>NW_027526361.1:33448174-33853174 GCF_048455015.1 Haemaphysalis longicornis | reverse complement strand
CCAGCGTTTGATTAGGCACTCCTGGGGCTCCGGTAATCACTACGTAACCAACAAAATTGTTGTAATTACATTCTACAAGGAGACACAACGGCTTATCCAGCTACAACTAAACGCAGCGCCCGCAATAGCTTGTTCTATACCCAAACGTACATTTGGCCATGAACGGGCGATGGAGGTACGCGTTCACGGATGCTTTTGAAACATCCGTGTAAAAGGCACTTGACGTTGTCACTCGTTGTGTAGCCACGCGACATGCCTGAATGAAAAAGAATGACTATGTAACTAGGGGAATGACCTGGAGTTTGTGGGGCCAGATAACACAGCCTCAGAAAGGAGGAACAATGCAGCGGCCAGACTCTTCTCCTTGTATAATTATAGGCTGTTGGTAATCTACAAACGATTTGTACAGTGTAATGAAAACATCCTAACCGTGCTAGCTCAACTGCGACAAAACACCCATGTTCGACAAACACGTCACATGGAGAGATGGAGAGATGGATAGTGCCGACGCCACACGCTTACTATGTCCAACAATCTTTACGGTACACATTGCCTGTTCTGTTAAATAAGCTAGTTAAAGAAAACTTTGACCCCATATGTAGTGCAAACCATAACATTAGATGGTTTTGTGAGCACAAGTTGTGATTTTTTGTACTTTTTCTGTGTTGTTGTTGTTGTTGTTGTTGTTGTTGTTGTTGTTGTTGTTGTTGTTGTTGTTGTTTTCTTTTAAGTGAAAGAACCTCACTTTCTGTGTTATTGCATGAAGTGGTAGTATGCAATATGTTTTTGAAATTGTGTGTGTAACCTAAGCTCTCTCCGCTAAGCTGTCAACGAAAAGGGGGTCGGGGCCCCGTCAAGCTGTTCAAACAGCTTTTTGTCTCGCCTCCTCCTGTAAAAAAGGAAATAAAAGAATGAATGAAAAAAAAAAGTTGTATCAGATGATCGTGACTGCCATCTGGTGCTATAGACAGCTGATGAGGCACTCCTGCAAATGACAACGCACAGTTGTGGGAACTTGTTTTGCTGCTTATGCCTTAAAAAGATTTACTTCGCACGTCGCGAAACAATAAAGTAAAGAAACTTTACCCATCAGCTCCGTCTGCCTCTCCATGGTTTTCAGGACACGCTTGGTGGTGTCGACGGACCGCTTGCTTTTCTTAGTCTGCTGCCCTTGCGGTGGTCGGTCTTCTTGGGGGGGGGGGGGGGGGGGGCACAAAATACAGACGTTCAGAAGGTACATAGAAACCGATATAAGAGTATCAAATATAAAGTAGGCGTAAAACGTTTTAGCCGGTCACTTTCGACATTGAACCAGCGTGACACCTCAGTTGCGAAGGCCTTGTGCTGCTGAGCACGAGATCGCAAAAACCCGGTCACAGTGGTAGTTTTTCAGACATAGGTGTGAAAATAAAAACCCCCGCACTAAAATTCGGTGCACCTTAACAACTCCAGGTGCCCTCAAAAGAATCTAACACCCCTTTCTACAAGAAATATTTTTGAAACGCGAAGATTTCTCTAAAAGACGATCAGCGGTGACAATTAAGTGGTTCCCGGCGCACGCCGGCCCGTTGAGCACGGGCGAGAACCGCAACGAGGAGGCGGACCGCGCGGCGCGTTTGTTCACCAGCCGCGGCGCGAGCCCGAGCCCCCAACTTGCGGCGGAGGAAGACGACGAGGTGGTGCCACTCACCACCTACAAGGACACCCTGGAGTGGTACCGGACTAACCGCCGGACGCTACCCCCACCCCACCCTAAGCTGACGCGACGCAAAGCAGTGGTGTTTAGGCAGCTGCAAACACGTGCGCTGATGACTCCAGTGATAGCTAAACACATATGCCCGGAGGTGTACCCCAGTGATGTGTGTGTGATGTGCAAGAAGGACAGGGCCACGGCGGCCCACATCCTGTGGGACTGCAGAAGACACCCGAGCGAGGCCAGTGCAGCAGAGACGTTCCCGCCGTACCTTGTCAGTGCGGCGGCGTGCAAATACTGCGTCATACAACACATGGCCGTCCAGCAAGTGTCGGACGCCCTCGAGCTTCAACGCCCGAAAGTGTCACCCCCACCCGGGGGTAGGCATGAGTAGGTGACGGAAGCCGAGTGGCCGGCTGACACGACGTGAGGCCGCGTCGCGTTTGCAGGACAAATAAAGATGTTTTTTTTCTCTCTCTCTCTCTAAAAGAAATTCGAAGCCCACAATTCAATCAGCCAATGTCCAAATCTGCGGCAATGCAAAGCTAAGCGGATGTGATGTCCTCATTTTCTAGCTATTAATTTGTTATCAAGTCATCTGAATTTCCAGATTCAGTTAGCTCTGCGTTATCGTTGATTTCGACTTTGGCTGAATATATTGGACTTTGCATTTGTATCGCAGAAAGCTACGGGTTTCATCATCCTCATAATCACCATCATCATCATGTGCCCTCTGATTGTGTAAAATTGGCTTTTGTGTTATGCGTTCTGGCGTAACGTAAATCTGCAGCACACCAGTACAGCTGTAATACAGTTGTACAGCTCAAAGCAGAGCTGTATCTTCAACGTTGAAAACACCGAGCTTATTTAACGTTTGAGTACGGCTTTTTTAAAAGAAAACCTTCATTAATTTCTAAGTCAGATGATTTAAGCAGGGTGCTGAAATGCGTGCACCCCACCATGTGCATGTGTGCTCACGCATGTGAAGTAGTGCCCATTATGTGACATTCAGCTTTTTTCGTACGTAATGAAAATATTATTAGCAGGTACAGGTGGGACAGATGCACGGTGTAAAATCGTTCCCAAATTGACAGGATCACTTTTTAAACCTTCCCGACCAAGGCGAGTTAACATAACTTGCAAAGACTGCAACGCCATTATGCATTTCACATGAACGTGAAAAGTTATCAAGATCAAAGCATCAATTCTCGTAATATTCTCCGCTTATATACGTATCGCACCTTCATCTAAGTGGTGGCTCCTGGACATCATGTGTGCTTGAAGTGGTCGCCACAAAATGTGGTGATGTGATATTATGATTGCGCATCAACTCATAATGGATTCCATTAGCTCAACAAATTGTATGTTTTCACGGTGCCTCCCTTAGTACAGCCTCCCAATTTTTTAATAATTTAGCGGGAATGACGACCGACCGGCATGTCCGCGCCTTATCACGGTGTTCAGTAGCGAAATAAGCGAGAGTACGCGCACGTGCATAGGGTTATCCTCTGTATGAGTGTCGTCTGCTACGCTGTTTCGTTCAGAGTGGTACACCCCCTGCCACTGCATCTGAATGACTTTGGGCCCCACGCTGCTTAGCTACCTTTGGCGGTAGGGAAACGGCCTTGCAAGATAAGAAAAACCGGGGGTGTGTTGCCCTGAGAAGAAAAGTGGAGCAGGCAACGCTCCCACAACAGATAGTTCTATGCGCGTGCGCGTACCCTCGCCTATTTTGCCGGTGAACGTCGATATAAGGCGCTGACATGCTGATCCGTCGTCGCTTCCGCTATATTATTAAAAATTTGGGAGGCTCTACATGTGGTACTCCAAGTGCCGTTCAAACTCTATGCGGACAAATTTTGCCCTTCCTTCGCAATGGCCTTTTTCTTCTGGAATTACTCGCTTCCAACTTTTCTAATAGCTCGGGGTTAGACGGCTTAAAGGGGGCACTTTCTCCTTTAACGCACCCGGACGCGTATTCACAAAACATATCCCGTAGGACACCGTATCTGCTTGGGAGACGCTTGACAGCGGAAACAGACCTAAGCGTGTGAACAGCGTCCTAAATAAAATAATAACAGGTAAAACCAACCTAAAACGGGGAAAACAACCCAAATTAAAAAAAAACCAAGTTATGTACAGCCACCCAATTTTTTACCAATATCACGGGAGCGTCGACCGTTCCGTCGATCAGCGCCGTATGATGGGGCGATGCGACAAACTCGGCGAGAGTAGACGCATGCGCTTTAAGCGAAGGCCGCTGCTGCCGTCGTCTGCTAGGCTGTTCCAAGAGCACACAGCCACCCCGCACTGCTGTTACCAATCGCTTTCACTTGCCCTGTTCGTACCGCTAACGGCTGGTTGGAGGGCAGTGTGATAAGCGAATTAAAAAATCGGGGGCAGCCATCTGCTCTTGGAGCAGCTTAGCGGACGACGACAGCAGCGGCCTTTGCTTAATGCGCATGCGGCTACTCTCGCCGGGTTTGTCGTATCGCTCCATCATACGGCGCTGATCAAACGAACGGTCGACGCTCCCGTGATATTGGTAAAAAATTGGGCGGGTGTACACACGCTTACCGCAGATAGCCTTTGCTCAACTACGTACGAGACAGTTAAAAGCGCCCTAAATTGGAGAAAATCACCCAAGGTAAAGTGTTCTGACCCAAAACCGACTTAACCGTGCCCAGATAAAATAATGCTACCTACAAAATAATTAAGAGAAGTGGCCACTGCCGGCATAAAACGAATCAAAACACTGAAGAGTACAAAACAAGCTGGCTTTAACGGAACAAAGACACGGGAAATTTTGTTTATAATGTAAAAATGTGGCATAAATTGATAGCATGAGTAAGAAAGTGAAAATTTTTCCAAGTAAAGCAATCGTTTGAAAAGGGGAAAAAAAACAGCTGTTGGATAAGAACGCGGTTTATGTGATTGCTGACCAGAAACGCAACCTCTCTACCTAAGGGCCAGGTCGGCAGAACAAGTTCGTGTACACAGAGTTCGAGCACGTGGATATAAGCTCAAACGAGCCCGTAAATAGCGCCACACGTCATAGGTGGCTAAGTGATACGGCTTGTGAATGCGCCACCCGCACTGGCACCCACACAAACTTCATTGCCGCAAGGGCCAAAGTTGTCACCTTGCGATCAATAACGCCTGCTTACAACGCGACAGGACGCTGTTGAACACGCAAAACGTGCATTATGTAACCGCTCGTAACTGGGAACGCGTGTAAGCTAGTGGGCAGACCATTGTAATCCGGAATTTTCATCTTCAACAGCTATCCTGTGATAGCCGGAATACTAAGGTGATTATATAGCAGTATCCTTCAACGCCACTTGCATCACCGGGAGTTTTGAACCCGTATCCAACTGCTACAATGCATGTGCAATGCTAATTGATTGTCGAAGTAGCAGATGACACGACTCCGCTATTCATACCGCTTAAGCCGCATGGGTGCCTCTCAGGGATGGATTTTAGTTTCCGGCATTAGTTTGACAGCAAAGCCGATTACCCCTAGCCACTGTCTGCATTCCATGCAGGCGTTCCCGGGGTGCGCCACCAAGACAGGCAAAGTAATCGAACGAAACGGGTTCACGCATGGCAGCAGCCGATGCATGGGAGAGGGGGGAGAGAATGTGGCGTCGGTGCTCAGCGCTGCATTATAGCTGGGTGGAGAGAGTGAGGACGCGACGCGGCAGCAGCGTAAGAACGCAAAACAGCTGCTCCCACATCCAATAACATGGACACCGCGGTACGGCAAGGCGCAACATTATAGTGCGCTTTTAAATGCGAATGCATTTCTTAGTCGAGCCATGTCAGGCGCCGAGCGGCGTCCACGCGCCCGCAGGTGTTATCTCTCCGCTCTCACCCCCTCTCCCATAGCAACAGCTGCGAGCGCGCGCGCTCCTCAACTCCCCTAGCAACCGGAGCAGGTGGTGCGGGCGGATCAGCGGCGAGTGAGTGGAGAGGAGGAGCGCGCTCGGGCTTGTGAGGGCGCTCGCATCGCGGGAGCTCGCCGGAGCTCCCGCGTGTGTGGGAGAGTGTAGGCGAGGGTAGGCGCGGTGCTTCGGTGCTTATCCTCTCGACGCTCGCCCCACTCTCCCACGCCCGCATGCTTCTCAAAGACCCTTTGACTTTGACTTTCACTTTACCGACCACAAGGCAGTGATCGTGGCCGTCAAGTACAACGACAACACAAACAGGTGTTAAATAAATGGTTACGCTACAAATCACCGTCTCCTCATTAATTATAAATTCCGCGCACTCTCGCGCAAAAGAAATGCATTCGCATTTCCTCACGATTCCCTTCGGGGAGGTGGGGTGAATTTTTTCGGACTACACCCTGGTCAATCCTGCACTGTTTCCTAATTGTATGCAATCGAATGAAACCGAAATAGCTTAACTGGGTGACCCTCAGCTGCATGAATGCTACTGCCCGCCTTTTTTTTATTTACTCTGTGAAGTGGTAGAGTAGCGGGGAAAGACATAAGAATGAGCAAGAGCGAGTTGTGGAGAAAGTAATGTCGGCAGAGCAGAGGTTCGCGGACTCACTCATGAGTCCACTCACTCATACATATTTAGACTCAAACTCACGCGCGAGTTTGAGATTGAATGAGTGTGAGGCTAGTGTGGCCTCGTGAGTTTGAGCCTGAATGAGTTTGAGCCCGAGTGAGTTCTGAGGCAATTTTGAATTCTGAGCCAGAATTGAGTTCTGAGTCTATTTGAAGTTGTGAGCATCACTCGAGTTCTGAGCCCGAATTCATTTCTGAGCCCGAGTGAGTTCTGCGGTTTGCGCTAGCTGTGAGCTTGAGTTTCAGTGAGCGTAGAGGAGTTTCTCAACAATGAGTCTGAGTTACAGTAACAGGTGATTAAAAAAAAATATGTGAATGGGTTTGAGTGAGCCGGTCTAACTTTGCCGAGGTATGAGGCAGAGACCGATGGGGAAGGACGAACACATTTTGAAAGCGCGAGGTCAGTGTGTCCCTAAGGGTGATGCGAATGCATTGCCGAGTAGCAAAATCGACGCACCTATTATATCAACACCGGGCTTCCTTTTCATGTAACCGTAATGCTGGCAATAAATTCACGTACTCAGCAATGTGTAGCCAGAAATTAATTAGTAATTGAAATATTGCACCCCAGCAACCGAACCGACTTAAGACATACTATTTCATTTCTGAAATCCGAGCAAAAGCAAAAAGGAAAACCAAGAAAGAGTGAAAGAAAAGTCGATTCATGCGTTAATACAGAATGTGCCGTCATGTCTTTTGCTGATACGCGTTAGCCAATATATCCTGTCCCTCCGTCGCCGCCCTTGTCAAGTGTGATCCATTGTCCCAAAATTGGATCAAGTCTTGAAAAGAACTGTCCTATTGTTATTCATCCGTCGCCCCTGCCTCAGGAAATGCCATAAGAACAGCCGTTGCCGTGGGCGACAAGTGATGTTTTAGCTTTTTGCCCCAGCGGACAATGGAGCGCCCGCGCACAACGCCTTTTGAAAGTTTAAACAACCCACGCGCACGTCGATCCAAAGCCCGGCAACTTTGCGTCGTTTGTCGTTTGTGGTCACTACCCGAAACCTCTGAAAAAGAGTCCCCAGCAATTGTGGCATGGTCGCGGTATCACGGCATCCCAGGATGCACATATCTGTGGTTTTTGTGCCACGTGGAGGCATTGGTGTTTATTTACTTCTGTAGCGACACTTGAGCCCCGCATGGATACCAACAGATAGGTAGTACCACATTCAACCGCCTGGTTTTCGTACATTGTTCGTCCTTCAGACGGCAGACGGTTTTACCTCCACAGCGCCTTCGGGCATGTTCCTTGGGGGACAAATTTGAATGACATGGCGGAAAAATTTATGCGGGTGCTTTTGTTAGTTAAGTTTAGCTTTCATGCATTAATAAATTTTCTGGCGACAATTTCTAAATTGAAATGTCTGTTTGGGGTCTTGCATATGTCATAATGTGCGTGGGCATGCGATATGTGTGTGCGTGCACTGGGGATTGGGATGGCAGAATAGGCGGCCGCATGTGGACAGCAGGCGGCGTACTAATGGAACATTTACTTGCTGCGCACCTGCTCAAAAATTCTCAGAACTTTGAAAGTCCTTTTAAGTACTTGGACGCAGCCTTGGTGTGGCTAAGTGAAATTCTCTTGTTTGCAGCAACAACGGCGTTTGCCTGCTACCTGCAGCAGTACGCAGTGCTCAGGAAATGTGAATGCGGTCCACCGCTAACTGCATTCTCCGCCCGTTTAATTGTGTCGCGCCTGTTTTAGACAGCGCTGCAATACCATTACTTGCATTGCTTGTTTCGCAACTACTGAGCAGCATACCCGGACTTGGCGACAACGCTTTGCCACCCGGGACAGGCTACAGCGCCAACACCCTGAAACGGCTTCAGGACAACTTGCAGTCGGATTAGAAATAACGGTCCTAAACGCACGACTAAATCAGGAAATCACCACGTGAAAAGTTGGTCGTCATCCCGACCTGCGAAAGGGGACGTCCAGCAGAGCTGTTGTAAACCAGTATACAAATGTTGATCGAGGAAGGTATGAAATGTTTCTCGTCATCTCGGCGGGCTTGTCGCTTGCGCTCGGATAGTGTCACTAGATAACCGTACAGATTATCGGCTCTCTTCTTGGTTTACTTGAACGGGAACATTTTGGCCTGTCTGTCTGTATGCATGTCTGTCTATCTGTCACTCGATTCAGCCAGCCGGCCAAAGTGAAACATATGCTGCGCATTAGTCTTATATATTCACGGCCAAATCTAAACGTCTACGTCTGGTGTTAATGTTCATACTTGTCAACGTTGCTGAACAAGTACAAGACATTACGCAAATAAAGGCAGGAAAATAATGCATAAGTGATATTTGCATTGTTCATTTATTAAAAAATTACGTATGCTACATCAACTGCATATACTACATCAACTGCACAAACCGTCGCCTGCTGTTGCTTGCGCTACCAGTGATTGACAAAATTGACAAAATGAAACGGCAACAGCAACGAAAGGTTCCACAAAATAGGTTCCGCGTTCCACTTGGAACGCTTTTGGAGTAGGGCAACCTGGTTCTGTAAACGTTGAAGTTGGGTGCCTCTATTCGCGCACGTCTCCGCCGCACGGCAGCGGTGGCATCGAGGCACCCCACTTGGAGCAGTGGAACGCGGTAAATTTAAATTGACTTAAGCAAACCTCTAGCGTGTTTGCTTTCGTTACAAATTGACAATTTGTAGCGAAAGAAGCAGATACGCGGCCAATTTTTTTCTCCTATTCTTCCGGGCCGCGCCATGATCAGTGGCCAGTTCGAATAACGTGAAATTTGTTTACACTGTGATGGTTCATGGGCCCCGCCATTTTGTTGTTCATGAGTTTTAGTCGGTCGACTCTAACAGGAATACCTTGTCCTCTCCGCTTTGAGGCTGCGCGCGATTGACGTCGGTCCGAATGCGAATCAAAGATAACACGTGTCGCAGCATTTCAGCAGCAGAAGTGTGTCCAAATATGCTGTTTTGATGGATTTTCGATAATGTTGTGAACAAACGACCCGGTCGAAGTTTACGGCGAGGGCGTAGATGGGGTAATCTCGGAAAACTGATAAACGCCACATTGGCCGCCATTGCGGGCTTGCACGCCTCTGGGGCGCTACTCTAATACCTTATCTACAAACACTCAGCTCGGATTCTCTGGCGAAAAAATGCTGGGCCTTGCCTAGCCTGATGCATGCGCTCGGCGTCTTGAGCAAGAACTGCTCTATTTTGAGACACTAGTCGTGCCTAGCCTTCGAATATAATCTGTAAACATAATCTTTACCACGAACACGGGGGGGGGGGGGCATTTCTCACAGGCGTCTTATCACCCATAATGCGGTTTCGCTGCTTGATTTGTGGTTTCCTTAAACGAGTTCTGAGCCCTATGCTGTATGCCTGATTAGCCTGACGCATGCGCTCGCCGTCTTAGGCCTTGGGCACTTGGCGTTTTCCCCCAGGGAGATGTAACAGTTGGGAAATGGAGGTATGCAGCTCTGCTGGAAAAATAAATCACCTGGCCCCATTTTAAGATATGTGAGCGACAAAAAGTGCCGCACGAACAACTAAGCTGGTGGTTCATGAAATGAGAAGCATATTGTATGAAGGCTCAGGACGTCACCCGCAGAAGATGCCACATTTTTAGCCACTGTTCTTTCCCAGGGTTCGCCTTCGTTACTTACCGCGGCTCGGGACGGCTTCACGACTCCGTTTTCTCCCGAGGATCTCGTCTTTTGTGAGTGGTGGTAATTTGCGAGGCCCCTCTCGTCTGAAGCAATGCGTATCGCATGACAGGGTTTGTGGGCGAGCTTGAATAGCCGCCAAGGTGGCCGGCAAGATATTAGCTCTGAACTTCCGTGCAATGAGTGGTGCGTGCACTCGGAGTGCTGGTTTCATGCTTAACTCATACATTTCGACTATCCTTCACGTCAGTAGAGAGCTATCACTCTTTTTAATGACTCTACGGCGCATCAAACTAGAACGCTTCTAAAATTTCCGAACAATCTCACATGTCGCCG
The DNA here is from genome assembly GCF_048455015.1 of Haemaphysalis longicornis. Classification (NCBI taxonomy): domain Eukaryota; kingdom Metazoa; phylum Arthropoda; class Arachnida; order Ixodida; family Ixodidae; genus Haemaphysalis; species Haemaphysalis longicornis. Next base: position 33,842,923 of record NW_027526361.1, on the reverse strand, counting down.
TCTTTCATTTTGTAAGAACACGTCTAAATGAGTGGTACTTGCTACCGAGCTCATACTTGCTAATCGCGTATAAAAAATCTGCGCACTTAGCATGCGTCGGCTGCTATATATACAAACTTTGTTGTAATAACGGTGTAGAGCACCTGTGCGGTGTCGTCCTTACTGTTTGCTCATTTTCACGCGTACTGGGCCGGATACAACCATTAGAATTGGAGTAACCAAGGAAAATGCCTTCGGGTAAAGTTGCAGTTTTCTCTTGACCTTTCGCCAGCTTTATGATTTCATTAAACTATTCCAGTATAGAAAGGCCGGGGGAAACACTTCCAACTTTTTCAAAATGTTAAATTCTTCTATAAACTAGTCAGAAATAGCGGCTGGTACTTCTATTACGTTGCTACGAAGCACCCAATGCTAATATTACTCCTCCAGGCCCATCGTATAACAAAAACTGCCTAAAACTTGTTAAATCTTTATAGGTCTGGGCATTGTCACTTGCCTTGAGCGACGTCACACAAACCATTCCGTGGCAGTTGACGAAGCGGGTATCTCCGTTTCAATATGAAACGGACTTGACAGCACCTTTCTTCGAGCAGCAACCGAAATGGGGATTTGCCGCGACGAGCAAATAACGCGGTGCAACTCAGGGCCGGCAATAAATATAGCCTTCGTCGTGCTATCACACACGATAGAAAGAGTGAAAGCGTTCCTCGCAGTGTTTCCGGGCTTCTTTATCACCTTTTAAATACATACATGCTTCCATCATCATCCTCATCATCATTCTCATCATCGTCGTCGTTGTCATCATCATCATCATCATAATCATACCAGCCTATGTGCGCCCACCGCAGGGCAAAGGCCTCTCCCATTAATCTCCAATTACTCCGGTCCTGTGCTAACTGCGACCAATTTATCCCCGCAAACTTCTTGATCTCATCTGCCCATCTAACTTTCTGCCGCCCTCTGCAGCGCTTGCCTTCTCTAGGGATCCACTCTGTTACCATTAATGACCAACGGTTATCTTGCCTTCGCATTACATGCCTTGCCCACGTCCATTTCTTCTTCTTAATTTCTGCTAAGATGTCCTTAACACGCGTTTGTTCGCTGACCCACTCCGTTCTCTTTTTGGCCCTTAATTGTTACACCTATCATCTTCCGCTCCACCGCCCGCTGAGTCGTTCCCAATTTAAGTTGAACCCTCTTAGTTAGTCTCCAAGTTTCTGTCCCGTAGGTCAGTTGCGGTAAGATGCAGCTTTCATACACTTTCTTCTTCAGCGACAATGGTAGGACAATGCTTCCATCGAACATAGCCAACTGGTGCGATTGCTTCAAAACCAAGGCTTCTGATAAGGCAAGAAACATGATTATAAAAGTTTAACCATGACAGATATATACTGGAACTATCCGTCGAAAAATACCACCATAATAAAAAAATTTAGACGACCTTGTGCGAACCTGGTAAATTTCGGCAGCCTTCATCTTAAGACAAACATCAATTGTTTGCATGTGGTTTTCTTAATATTTATTAAAATTCATTCTTTTGTGTTTTATGGCAACATATATATAGTTAACTCAGGCACTTCGTCTTATTTTCTTCCAAATTATTATGTGCCATTGTATCTCGGAGCGGAGCTCATGAAGTGGCATCCGGATGGCGGCGGGCTGCTTTTAGAGTTTAGTATCCCGCAGAGTGCAGCAAACAATCTATAGGCAAATACAAGCAGGACCCTTCCCGTACCCCTATCTCCGAAGCAGAATGTACCCCGAGAGATACGAGAAAGAGTGTAGCTTCTGTAAGCAATTGGGCAAGCTCCGGCACGTCATCGGAGAGTGCGATTACACCAAGACCATCCCCCACCCCTTACCCAACCCTCCAGCACCCTTCCCACATCCCTTAACGAGTGATGGGAGACCTTGCCAAAAAGCCCCGCCTTGGAAGACCAGCTCGTCCTGATCTCCAGGGGCCAGGCAGCCGAGGAAGCATATGGGTTCCTGGAAGAGGGAACCACCCCATCCGGCACGTAGTAGCCGCAATATTGTTCGGCTCAATAACATTTCTCTCTCTCTCTCTCTCTCTCTCTCTCTCTCTCTCTCTCTCTCTCTCTCTCTCTCTCTCTCTCTCTCTCTCTCTTTTCCGTTGGGCTACAGAGGACTGAAGTGAACAGTTCAGATTTATTGCACTGTGTGATGGCTGACATCCATGTGCCATGGAGAAAAAAAGCGCTGGATGAGAAAAAAATGGCTGCCGCTTAGCTCAGCTAACCTTAGAAATGCAAAACAAAAGCTTGGCTTAGTCTTGTTGAGTCTTGGTTTCGCTGGGTTAGCCTTTGCTGTAGCTGTATTGGCCCACATGGGCCACGGAGTCCACGACACCCTCCTCAACGCCAACGAGTTCGCTCACGATCGCGCGCGAAAAACCGTCAGCCGCGGCTATCGAACAGGCCGAGCTCCCGAGGCCCCCAGAGAGAGTTCCGAGACACGTTACTCACTTTCCACGAGGAAGTCACACACTACCAACGTACGCGAAGAACACTCCCGCTGGCCCTCCCTGCTCTCACAAACCCACAGTCAGCAGCCTTTAGAATGCTTCAGACCGGTTCCTTCCCAACCGGAAGCTAGTTTAGCTTATCTCACCCGGGCATTGACCCTCACTGTCCCCTCTGCAACGCAGCTTACTGTAACTTAGACCACATGCTATGGCAGTGCCCGGCGTTACAAGAGGACGCCGAACTCATCACAGACGAAGAATGAACCATGGCGCTCCACAGTGAAGACTAACACACTCAACTCCGGGCTGTCCAGAAGGCCTGCGTTAGGGCGGAGGTCCTAAACCTCCTGCCACCCGCGCAGGTGCGGCCCGCGTCTACCCTGGACGGTCCTCTGAGCCGCTAGGTTAGACCTTCCGGACTTAATAAAGTTCAATGTCTATCTCTCCGTCAGTATTGCCGACCACGGCTCGTGGTCGTTCGGCCCCGTCCAGCGCTCAAAGGAAACCCGGCCTTGCTGTCATTCTCGGCGAACGCGGCGTTCGTATTTCACGGCCAACCCCGCGCAAGATGAGTCACACATCCCGAGACGACCAAGCGGCGCATGCGTGCAAGGCGGAGGTTTTGGTCGGCTGCCGATCAGCTGAGCGGCCGCTCCCATAGCGGCCGCCGCCGCTAAGTCGCAAAACGACTTAAAATGGGGTGCAGTGCCGACTGCGCAGTGCCGACAGCGTCCCGGCGAATCACGCGATGCGCTGCGGAGGGTGTGTTGCCGGGAGTGTGTCGCCGGGGGTGCGTCTCCGGTCAAAAGGTCACCTTGCGCATCCTCCACGAAATCGCTGGACGAAAGTAGTAAAGCTTTGCTTTAAAACAAGCCCACCGGGACACGCAGGGCGTGAATCGCGAGAGGTCTGGCCCCTGGCTGGCCGAGCCAGGGGCCAGACAGCGCTGGAGGAAAGGGAGAGACGATTGCGCTTGGGGGGCGGTTTGTGATCGAGCCAGGGGCGTGCTTGGGTCGAGGACCTAGAACCGTCTCGGAGCAGTCCCTGAGGACCCGCTGCTGCCACCCGGGTGCCTGTTTCCGGCGGCCTGTTATCGAGGCGTGTCCATAGCCAAGGTTCGGGGACGAGGCGTAGGCCGGCCAGACGCGAACGCAAGGGTCCGGCGTTCCGAGCTGCGGCCACTGCATCTCGGCCGTCGCCACGGAGAAGGTCCTGGTGTGCGACAACACGTTTTCGGGGCATCGACACACTGAGCCAAAGAGGTCGAGCCCTTTTCTCAGCGGTACATCGAAGACACCCCGTCGTAGCACCGAGCGGACTTGGGATGTGAGTGCATCGGCTCTTTCCCCCTTTGAAATCGTGTTCGCACTTACGGCTTTTCGCTTTGCGCGTGGGTCGTCAGCTTGACTGCAATTTGTTTCGCCAGTTTCCTTTTGTGAGTATGTTTTCCGCGTGTGAATATATCTACCGTCGTTTTCTGAAACCTTAACGAGCCATGCCGTCTCCTCTTTCTACATCCTCCTCCGGGGGTCCCGCGGCCGCCTGCTAACGCACGCCCTCACACAGTGATAATATTGGGTATGCCGGCTTGTCCAGTCATACCATTACAATACCACAACGCTCTATAAGCTATGCCGCATAGTAGCGTATTATCAGAAGATACGTATTCCCAAACCGCTTCAAAAATGCGCCGTGCAAAATTGCGAAAGCGCAGAAATTTCGTGCGTTTTTTATAAACACACGTTTTCCCGGTGCTATTCCCCTTCCGAAAAGCCGGACACGGAGAGCTAACAAGAAAAATGGTTTTAATCCTTGATGTAGTCACTTGCAAGATAAAGTCACCGGTGAGTGACTCCAAGCAGCTTTAGACACAGTGGCATACTTTAAGATGCATAAATAACGCTCCACTTGATATGGTGGACTTTATTGTACCATTATTTTCATTACGCAAGCCCCCTGAGAACGACTTAAAAATGTGTCCCAAGATAACGCGAAGAGAAAAAAATTCAAAGTACTTTATAAATACTTACTCTATCACAAGGCTGTTCACCTTGCCCTACTAATGAGGAAAAGACAAAACTTTACCCGGAGGAAGAAAAAGTTTTTTTTTTAATCCGGTCTTTAACCCCACAACAACGGCAGCTCAAAGTTAAGTGGCTTTAAGCAGCTTTAACCAGAGTGGCCTCATGGAATGTGTTGTCCAGCACTCCGTAGCCACTTTACGGTTAGGTTTAATACATTCCTCGTTAGGCATTTTCATAGATAAGATAATACTTCAGCTATACAACGTGGGTAGACTTATCACTGGCGCTCAAAAGACTAAGCTACAGTAGAGACCTTGTCATACAATAACTGTGAGGGCCTGTACGTTTACTGTTCTATTTCTCGCACCCCAGAAAGCCCGTCGTCCGCGTGGTGTTTGTACAATTCGTACATCGGAGCCTTGATGGGAAGGACATAGAACGGAGAAAGTCTTCCGCGTGGAAATGCACGTGTAGTGTTTTCCTTAGGGCCCCCAGAAGGTGGCTCGGGCCTTTGTCACTTATCCTTCTTTCCCAGCTCCCCTCTTCTCTTTGTACTGCATAAGGCAGGCAAGACGTATGGCCGTCTTGCCGAGAAAATTGCTCGCGCCCTGTCGCTTCTGTTCTTGGACGGTGTGCGGTGTTTGCTTTGCCGATGGTGGAAACGACGACAATGTGCCCTCCTGCTTGGAGTTCGTATACGCTGGATCGTTGCGTAAGGGCGTCGCTGACAGCAACGCGGACCAATCAGCCAACGCGAAGAGTGATCGCCTGCGTTGGTTCTCGAATTTTGATTCTGGCACTCGTTACGTGAGAAGTTGCATGAAACGTGGTCAATGAATGAGCGTTGCTCATAATTTTCAGCTCGTGAGAGATCTCAGAAGGTGAGGCAAAGGACAGCACCTTCGTGGCACCTAATTGGTGGAATGCTGACGCGGGTGCGAGCAAGGACGCTTAAATGTTGCTTCGCTATTCCCATGCCCTGTTTAGAGAGTGACCCGACTTTTTTATTTTAAGGCCCACAATACTTTTAGGGATACTTTTACACCCTACGCGTTGTTTCAAAAAGCAGAAAGGAAAAAATAAAGCACCTAATATGGGGTTATTACAACCCGAAAGCTTTTTGGCAATAATAAAGCAGATCTGCAAATTAAACGAAACGATAGAAGAGCGACTAGAGTAGAATAAAAGTTGCAGCAACAAAGGGGAGAGATTCACGCCTCCAATACTTTTGGAGGATTACGCTCTTCTAATTGAAGGTGGATAAGGCTACTTGAGACAAGCTGTTTGGAAATAGGTGGCGTTGAGAGAACCTAGACATGTTAATTGGTTCAAGAAGATTAATTAGCCAGCATATATATCTACCATGACCCGTCAGGCAATCCAACTTGCACAACAGAGAAGGCGCACAAAATCAAAACCTTAAATACTGTCACTGGATAGCTAAGGACTCTGTAGATCCACCTGACCCAGCTCCTACTGCTAAGCACGGCATGTCGCTTTTGACCTTCACTAGCATCGGCGACGAACAACGACGTGATACTCGTCTGGGCTCCATTATCGACAGCCTTACTTCTACACCTTTGGCGCCTTCAGTTCGCATGTTCGAACTAAAAGAAGGAATTCTGTACCGTCGGTACCTTCTTCCTGACGGCCCTGAATTTTTACTTGCTATTCCTGAGCGCCTTCGTCACGTTCTACAACAACTCCATGGCCTCTCAACTGCTGGTCACCTCGATGTTTCCCGCACCTACGATAGCATCAGACGCCGCTTCTTCTGGCCCGGCCTTACCGCTCGGTCCGGCAGTATGTGCGCTCATGCGGCCTCTGCCAACGACGGAAAGCATCCAATACTCCTCCAGCTGGGCTTGTTCAACCATCGCACATACCAGGCGAACCATTCTTCTGCGTTGGGTTAGACTTTCTCGGTTCATTTCCCCAGTCGACAACCGGCAATAAATTGATAGCCGTTGCTACCGACTATGCCACGCGTTATGTAATCGTGCAGGCACTTCCTACGAGCTGCCCTACTTTCGTTGCCGCTTTTCTGCTTCATGACGTTATCCTTCTGCGCGGGGCCCCTCGAAAACTCCTTACAGATCGTAGCCGTTCCTTTCTATCGCAAGTTATTGCCGACATTCTTCGCCCCTGCTCCACCCATCACAAGATCACCACTGCCTACCATCTTCAAACTAATGGCCTGACGGAACGACTTAACCGAACAATCACCGGCATGCTGTCTATATGCGTCTCCGCCGACCACCGCGATTGGGACGTAGCTTTGCCCTACGTTACTTTTGCCTACAATTCGTCTCGTCATGCCACTGCTGGTTACTATCCCTTCTACCTACTCGTCAGCCGCGAACCAGCGTTGCCACTGGACACAGTCTTGCTATCCCCTGCACATACGTCCGACTATGCGCGCACCGCCATAGCTCCTGCTGATCGCGCCCGTCAAGTTGCTCGTACCCTCCTCGGGTCATCCCAACAGTCCCAGAAGACACATTATGACAGCCGGCACCAAGATCGGCGCTTTACGCCGGGATCACTTGTACTTCTTCGGTCGCCCTCAGGCCGTGTGGGCCCTTGTGAGAAACTCTTGTCCTGTATTCTGGGCCTTATCGCATACTCCGTGAAGTTATGCCCGTAACATACGAAAAAGCCCCTGTTCAAATTCACACGTCCCGCCACATATTTATGGACGTCGTGCATGTCTCCCGTCTTAAGACCTATCGCCGAACTTCCGCACGAGACTCCTAAGCACTGAGATGGTACTTTGCTTCCACCGGCGGGGATTATGTCACGGTATGGCTACGGACCTTCTGAAAGGGACATACACACCGACAGCTTGGCTCCAGCACGGAGCAGCTGGTGTGGTGGACGGTTGAGTGACGAAGAGGAAGAGGACGAACGATCTCGCTCGCTAGCTGCACCCGCTTGAGACTGTGTGCTACTACGTTCCCCGCCATGTGACATTAGTAAATATCTGAAATATAACATTTTCCCCGTAACACTACTATTGCCCATACCTCCGGAAAGTTGGCGCGGCTCACTCAAACTTACTCACAGTTCTTTTTTTCGAATCACCACTCACTCAAACTCAGACTCAATGCTAAGCAGCACATTTGCGCTCACTCAAACTCAAACTCACATTGAGCGCAAAACTCAGAACTCACTCGGACTCAAAACTCAAAATGTACTCAGAACTCAAAATGTACTCAAAACTCAAAATGTACTCAAACTCAAAATTTACTCAAAACTCAAATTGCATTAAAACTCAAAATGTACTCAAAACTCAAAATGTACTCAAACTCAAAATGGACTCAAAACTTAAAATGTACTCAAAACTCAAAATGTACTCCAATTCAAAATGAACTCAAACTCAAAATGGACTCAAAACTCAAAATGTACTCAGAACTCAAAATGTACTCAAACTCAAAATGTACTCAAAACTCAAAATGTACTCAAACTCAAAATGTACTCAAACTCAAAATGGACTCAAAACTCAAAATGTACTCAAAACTCAAAATGAACTCCGAACAAAAATGGGCTGAGAACTCAAAATGAATTCAGAACTCAAATGGCCTCACAACTTTCTCGTGCTAGGAATTCACTCGGGCTCAGATGGACTCTGATTTCATTAGCGGTCAGTGTTTTCAATTTCACGGGTGGTAAAAATATTACGGGTGCAAATTCGTGAGCTCAAACTCTTGCATTCGGCACGACGTACATGACACCATAGCTCCTGTGAGGTCGGAAACAATTTTCGTTGCAGATTTAATACAGCTATACCTGCTGCCCATGATGACAAGCGCTGGTTGCAAGCAGTTGTACGTATATATTGGATACCAAACTCTTGATGTAGGCTCCGTGTTCGTGTTCATGACAGAGGCGGTCCAGACTCGATGGTGTGCTGGGTCCCTGGGTCAAAACAAGCAAGATTGGGCGAGGGGACGTGCGCTCATTGCTCCGTTCATTATCGTCGAAGCTGTTTAGGGTTACGGTTCCGTCCATTCTTGCTCTGCATCCTGAAAAAGCTCCTTGTGTCAAAGCGAACTGTCCCCGCGAATCTCTGAAGCGCGAGGCGTTCATGGATATGCCTTTGCTTTTTTAATGCGTAGCATGCTTTGCCGAGTACCCCCCTACGCTCCCCCCGCCAGGATCGTGTAACGCCTTGCATTTACACAAAAATGCAGATATCACGGAAGTTCAACCTGTAATCATTATAAAAGCGTAAATGTAGAGAATTGATCAAAATAAATGTTTCCAAACTAAAAAAAGAAATAATAAGAAAAAATATCGAAAATTGCCAACCGTGTAACACGGGAGTCATTGATAGTCTCAGATTGGGTTAAAATTTAGAGAGATGTGGTGCTAAAGAATGTGGGGTATCAAATTGAGGGTCTCGAGGAGGGAAATCACGTGGGACAAACTAAAAAGTGCCTCGTTGTTTGTTGAGGCACTTGAATTAGTTTTTATTAGCATTTTCTAGGTGGGATGAGCTCACGTAGCTCGGAAAAGCACCACGCTATCGTTGTAAGCAATTACCACCACCGTGCCCAGCTGTTAACTTCCAGCATGCACGCGTGTGCGTGTGCGAGTGCGAGTGCGTGTGCGCGTGTGTGTGCGCGTGCGTTTGCGTGTGTGTGTGTGTGTTGCGTCAGTCATCTGTTCTTTCATTGTGTTTGACATGTAGTCATTGGAGAACTGCAGAGCCCTAGTTAATTCTTTTCCTTTACATTGGTATCATGTGCTAGTTTTGATATCTTGCGCTGATTTCTTATTGTAATAAAATCAGTTCGAGTGCACACACAAACTTTGCTTGCTTATTTTTCTGAAGTGTTTTCCTTCTGTCGCAATGTCTGTTTATGTCTTGGTGGCTCTGTTGCCTCTCTATCTCCTACACTCTAGTAAGGAATTAATGTCTCACATGTAATTGGCCAATTCTGGATTCGAGTGCACGTTGGTACACTGTGGGAAGCAAATTACGGACACGAAACACGGCCGCAAGGCTTATTCATAAACAAATGTGAAATTCGCCTTTCTGATGAGCTCTGATGCCCCCTGTTACCTATGGTCGTCCACAATTTTCACGACACCATACGTGTCGAAGGATTTGCTTGTTTGTTGGGACACGGAGCAATGGAGGAAGTAACGTTTGAATGGCAGTTATTAGCAGAGAGTTTTTGTGTCTGGTGATTTACGTTCGAGAGCTTGGAATGGCTTTTGTTTTTGCCCCATGCCATCCTGCCTCGATGATTCAGCAATTAGACGCCAATATTTTTATTACTATATACCGTATTGATGGACATCTCTGGACAAACCTTCGCATGTATATAGCGCAACTGGCTTACAGGTTGGTAAGGAATTTTGGTTAAACCCGACCCAGCAATTAAATAAAGATACCTTTTGCTATATCCTCAAACCTGTAACCAGAAAACATTTTTATATTTGTCCCACGTGATCCCCCTCGACGAGACCTTTCATTTGATACCCCACACACCCTAGCAGGATCATATGGACTTCATACCAGTCAAACTAACCATGACTCTCATGACTGTAACCAGGACGCATTATTTAGATGTCCGACGTGATTCGCTCAAGTGAAACCTTCAATTTGACACACCACATGCTTTAGCGGCCTCACCTTGAATTTAACCCAATCTATGACTCATAATGACTATCTCATGATTACAACCACGAAGCCTTTTTTTTTTATTTGTACCACGTGATTCCCCTCGTCAAGACCGTAAATTTGATACCCTACACGCCTTGGCGGGGTCACTTCGAATTTTAACCCAATATAATACTCGCCATGACTATCTCATGGTTATAACCAGGAAGCATTTTTGTATTTCTCCCACGTGATTCCCCTCATCAAGACCATTAATTTGATACCCATCACATCCTAGCGGAATCAATTTGGATGTTAAACCAATCAATGACTAACTATGACTATCACATGATATAGCCATAGCGCAATTTTATCCCACGTGATTTCCCTCATCGGAACCTGCAATTTGATGTCCCGCACACCCAGTAGCGTCATTGTGAACTTTAACCTAATTTATGACCCTCCTTGACTATGTCATGATAATAACCAGGAAGCACATGATTACCCTCATCGAGACTTTAATTTGATACGCCACCCGCCCTAGCCTCATGAACTTGAATTTTAACCGAATCTATGACTAACCATGACTACGTCATGATATAACCATAACGCATTTTTGTCCCGAATGATTCCCCACATCGAGACCTTGAATTTGATTCCCCTGATGCCCTCGCAGCGTCATGTTGAATATTAACCCAATCTATGACTCATTATGACTGCCTGATGACTACCATCAGGAAGCATTTTTTTTATTTACGCCGCGTGATCCCGTTAAATGGGACCTTTCATTTGATACCTTACACGCCTTAGCGTCATCAGTTTGATTTTTCACCCAATCTAATGCGGTCATTATTCTGTCTTAAGGCGCGTTGCCCAGTCAGTTCAGCTAATTCATTTGAACAGCAGAAGGGACAGCACCCGCCCCCTTTTCCCCCCGGTTCTCAGCTCTTCCTTTGTGACCCCTAGTATATCAAGCCGTTAACAGTAGCAGGCGAACAACCAGCAAGCAAGCGCCGCCCTGTGCTTTCCCACCACCCTTTCCCACCCTCTTAGTGGATCCATCCGGAAAAAAAGTTAAAGCAACCCTTTTTTATGACCTCACCAGTCAATTGTCACTCACGCGCCCAGCCGCGAAAACTTGGTATACAGCAAGTGCTTAGGGTCATGAAAATTCAACAAGAAACTAAAAAAATCTTACACCCGCCCCCTCCCAACCGATCATGCAGATCGCGATTGGTGCCGTACCCGCAGGTAACCTGAATTCCGAGCCCACAGTGGCGCACGAAACTTAAGAGCCAACCATAACTGCCTGCTAGGCTACTCATATGTACTCAAACTCAAAATGGACTCAAAACTCATATGTACTCAGAACTCAAAATGTACTCATGACTCAATATGTACTCAAACTCAAAATGTACTCAAACTCAAAATGTACTCAGAACTCAAAATGGACTCAAACTCAAAATGTACTCAGAACTCAAAATGGACTCAAACTCAAAATGTACTCAGAACTCAAAATGGACTCAAACTCAAAATGTACTCAGAACTCAAAATGGACTCACTCAAAATGTACTCAGAACTCAAAATGGACTCAAACTGAAAATGTACTCAGAACTCAAAATGGACTCACACTCAAAATGTACTCAGAACTCAAAATGGACTCAGAATTCACTAGGTCTCAGGCGTGCTCAAACTCAATCGGACTCAAACTCAGTCGGGCTCACTCGGCTCAAACTCACTCAAGCTCAAACTCACCATGCCACACTATCCTCGCGCTCACTCAAACTCAAACTCGCGGGTGAGTTTGAGTCCAAATGAGTCTGAGTGAGTGGACTCATGAGTGAGTTCGCCGACCTCTGCTATTGCCGACTAAAATACGCGTGTCACTCACAAATTGCATTGGAGAACATGGGCCGGGATACATGTTAGCCGCTAAAGGACTAATTCTGGCCAAGGTATCGAAAAGTATAATTCGTTATGGCGGCTTTTGACAATTTAAAGCCTTCGGGTAAGTTCTGGTGCCAAATATTTTGGTCAGTTAGCAAAACACTCACTTGCGAACTGTTGTTATTGTGGTGCGTGTGCTCTTGACCACAGTGCGTGGCCAATCAGGACAGCCATTTTATCAAAATACCAGTGAACAGCAGGGTAACGTAGGCCTATTCCTTCTCAATACAAGGACTGGGGTTATACCACTGCTTAGAAAACGTTTTAATCCATATTCCCCCTTTAATCCTTTAATACATTACGCAAGGACGTTGTTCGTTTTAAAATACAATTTCTGGAAAGAACGCGTGTAAAGAGTGATGCCGGCCGTTTTTTTTTTTTTTTTTTTCGCGCTCTTATTTCTCAATGGCCATCCCACGATGTGACAACAACAGTCATGCTGATGAGCATAATTAAAAACTCCTCCCCCAAATTTAAAAATAACCTAAGTGAATTGGCTTCAACTAAAAAAAGTAAACCCAGTTACATCCAGGGTGAAATCTGCTAAAACAGCAGAAATGTGGATTGTCTTAACAAATAATTTGTTTAGCTAAAACTTCTTTCTTGCGCGCAATGCTAAGGTCGCTTTGGCGGCTAATTGTCCTAGGATTTGTTTGCGGATAGTTCCGGTAAAACAACAGTTACAGCCATTTTCATAAACCATACTCACTACGTATACGACAGTGAATTAACAGCAGATAGTAACTCCCTAACGTCTATAAATGCACTCCGAAATAATTAAGACATGTAATCGATACTCGGCATAATGGTAGAGTCGCCTTAGCGGCTAATTGTCATATACTTTGTTTCAGGATGCTTTCGATAACACCAGAGTTCGTGCCGTTTTCTGTAATCATAATCCCTCCGTATATGGCCATGCTTCCCTGTGCAAAACGTGAAAAGTGAGCTTGCAATGACCAAGCTTACATCAACCCCTTTAAATTCGACCTCACCTCTAAGCCCAAATCGATTACTGGGAAGGCATTTTTAGTGACTCACCGAACCGGTTTGGGAACCGGGACGTGTTGTGGTCGACATGAATCAGAACTGAACCAGAACAAAATAATTGCACCCGAACCCGAACCGTAACCCAACCGGTATGTTTTTCGCTTCGACACACGCACACGCACACGCCAACAAATCAATAAATAAATAGCCTCGTTGAGGAAATGCACAGCTTTTTGTTTTGCTATGATTAGTGCGGTTAACATAAACATGTTTAATTTTTTCGCAGAGGAATAAAAGGAAGGAAAACACGCGTCCAGAGTGGGGACCAAACCCGCGCCTTCCAATTAGATCTTGGATGCCTTATCAATTCGGTTTTCTGGGCGATTGTGTTCTCCATCGCTTTCTTGGGTATTTATATTTAGCACAACTATCTCTGATACTTGAGGGTTGTAGCCAGCGCCCCTGTGACAACATGGTATTACAGATGTACGTATTTATGAAATTTTGAGAGGCGTGAAAAACAGGTTTTCTCATGCCTTTTCAGGAAAATATCAAAATTGACGAACGAAGATTCCGCACAGATCTATACAGAAATCGATATACTCTTTAAGCCTTAGATGTCTTATTAAACGTGAAAAAGGACCTTAGTTTCCGGCTGCTACATGAATGGAGCCAAATTAAACCGCTGTAAAAAGAAAATAGGTAAATAAAATATGCATGGAAACTTATTGGTGTTCGACTGGAATATATATATATATATATATATATATATATATATATATATATATATATATATATATATATATATATATATATATATATATATATATATATATATATATATATATATATATATATATATATATATATATATATATATATATATATATATATATATATTGTGTGTACGTGTGTGGAAGACTAGTGCCTAAATTTGATTCGTTTTGTTGGTCTGATGACAATGACAGACACGGTTCCGAGGTGGTTCTTGTGCTAAAACGAATTACATTAAATTTAAAAGCGCTAGTTAGGCTCACAGTCCGCCTCATACGTGATACAATTGGCACGCTTCAGCGAGGCAGATCCCGTTACTGGGCATGTCATTTCCTTAACTATGTAAACCAATTGGTTAGCGAGAGCATGACGCCTTTTAAGTAAGTGTAATGCCTACAATCGTCTTCCATGCCGGTGACTGCCTGCAACCGATGTAGTCAAAATATCATGTGCCGCGCTCATGTCAGGTTTGCTAAGAGGGTAACCACAAGCGAAACGCGAGGACAAGGACCACTAAAAAATAGTTTTGGCCCCAAAACAAAGTAAATTATGTGAAGTATATCGGTATTTTTTAAAGAGGAAACCGGGACAAGAAACCGCAAAACCTGACGATGTCCTGGCACCCTCGAACAGTTAGCAGTGTTATCAAGTTAAGCCAAACTCGTTGACACAGAAACGTCTTCAAACATTCAAAAACCACTGTACCGGCAGTAAAACTTGAAGAAAAAACATCGCTACAATAATAGTAAGCAAGAACACACTCTAACTGATGAAATAAAGTGAACACGTAGTTTATAAAACGAAGCCGTGATAGCCGATAAGTGAACTTCTTAGGTTTTTGACGAATAAACTAAAACGTTTATGAAAAAGTGCTTTCACATTTTTTGAAAATATCTTCAGACAGAAAAATATTATTAGACAAGGGATATTTTGCCGCGCGCTGGGTACTATATAGCTCAATTCTTGCCTACCCTAATTGTGGTTGTTCGCAGAGCAGCTCCTTACAGCACGCGAAGATCGCAATTTATGCTAGTTGAAACGCCCTACAACGCATTGATAAATGTGTTGAAGCACGAAGGTAAAACGCGTGGTAGGCTTGAAGTATGTTCAAAAAACAAAACTCAAAGACGTAACTTTGCGCTTTGTTTAATTTTCAATTTTCTTTAATCTCGTTTTCACACTACACAGCGAATTTTAATAACACAACTTGAGAAACCAGAATTAGGACAAGCGAACTCTAAATATTTTCTTAATCTCTCACTTTTTCTGGGGGCAGTCTGCTTCTTTTCTACGACCGAGCAACTTCGAAAGCAAATGATATATGATCATTATCCGTTCTCGCAGAACGTAATGGGTGTCATCATCATTCTGCACTTGGGCCTAGTTGCTTTCTTCCTCACAGGAGCAGTACAAACCGAGAGCAAATGAAACAAAAAAAAAGGGTGGGCGGGGGGGACGCAATATAGAACTCGCATCTGAAAACACATAAAGCTAACGTCCCTGAGTGCTGTCTCGTTTATTTTTCGCGCGAAGCGGGGCTTGTTAACGATCGTTCTTGGAAACATTAAAGAGGCGTTAACTTGCGCCGGCTTCATCGCAAAGAGAAGCAGCTCCAGTGGGTGAGCTCTCTGTCAGCCGGATCAATTTTTGCGGGAGAGTTCATTGTAGATATTTGATAAAAGGGGGAGCTGTCGCTGACGAGGCGTCACAGAAAAGGGGCCATGATTGAACTTAGATCGAAGGAAGTGATTGGTAATGTGGCCTGAGAGCTTTCCGATGGTGTGCAGGAAATTATAACACGGAAAATTCGTAGAACTTTCGCCGACCAAAATACCCACTTCAAGTTCTTTGTCCGCGTTTCGAGAAATTTGGTTTACACACTTTCAGCGAACGTTGGCACCTTGTAATGTGCTTGCATCTTGGCGTGAAGCCAAATTAAGGGTAAACGTACGACCACCAGTTAACGTAAGAGATGGAAGAAGTGCCGCGACAAACGTCGCTGTAGTAATGCATTTTCTATAAAGCATCCTTTCTTCACGGATGTAAAGAAGCAGCTCTTACCCTTCCGATGACCGTTTGTACACAGTGCTAACGGCGACCACGTGTTATTGATCCTTCTACAACGCAAGCGTCTCAAGTGTTAGTGAAAATATCGTTAACAATGTTATATTCGCCTTCGCGGACATCGTTTACTTGAAGTACTGTACATTTTTTTGCATCATTGTTAAGGCTAAAATTTTTCGCGGCACTCAAGACTGCTTACGTTCTCTGAAAGCGAACGCGTTATGGCTTCACTTCCAGATGCTCATTGAAGGATTTGCTGCAACGTCGTATTTGCGTCCCTCTCTTCACTTTCGTTTTTTTTTTTTACTTTTTGCTCCGAATTACTTCGGCTTGCCGACTGGCCGCACGTCACGCTACAGGGCCCGAGGATTCAGTGTATTCTGTGACCGGCATGCACCGGTTCTACGCACGCGTCGGCACGTTAACCTGAACGCACTAGAATAGCTCGTCTATATAAAAAAAAACGAACCCATATGTGCTTTGATTGCCTCTTTACAGTGATGGCCCTTTTTTGCACGGGACATCAATGATGGGTTTTCGCTCAATGCGGTGCTTAGGGCGTTCCCCGCAAAGCGAGTAAACTCGACAGCCCTGTTGGAAAACAGGCTCTTTAGCACACACAAGAAAATATGACTAGTGGATGAATTTATCATACCCAAGAAGTGCAAAAAACAGAAACTTGAGGAGTTGAAGGCGGAAGCACTTAGTGACATTCTGGTCGTTGTGAAGGCTGCTGCTATCTGGCGTATTTATCAATGGCACGGTGTCCTTTTACTGCATCCAAGCTATCATTTTTATGATGCCTTACAAGCGTTTAACCCATGAGGTCACCCCAAGTAAGTCTATAACATTGCCTTCGCGCGCTAAAACTTTTAACACTGGCAATTTTCGCTGAAGAGGCCACATTAAATTCACGCCTGACTTAACCTCAACAGGAGGAATTGCCCAAGGGCCAAGGATAGATGCTAAGGAAGCTAACTTGAATCAAAGCTTAAGGAACGCAAACGTCCTAATCGCTCATGTTTAACTGCCTAAAAGCAAGGTCTGGAAAGTGGAGTTCTTGTGAATCTCTTTCTGCCCAGTTTCGGTTCAGCACATGCAAAAAGCATGTAGAATTAACACAAAGATATGAAAAAAGGAATCCTGCCGAGGTTCGCTCAAAGGAGGCGAAGCATATATAACTAGGGCTGTTCGTTTTCGCGCAAAGCCCGATTTTACCCGATTTTTACAGCCGCAACATGTTCCTGGAGAATCGGGTTAAAGCCGATTTATCCCCGAATGAACCTCTTTAAAGTAGCGATCTGCGCAATCGTGCGCTGACGATATGCCGCTCTCACTCAGTACTTGCTGGAAGCGAGCCCCACATACACAGCTTTCGAATGCGTTGAGTATTGGCACGACCATACCGCTCGCTATCGCAGGCTGGCAAATGCTGCACTGGCATCGTTACGCTAGCTAATGGAAGCTGTGATGTCGAGAGAACTTTCTCCCAGCTGATGTATGTTCAAAGATCGGACAGGTACCGAATGGAGATTGACATGTTCCGCATGCAGGGGATAATGTATGCAAAGTGTGTTTAAAAAATTGATGAACGACGTGTCCTGAATAAAACGTTTCATTTCTTAAGAGCTATCGATGCTGTTTGCTGTCGTCATTGCTAATTCATTTCCACACAAACACCAAGTTTCAGGATATTTGCTAGAAAATCGTGATGTTCCGCCGATTACCAGCTTGAACCAAACACCGATTTCAAAGCGCTAGAGTTGAGGAGCTCGTCATACCTTCTGATAAAGTAACCTGAGTGTATTATTAGCATACCATTAGATTTAACCAAAAAAAAATCCGAATTGTGGAATGGTTTTACAAAAAAGAAAACAGATTTCTCTCCTATTATCAGTTTGAAAAACAACACCCCATTTTTACCCTCCCCATTTTTAAAATATATAAAACATGAAAACGAACGACCCTAGATATAACTAATCAGTCGCGTGAAAAGGCTTGCTGGGGGTGGGATCCCTAGTTTCTTTTGCAAATACAAGACGTGGGGAGCGACTAGATAGAGTGTATTTTCACAAGCTTCAACTCAACTTGAGGCATCCTGAGACGAAGCGAATAAGGACGGATACGCAAGTTCAATACATCCAAAAGGAGAATTGAGCACAGCTGCCCAAACGACTGGATGCGGTGTGACGTAGCCACTAGAAGCATCGGGTTGGGCTAGGTGGCCAAAGCCACTTGATAGGTGGCCAAAGCCACTTGAATGCCATGTGATAGCGTCGCGTGAGCTCTCGCGTCGCTGTGCGCCCCGCCCACGGCACGTGTAGCGGCCGTGTGTACACCTTGCGCATGCGCTAGGAATCATAAAAATTAAAGGAAGCTCTCACCAACGCATGGCATCTCACTTCTCCTCCGTCTGTGCTGCTGATCTCGTCGCCTCCGTCGGTGGCGGCAGAGACGTACAAGTGAGATCGTCTAACACCGGGTTTGAGCTTCCTTTAATTTTATAAAGAAATAGTTTCCACTCGTGTGCTTCACCAATACCACTCAACCAACCAGCGTTCATGAATGATGCACTGATTTAACTCTAGCAAAAAACATCGCTTTGAAGTAATAAAGGGTGTGGTTAAGTGCATTTCACTTGCCTGTGGCTTCACATTTTGTAGACCATGTGCGCGAATTCAAGTGACGTAATCGTTGCGGGTGTCGTTTATAGCTTCGTTTTTCTAACCACCTTCACAGGGTGGGTTGGCGCAAGTTATTTTCGATCTCACGTTCGTTTCTCAAATTAATGTCAACAGGCCGGAATTGACCGGACCTGCGACGTTCGTATGGTGCCCCTTTCAGCAAGCGAGTAAAAGACGGTTTTTCTCGGGTCAAGTAGTAGCGGATTCATTTCTCCGCATTTCTACGTGTGGAGGGAAGCTATAAAACTTTAGAAACTAATTATAAGTCCATTTTCCTTGAGCCGCTGGTCAAGTCGTAAGAAGCATCTATGGGTTCACATGTATGGGTGCCCTATACTTCGAAAAATCTAGGGCTGGCTTAGAGTCCGTTAGTCCGTTATAAGGACGGCGATTCGCACTTTAAGCAATATAATTTTCTTAGGCAAAGTCAATTGCATAACGCTCTGCCGTTGGGGATGACGTGATATGGTCGAGACGAGGAGCCCAGGCGGTGATATTCATGGCGGGGATAACAAAGGCCGCTGTACTGGTATTCAGTCCTCCGTTGCAGATTCGCGAACAATGCCCCTACGCGTCCGGTCTAAGGGCTAAGTGTTAACTTCCTTGCTTGGCTATCGGGGTAAATCGCTTCAAGCAAATGTCAGGAAGAACTAGTGCAAACTATCAACTATCGAAAGAGCAGGTCGTTTCTACATATTGTCGTTTCTTTGGCCATTGTGGGTAAATAACGCTCAGAGTGTTCAGAGCTGCGTGCGTGCGTAAACGGCCGAGCAATGCTTCCCGGCATCGCACTCTCACTGACGGACGACGTGCAAGATAAGCCTTTGTGACGCTGTCATGCGGAAGAGTGAAAACTTGGGGACCTGCGAAGGATATCTTAATCCCATTTCTGGGAAATGCCTCCAGGTTATCATAAGGTGCATTGTAAAAAAGCCGACTGCCGAACATTTCAGGTCCCTTTGGAGTCTACACTACCAATCATGGGTTGACGAAGGAAAGAAAAGGACAGATGCGTGATTGCTGCTCAGCATTTGGACGAATTTTTAGTGATCTTCCGGTAATTGTTTTAGCAAGTAAAAAAGGTGCTTGTCGTCGCGGGTGGAGAAATTGCCCGCACACCTTGAAATTCACACACTGCCTTGACCCGATCCGTGGGACTTAGACCATTCCTTTTTTAGTCAATGGCACCACCCTAGACAGCAGTGCGAAATTCTGTCTATTTCTAAGTATCTTTTGTTGTAGTGCTTCCACCTAGCCTCTTTAGGACGAAGGATTCATAGAGTATGGACGCCTCCCACCAAGAGCCGAGTACAGCTCAATAAATGATTTTTCATTGCAGAAGAATATGCTGTTGGGCTTGCTGGTACGCAGTTGAGAAACACATCTCAGCGCAAAGATAGCAGAGACTAAGGAATACCAGCGCTTGTCACGTGCTTAGTCTGTGTCCACCTTCGCACTGAAATGTGTTACACAAGTTATTAAAGCCGATAGTCCTTCTTGGTATACTCAAACGCGAAAAGTTTGGTCCGTCTGTCTGTCTGTACGTCTGTGTCTGTCCCTCGATTCCGCCGCTCGGTTAAAACAAAATGAATTCTGGATTAACACGTTTATACAGGCAAAACATATTCAATCTAATAAATCTAGAAATATTGTTACGTGGTGGCACGACAAATGACATTTGCCTTGAGGAATGCGAAGGATTTATTTACACTATTTAGGTGGCGGCCATGACAGAGAAGCGCATAGGCAGCTTCGTCTTCATCTTCAGCGATCAGTGTGAATGGGGATGTGTGCTATCGTCCACTTCGTGTTCTTCTTGTGACGATATTCTCCGTATTTGTCAACATTGGTCAGCAAACAGATAATGTTAGCCCTTTTTGAGGGAGAAATCAATACATAGCTGGTGCTTGCAACCTTCTTTTAATTGAAATGAGATTCGTACTTGATATTTGCAAGAGCAACTACAAAACGCATTAAAAGCAATGTTTTAACCATGAAATGCAAAGCAGGCTGGCACTCGAGCCTCGCACACGTTTCTCGAGCGCCAAGTCGCAACTGTCCCAACAGATGGCGCAGCAGTGCGAGCGCGGATAAATTGAACACCGCAAACCTCCAATGGGAGGACCGAGACAGGAGGGGAACAGCGCGAGATTTGGGCGTATGAAACAGGAGAGGCAGTTACGTGGCCGGGACGGGCAAAATGACTGTATTCTTTCGACGACATTTGCAGCGACGCGAGCAGGCGCGTGGCCATTTTATTCCACTCTCCCTCCCCCCAAGCCCTACCTCCGTCGCCTCCTCGACACCACTTTGAACCTATTTTTTTCTAAAAACCAATCTGGCGCGCATTACTAATAAGACAACGCTGATAGTTTTGGATATGCCCTTGTGGTTTCCGCAAGAAAATTCCATGGTTTCACAACTCTGAGCAGTATTGGCATGCTTAATTTGCGCCATCAGCACCGGTAGTTAAGGTCTTGCCTATATATACTTCACCTTCATGCTCTTAAAGTGTTGTGGCTTAATTGTTCCTTATTTCAGCTGCAGACAGACGCCCGGGAGCAGGAACCGGCTTCAAAACATCGACGCCGAAAGCCTTCCTGCTGGACTTCGCCGAGATATGCATTGCGCATTTGGTTTAGTTAACTTTGAAGGCCTGAAGGCATTACCTAAAGGAGGGAGGGGCGGGGGGTAGAGGCATACATCCAAGTTGGTTGAGCTTTAGAAGTAAATAACAGTAATAAAACGGGTCCTGATTGTAACAATTACGAAAAGACAATAACGGCATTAGGCCTGCCTTTAGTACAATAAGAGAATATGTTCCATAAATATGAAGAACCCAGTAGAGTGTAACGCGGTTAAGGAAATGATATGGAAAACAGGGATGGAAGTAAAACTTGATGTTCTTTGGTGCACCGCACGCCAGCGCTATTGAAACATCAGCCAATTGAGAATAACAGCCTGCAGTGGTCTCCTGTGCATGCCATAGTATAATGTCATGGTCGGATTAACTGGGGGACGGCTCGCCCTCAAAACTCGCTTTCCTTCATCTCACTCCGAAGGTGATGGGCAAAGTATATGTCATCGCTCATTTCAGTAAGCATGGCGTGTAAAGAACCACGTACGGCACTCTGCCGATTTTAAATACGCTTCCGCGTTTAGGCAGAGACAAATTTTCAAAAAATACAACATTTTACTGTTTATTGCCCTCTAACCCGTACGCATGCAGGATTGAAGCAGGCGGATTTTAAAAAAAGGTTTGTACTTTGATTATTTGGTACGTGCGCACAGTTGCTGTTGTTGTTGATGGTGGTGATGAGGTTTTTGGTGTGTGTGGGGGGAGGGGGGGTAGGGGAGGGTGTTTGAATGAGGCCCGTTTTCATCACAGGTTGCAGTGTATGCTTTGCTCCAAGTACAAAATTGTACGCGCGCAGGTACATCCAAATACATCACTGGCGTAATTATTCTGGTGACCTCCAAACTACAAGGTTTTTTTTTATTTGCTTTAGCCACTAAAGAAATATAGCAGTGACGAAGTACATTACATGAAAACTGTGAATGCGCAGTAACCTAGCGAGTCATCAAAAATACTGGAAGAGAGAATCATTTATTTATTGATTGATTGATTGATTGATTGATTGATTGATTGATTGATTGATTGATTGATGGGTTTAACGCTCCGACGCAACACAGGCCATGAGGCGCGCCGTGGTGGAGGGCTCCGGATTAATTTTGACCACCTGGGGGTCTGTAACGTGCGCCGAAATCTTGTACACACGGGCGTTTTTGCTTTTTGCCTCCATCAGAAAAGCGGCCGCCGCGGCTGGAAATCGAACCCACGACCTCGTGCTCAGCAGTGCAAACAAGAGAGGAACAGCGAGCGTAAAACGGGATAGTTCGTGAAGTGCACTTGCCGCTGGGTCAGAGCCCCGACGAAAGTGGCGAAATCGGGACGAGTCAGAAAATACAAAATAGAAATTCTGGCAAGGGGGCAAGGAAGCGAGAGGAAGGCGAGATACGTTTCGTGCACAACCATTCTGAGCGTCTAACTTTGGCTCTTCCGTTGCCACTTTCACAACTTGGCGTCGAGGAAATGTGACATATGAATATCCAGGCGAGGTGAATATGAATATCCAGACGGAAGTGAAGCCAACCCAGTCGCTTCCTAAGTTATCCAGCACCGCGCATTTCCGCGCTCGGTGGTGCTCGTGTTCTTTTTTTCTTCTTTCTGATCGCTCGCTGAAGGCATCAAGTTCATTTTTCGGTCTTTCGTTCGTTCTTCTTTTAGTTTCGGCTTGTTACATCTCTACTTTTGCTCTTGATCAACTATCGCCACTTGACATTTCGCTGTTGATGTGTGGGTTTTAGCAGCCGCAGGCGCCCGTGGGCTGCCTTTCAGAGGTGCTTCCTTCCGACTGGACCAGAGCACAGGACTTCAAACGACTTGAATGAAAGTTCTACTTCCTCAGCGCGAACAGGGACACTGACTCACATTTTTACCCCTCCCGTGAGGAATGCTGATTAGTTTTGATACGACCGAGGCAACTGCCCGCCATGTTGGAAGCACTCCTGAAGTTCCTATCCTTGCTGCAAACCATGTATAAACTGACGCTGCTATGGCTTTTGTTCGGCACTGTAATTAGGTGCCGCCGGTTCGATCCCCGCCGCGGTGACTGATTTTTATAGCGTAAGCTACACTGCTCGAGGTTGAGCAGTTTCGCGTGGACCTTGAAAGGCCGTGCTCCGCAAGCGCGAGGGGCATTGGATTGAATTGGATTGGATTAAATTGGATTGAATTGAATTGGAACGGAAATCCAATCCAATTGAAGTACGGGTAGGAAGAGAATTGGGTACATTCGCCGGTCTGCCCATTCCAGAGGAGTGACGTCATAGCCGCGGCAGACGCACTGGTGCCGGCGCGTGCCCAGCTGTGCGCCTCCGTTGCGCAGTAGCCAAGTCTGACTGTACGCCGGAGCCACTTGATAGCCGTTTCGCGTGGCTCCTGGAGAGCCGTGCTGCGCATGCGCGAGGAGCAGTGACTGGACTGGACTGGACTGGACTGAAACTCGTTTTAGCAGCAGTCAGCATGATAGTCAGCTAATCCTAGACAACCAGAAAACTTAAAAATAACCAGCTGAACCTTAGCTCACGCTACGTATATCCTGGCATAGCCGAGATAAGCCACTGCTAATTTTTTTTTTATGGAAGAGGAAAGCGAAAATGCACATGTGTTGAGATTTCGGCGCAAATTATAAACCCCAACTGGTCAACATAATCCGGATCCCTCCATTACGGCGCGCCTCATAGCCACCCAAGTGTAGCTTTGGCGCGTTAAACCCCACAATCAATGAATCAATTAATCAATCAATCTATCAATCAATCAATCAATCAATCAATCAATCAATCAATCAATCAATCAATCAATCAATCAATCAATCAATCAATCAATCAATCAATCAATCAATCAATCAGATATTAATAAAATTGATTGATTAGGTGATTTATTGAACATGCATGTTAAATAGTTGAACTTGTGTATTTGCAGGTGGTAGCCAGAGTAAATAACACTGTAACAGCCACGTGCACTGGAAGAGACAGAGAGAGAAACTTTAATTAGAGCTGAAGTACCCATATTAGTGGTCGGGGCCTTCAGTCCAAGAACCCGCTGGTACGGTCGCAATGTCACACGGGCAGGCCGCCCATGGGGAAGTCACCATATATGCTCAATTAGGCCACACTAGCAGACCCAAACGAGGTTGTGACACCAAACAAGAACATAGTAAGGGGGCCATCCGACCCAATCCAGGTCACATCTGATGTCCGTACATTCCTATCACCCATGAAGACGCCTCGCAAATTCACCTAGGAAAAATGAATGGCATCTGATACACTAATGGTCTACCGTAAAGCTGTTTTTTTAACCCACGCCCACGTTAATGGCTGAGCTAGAAGCCCCTTGCGCGTGAACAACCAATGTGTGTGATGAGCGGCTGAGAACTCAGGATGTGCTTATTGAAGTCGTTTTTGATGAATAAACACAAATCACAAGCGATAAGCGTCGAAAGTGACGTATGTGTTGGTTCTGCATAATGTTACGCCCAACCCCTCCTCCATTTTTTACTGATATAGCGTTCGGTTTTCAGACAAAAGATGCGTTGAGAAATTATCGGTGGTTGGTTCCGCTTCATGGCCAAGTAAATATCAATCTAACGTGGAATAAATGTCTGTATAAAGTGCAAGAAGAGCGGGGATTGCAAACCTTCGTAATTTTGCGGGCCCGCAGGCGCAATCAACTCGGCTGGTTTTTATCAAAGCTTCACATTTTTGAAAAATATTTTGGCATGGTCCCGAAAAAATGTTACCAAGGCAACCTACCCTTATATCCAACAAAATAAACTAAAAAAGCGCGCTCAACCTAATGAACCGCTTTAGTTTAAATGGTTGGTACTGCCGGCGATGGGAAACCCTCATGGGTATAAAAGCACCCCGAAGGGCAAGAACATTTCCGCCCTAGCTAAGAGCGGCCCTTCGCCACGTGGGTACCTTTATTACACTGCTCCGAAGTTTGTTATAGTTAGCCTCGTTTAGTTTCGTTTTACACACGCTTTATTCCCCGCTGCGACGATGTTTGCACTGCCGGCGTTGCTTACAGTTGAAGCACTTACTCACACGATTTGCTTGCTTGCTTGCTTACTTGCTTGCTTGCTTGCTTGCTTGCTTGCTTGCTTGCTAATAGGCAGTGCCTGCCGAAGGAGGCATCCGTCACCGCAAAAAATTAACCCTGCCAACCGTGCACGTGACGGAAAACCAGAAAAACGTCTTTCACCATTTTGAATATCAGTTTTACTTCCTTCGTGCCATCGTAATCGGCGGACCGTTTGTACTCCGGACTGCCGGATGCCGGGTTCGTAGAATATTTTCATTTCTGCGGAAGGTGCAGACACTCTGCCTAAAAGTGCCGCGCCGTGATTCTCCGCCCCGATCTTATGCGATTCGAGACCATCTACCGAAATTGAATGAATCCGAGAAACAGCTAGTAGCAGCACTACTTCCGTCGAGACTTCGTGTCTTTGTTGGAAATTCCGTGTCCATTCAGCTTCGCTGGTCATCCAGTTTCACTTAGTAGAATGGCTGATAATTTTAATGTAGAGCCTTCTTTGCCGAGTACCCCGCCCTAGCCAGGGCCATGCAACTTCCTGCATTTCTACAACAATGCAGACTTTACCGAAGTTCCACCTTTAACCGTTATAATACCGTAAATGGAGATATTTGGTCCAACAAAATTTCAAAAAAAGCAAAAAAACTAAAATTAGTGAAAATGGCGAACCGTGTGACACCCTGCATTTAAAAAAATGACATTTCGCGGAAGTTCCATCTTTAATCGCCATAATAGCGTGAACGGAGATAATTGGTCGAAAACAATTTCGAAAAAACCAAGACATAAGAAAAACACTAAAATTAGTGAAAATAGCGAACCGTGTAACGCCCTTCAATTACAAAAAAATGCAGATTAGGCAAACGTAACACCTCTAATCGCTATAATAACGTAAAGGGAGATAATTGCTCGGACAGAATTAAAAAAAAAAAACAAAAAAAAAATTGGCTGCAAAAAACTCAGTCTAGACAAGCGGCATAGGAATGCTACGCATTGATAAAGACTTCACAGAATTTCTGCAGATTTTTCTTTTTTGTTGTTTTTGTTGTTGTAGCCGCAAGCATAGTGACTATTTTTAGTTGGCTTAAAAGCGGTCATCTCGTCTTCTATGCAGAGAGCTACCATCTGCGCGTTGTTCTTATACGAATGTCCGCATGAACAGGAGAAGTGGTCGCGTATCAGCTCGCTTGGCTGAAAATGTCGTCGAAGGGCAATAGTCTCGTCCTACTCCTGCCACGTCACTGCCTCTGCTCTCCCCCCGGCCCACCTCCACGCTATTTCCGTCCTTTCTCGCTGCTCTCATGACAAACACAGGGCAATGGTCTAATTATTGTCGCATCATGGCCGCCATGGGAGCAGTCTGTCTTGATTTCACCCAACCCGAACAACCGCTTCCGCTCACTGACTATCCAGAGTCACTGTTAATTATTGGTAGTGACGCTAGATAGCCAGTGAGCGGAAGCGGTTTGGCCGGTTGGGTAAAATCAAGACAGATTAATCACTTGCAGTTGCGAAATGGCACCAGCTAGGATTGCTGTACTGGACGGGAGCAGTTTGCCTTGATTTTTACCCAACCGGCCAAACCGCTTCCGCTCACTGACTAGCCAGCGTCACTATCAATAATTAACAGTGACTCTGGGTATTCAGGGAGCGGAAGTGGTTGGTTGGGTTGGGTGAAATCAAGACAGACTGCTCCCAGGGCGGACATGATGCGACACTGATTAGGCCGTTGCCAGCGCAAGAGTCTCGGCTGCGCGCCTCTAGTCAGGGACGAGCTATACTCCGTTCCCTAGGGGCACAAATCGAGGAACCAGAAGGCTACATTACAGAACGCCCTCCTTGGGAACACCTGCCAAGGCTGACTGTACATCCTATCCCCCGCCACATGAGTGTGGAAAACGACCACGAGCGCAGAGCCCACAGAGCGCGTGCCACCCGTCATTTAGTGGCGCAGAAGATAGACCAGGGTTACACTCCGGTCTACACCGACGCCGCCGTATCAGACGATGGTATAGTTGCTACCGCCGCGTACTACGGGAACGGACAAAGTACTCGTCGCTTCCTAGGAATTAGTGATCCCGGTCATGCCGAAGCGTTAGCCATAGCAGATGCCATCACGAACTTCACCGGCCGACGGAAACTGCTTATACTGACTGACAGCCAGGATGCGATCCGCCTCTTCTGCCGCAATAAAATAGCCACGCACATTCGCAACATTCTCGAAGTGCATCTAACCTCCCAACCAGAGCTTTCGGTTGAACTCCGCTGGATCCCAGGTCATCAAGGGATACCAGGAAATGTGGCGGCTCACCAACTCGCGCGCGAAACTCTCTTCCGCGAGTCTGAGCCTCCAATTGCGCTGCCGGAGGAATACGACCGCCACACCAGCCGCGTCGAAGAAAGACAAGCCAGGCACCAAAAGTTGGTAGACCTTCGTACCGATCAAGACACACACTGCGTTCCTCCCATCTCTTGGCCGCGATCGAAGACAAGTTGCATCCGCCGAGCTCAAGCAGGTGTCCTACGCACCCCACATATCATGCACTACATAGAAAATAAACCTGGCCACCCTAGCTGCCCACGCTGCGGTCACGGGTACCCTAACAACCAGCACTACATGTGGGACTGCTTAGAGATTATACAGACAAGAAACACATACACAGACTCCCTTTCCCCTACTCCTGGCACTTGGGCGGAGTGGCTTGACCCCCCAGAGGATCCCCAAAAACAACTCAAACTCGCTCTCCGCAAGCGGACGAAAAGCGCCGGCCGGTACGCGCCCTCAGTCCGACAATTGACCACCTCCTCATTACGACTGACAGAAGAAGAGCACTGGGAGGCCCTCCTCCAACACATTGAGGCAGTTCTTGGGGGCGACTGGTAACAGCAGCTCCTTCCCCCAGCAACGCAGAAGCCTTTATAGAAGGGCAAATAAAGATGTTTCTCTCTCTCTCTCTCTCTCTGCCTGAACACAGTAGATGTTCGTTGAATTCAATTCAATTTTCCCGTGTTCGCACTGCTGCGTGCCATCTTCTGGGGACCGTTTGGTACAGTTGGTCTTGGAGTTCCACCCCGACCTCGTAGCTCGAGCGTGAGCCCTTTTTTTGTATTTTAGCCAGAATTTGTTCTTTACGTGTTTTTTTTTTTCATTTTTGTTGCAAAAACTCAAGCCCCCGTCTACGTTTAATTAAGAGAACGCTACATATGCACTTACAACGTGACTCAAATATGTTTAATGCTTTCTTCTTGCTGAACAATGTTTCCAGGTATGAAATATGTTACCCGAATTAGTAGTTTGGAAAGCTTTTCCCTATATAAACTTCTTAAGCAAGGTTTAATTGAGGTACAAAAAAGCGGGTAAGCATGTAGTCCCAAGAAGGCCCTGTTGGCAGAGTTATGAATGTATTGTTTGTAAACCTGGGTTTACAATTAAATACCTTTAGAATGATAGAGAAAACAATAGTGTACAGTGGACAGACAAACATTTTACGTTTGAGTAGGCTAACAAACACTATCGTCTTTACAACCTCAGGCAGAATGAAACGTTCGGAATATTTAATGCCCTTGATTAGTGTTTGATAACATGTCTTCATATGCCTCCGCTGTGTATGTACTTCTACCGCTTGATCAGTGTACAAGCCAAAGGGAAAATTTCAAATACGCAGAGAAGTTATCTGAATACTTGTTAGCGGTATATGATGAAGAATTTTCAAAAAAGGTTAAATATCCGGAGCATGAACGTTGCCGCTCTTGATTAATTTTCTCTCCCCATCTCCCCCCATTTTTTTCCCAGTTTTTAGTCTGACTAGCACTGGTTGTGATGCAACGCTTGTCCCGTGAATGGGCTTCAGTATATTTGTCAGAGGTGCAGAACAACTTCGTGAGCACCATCTTCTTCGGCCAGTATTGACTTCCTTCTGTCTTGTAGAATACCCACAGCTCGTACGCCGAAAAGCTACGAAAACAAATTGAATTCCCAGTGTTCTCGTGTACATCGTCTGCGAGAGTTTCATCATCCTCGCTAACAAGTGCCAAAGGAACGCGACCGTTCTATCTTACCAGAGCGAAGTATGTAAGTTTCTCTCGCGAAAACAGTCACTTGAATACTCTCGACACCGGATGCTTTTGTGTCTCCGTAAGCAAACCATGCTTCCGGGAGCAACACAGTTGTTCTGCTTCTCTGCTTTGATTTGGTTATTTTTCTGGTCAAAGCCAACCTCCCTTTAGCTAGTGTAGCCAACCAATCTAAATGCCGGATGCAGTTCGTGACTGGGCTTACACATAATGTCTTGTGCAAGCGCATAGTACCAGCCTGTCTCGCTCAGAAAGCCTTGCCTGCAAACTGTTCCCCGCCTACTCAGACGTCGGGATAAAAGCGTATTTTGTTTTGTACTTGCTTTGCCTAAGATAAGCATGTACAAGAATTTCGCCAGGAATGAACACACCCTTTATACGCTATTCGTGCCTAAAGCAAGGCCGGCACCATCTGAAAAGAGGACACAGGACGATCATTCCCGGTCTCCCAAAAAAGCATTTCCTGCATTCACGTCGTGCCAACGTTGGAAAAATGCAACTGTCGCGTAGGCTACATCCATGCAAAAAGATGAGGGCGAAGTGTTTACACCACACGTTACGCCTGAATAGCTGGGCTCACTTCCGTAATTGCAAGCTGGCGGTGCGTTTAGGCGACTGTGGTTGTTAAAGACCCATAAAAAAACAAAACACTATGCAGGTACCGCCACACGGTGGCGCTCCCAAACTTCATTTGAATCTGGGGTAAGAGAAAAGGCCCGCGAGCGCGGCCCAGATACCACACGGTCGTGGTATTTTCGCAAGAAGCTCGCGTTCCTGGGTTTTGTGAGCACCGGTTTCCCCTTTTTTTCGAAACCTACGTTTTTTTTTTCTAGCGGGAGATAGACCTCTAACAAGGTTGAGCATGCGGACATTAGCGTGCGCGAATCTGTCGCCGAGATATGCCGTGTGAGTAGCAATTTCCGGCGGGTGTTCATATTTTCTTATAGCTGGGATTTTCGGTGGTAGCTGCGTGTCTTAACGACGCTCCTGAGTGCACATGGATGGCGACAGGAGTGTGGTAACGAGTGGCCCGGCTGTCCCAGAAAATAATGAGACACTCCTCGGAGATCTCATGGAGCGAGCGTCTCATTGTGCGAGAAACCCGCTCCATTTGGTCCCGAGAAGGGTCCGCCCCACCGACTCCCACAAACGGACCATTTTCTCGGACGAGGAGTTCCGGGTACTGGCAACGTTAGTGGCGCCTATTACTGTACGTTTCATTGAGTTTTCTATACATAGTAGTGGAACAATATACATGAATTAGGCGACGCACAGCGAATTTTCTTCGTATATATATTGTGTATTAGGCGAACCTTGCATTGCTAGGGTGCCAGAATTTTTAATGTCTGTGAACCAAAAGGCAAATGTCTTTGCAGTTTGAAGCATCCCATGGCGCGAGGCGTTGAAAAAGAACGGTTCGCGTGCTATTATCGCACCGTTATCACCCAAGTTGTACGCCGTTCGAAACATTGATTTGGAACTTAAGGCTCTACACCTCATCTATTTGATATTCATCTTGAGTAGATCACTTAGTTTTTGGCAGCATTTTCAAAATTAAAAATAATTTTGGCTTTAATCACATGCGTCTCATCACTTGGGTATGCACGTTGAGTATATTGCTTATCAATACGCATAATTTTCAAGACTGGTAGTCTCACGGAGAGAGTAAATGTTTCTCAAAGTTTTGCCGCTCAACTACCCGAATAGGCCATGTCTACGTCCGCACCGCCCTCTATATATATATCGGCGTCCCAAGCACTTGTGTGTCCAGTTTCCTCCGGCTCCTCGGGCAGACGTTCCCATCGTCAAGATAAGTTCCCGCTCTCAGCTTGGAATTCCACTGCTCTTCTTTTGTCGTAACGGGAATGCCGCTGATAGCTTGTGCTCGACCTTGGCTGGTCATTCACCTTCACATAGTGGAACTGCTCATTATTTTTTTTTATCTTGGCCTATCTGATGTTTATTATTTTTATCATGCTTCTTATATCGTCATGGGTTTCCATGTCAAAAAACATCGGCGACGGCTACAGGAAGCTCAACATGTGAAATCGAGCAGTTTCTGACACAAGACACGTCTTCTACAGCGGAAACGAAGAAGGGTCTTTGTCAGTACCGGAACAGACACCGTTTCGTCTTTGGGTTTCCAGGTGTATTTGGGTGTGCAGATGTGCAGTGTGTGCAATCGACGCGTATATTTTTTAGAGCGACCCACGCAGCAGCTGTCGGTAATTTGACCTATAAAGTAGATACATTTTTAAAGTTATTTCATTTTGTAAAATGTTTTGTCACAGGCAGGCTGGTTTATATATGTTATAACCAAATTTATCGCTTGGTTTTTTCCTTCTTTTTGTTGCTTTCTTTTGTTTGTTTTCACCAATTTCGGTTAGCAGATTCTCTACCAATGAAGCCATATTCGCTTTATGTGTCTTTTTATTACATGCTGGTCTTTGCCCTAATGTGAACTAGCTTTACAGTTTGCTTCGGAATATTGCAATTCCCATCGCCCGCACTCATCCGCACAAACGCCTTCGGCACCATCCAAGTCATCCCATTACGTGGTGTTAGTAATGAAGCAATTTCATTCCTTAGTTTAGTAACACGAATGCCTGGGCGTTTAAACGCGCCGTAACGGATAATAAAGGCTGAAAAACTGTTTTTATTAGCAAGTAGCCCTCAAATCAACCAGCTGTTTTTTTTTTAATGTTAGTTCTTTCTTATGCCAGCCTTGCGTATGCTTTCACGAGAGAAATATTTCATGGTTCCAACATAATTTTAGAAAAGCTTGCATACACACCATTGTCGCAGTTAAGCAGCACTCACAACCAAGCATATATTTACTCGAGCGATATTCAATGCGGACACGAAAACGTTTTTGGCGACTGTTCGGGAAGCGACGGGTCGACTAGATTCTTGTGAATATTCATGAGCGGGTGCCATGTCTCCACGTGAGGACATTTCTGTCGCAAATGTTTTTGACACGGGCAGTGCCATCAGCCTGCCTTTTCCCCTTGTTTCTTGCTCAAACGAAAGTAATTACCGCGGACGGATTGCCCCGCAGGAGTTTTCGCTTTCGGCAACGTAGGTTCTAGGCAATCCTGCAGCCCCATTCGCGAAACAGTGTACAAAACAATGTGGCCACTAGACGCGAGAACTCGTTAATCACGAAACAGAGCGTATTGTTCTTTTCGAAGGCAATTAACGACGTAATCTGGCACTCAACGCACTCATTTGATCCATTAGTCCCATTCCAGCTTGCTTGACTCTTATTGCGGGCCTGACAAGCTACTACTCGTGGCTAACGATGAAAAAACGAAACTAGAAACGATGAACTGGTTACCTAGGAGTGCTCCAATAACATCAAGGCGCTTTGCTCTTCTCTGTCCCCCGGGTATCTGCTACGAGGCGTTTGAAGAGTCTACAGTTACGTGCTTCTCTTTGTCAATTGTAGTTGCTATTTACAGTCCCTTGGGAGAGGCATACTCTGTCAGCCGATTGGAGGGGGTGCTCAATCCAGGGGAGACTTTTAGCTAGAAAAGGTCCCGAAAAATAGAATGTATCATAATTGGCCACACTGCGTAAAAGGAAACATGTGTAAAAAGAACAGTGGCAAAATTGTGGAAGGGTATAAATGAAAATAGCGGGAACGTACCCCACAAAACAAACAGCGGCTGTGTCGAAGAGAAGTTTGCAGGAGCAAAACGACGAGCAGAAGCTGGTGGAAGAGGGCTAAAGAGGCGGGGAAGGAATGTCCAATATTTCCCTCGCACACCATTCTGGGGAGCTGGTGCGTCCAACGTACGGACCCAAGCGAATGCTAGTTATGGAGGCAATGACAGATTATGGAACGCAGAATAAGCAGCCTTTTTTTTATGCTTGTTACTGAACGTCAATTTCCCACAAGGGACATCTAAAACCGACAAGTAAATGAAGCCAATGTCCAGCAGAGTTCGTTGCTTTTACTTGAAAACAACACGAATGGCTAACTTTCTAGCAACCGCGAAACGCTGGAGAAAAAAAGAAGGCGATTCGAGGACAGTAATTAGAGTGATGCAAGTGCGTGGTCGCATCTACGCATCAATCACAGGCTTCAACACTCGTTCATCTGGAAAGGCTTTGCAGGCTTAAAAACCACTTAACGCTTTGGTGGTATACTTTCCTTCAGCGGAAATGAGCCTGGGTCTTGTTTTTTTTTTCATAAAAAGAAGATACTCTGTCGCGAAGGTGGTGGTTCTTGTTTTCTTGGATTTTGTCAGATGTTTTATGCACTACACTTTATTCCGCTTGCAGTTGTGAGTGCGCGTTGATATTTTTTGTTTCTATAGATTATGAAGAACTTCCTACGTAGCCTCTGAGCTTTTACTCACACTTGAAGTGCATTTTTGCTGAGAACCAACCTTACGTTGCAAATTGGGAGCTTAATCTTGAAGTATACGCAAAAAATTCAGTCCAGAGGTTTTCTTAAGAAGCTTTCTGATAGTGTGCTGGAGGCTCCTTACCTGAAAACTAATAGGAAGTCCGCTCATGCATGACGGCCAAGGCTGATAACACTCGCATAATATCCTCAAGTAGAATCTTGAGCAGTTCGTTAAGGTTACTGTAGAGGGAGAAAGTGAGGAAGAAGCCACAGAAATTCTGATAATTGTCCATTAATACGCGAGCACACTACACCACTTCTCCTTGCCAACTCGAAGCCCGTTCATGCACCCCGAACTTTTTCTTCGAAATAACCGCGCAACACAGCACTCTTGAGGAGAAAACCGCAGCCTATGGCATGGATTTACCCCAGTGCTCAAGCTCCTCCTGGTAAGGCTTGCCTATCATGGTTACGCCGGGAGGTACTCCACAACGCACCTACCCCATCAAGGACACAACGCTAGGCAGGAGTCGACTACCGTGCACCAGTTTTTACAATACCCCACAACATGGAGCTGCAGAAAGATTCGGCGTGGCGACAAGCCAGGGCTGTCCACCCCATGACACCTCATCACCACACCTATTACACAGATGCCATCTTCTCCTACCTCAACGCCGCGACTACATCAACTGGCCCCCGCCACCAAGAAGTTTACCACCCTACCGATGTTCCGCCCTCACCGTTGCCGAGACTCCAGCAGCCCCCAAGGCCATTCTACACCAACCCGAAGAGATGAACACTGCTGCTACCTTGAGCACGGGCAGTTCGAGAATATGGTTCTGGCATCCAGGGCATAAAGGGAACGGATGTAGTCGAGCTCTTGATCGCAGAACTTCACAGGAAACCTTGCCTTTCTTTTTTTAATAGGGGGGGGGGGGGTAGGGACAGAAGTTTACAAACCGACGGACAAGCGCGTTAGCCGTCTAAAGTACAGGTGCCAGAAAGTGAGAGCTCCGCCACTCCCGCCGCCTTCTTCCTCACGCCCTTCTCCTCTCGAATTTCAAACGCCGCCAAGCCACCTACATTTGTCAAGGGCAACATAATTGTATGCCGGGCGACCTTTTCCACCATCGTAAACTGAACCGCTCGGGCCTACCCCGCTGTCAGCTACATAGCGGTTACATCAACATTCAACAGATATCTCTCGAGTTACCCATTCAGCATTCCTCAAGCTCCTCGTTCGCCATACCCTCCCCATCTCCCCACTTAATCTTCCCATCAGTGCGCCCTATTTCTGAGAGAGCTTGGTAATTTCGCATGCAAATATCAGTACCGCACTATAGCCACAACTCGTGCAGCTCATAGTTTTTGTGTTGTGTGTTTGACAGATATCCGCCTTGATCGCTGCCTGCCAGTGCACCCCCTCCCCCCCCACTCCCGGTTTCATGTTCTATAGCCAGGCCT
The DNA here is from genome assembly GCF_048455015.1 of Haemaphysalis longicornis. Classification (NCBI taxonomy): domain Eukaryota; kingdom Metazoa; phylum Arthropoda; class Arachnida; order Ixodida; family Ixodidae; genus Haemaphysalis; species Haemaphysalis longicornis. The sequence goes on along the minus strand of NW_027526361.1, from coordinate 33,807,800 downwards.
CCGTTGTTACCACATTATAAACCAGAATTCCGCGATTTGGGCATGAATCGTGCTATAAACTCGTCTCTCTTTCTCCCTCTCTGTTCCTCTCTGCCTGTGCCAGTTTCAAAAACGTCTTGTTTCCTTGGTGACGCTGAAGGAAGACGTCAATCCGGACAGCTAGTTTTTCTTGGTTCTTCTTTGTGTTTTAGGTAATCGCGTTAGAGCGCTTGCCTTGTATAGCTTTGCGATTTTGTCGTTGAATTTTCAGTTTTTTATTTTCATATTTCCTCCTGCTTTGTTCTTACGTGTCCGGATGACGGTGCTGAATTTCATTGTAATTCACTTCAGTTTCATTTCCTTAGGGACTCAGTACTCCATGGGATATGGTTTCTGCAAAGGAAAATACCATTTCGAGGCATTCGTTTAAGCCACATAGGGCATTAATACGTAGCATTCATTACCTAGTATCCCCGCAGCCACGAGCGTGCAACGACCTGCATTTCTACAAAAATACAGATTTGGCGGAAGTGACACCAATAATCGCAATAATAGCTTAAATAGAAATAACTGGTCGAACTGAATTTTGAAAAACCAATAAATAGCGACAGAACATTTATTGATTGATTAATTGATTGATTGATTGATTGGTTGATTGATTGATTGATTGATTGATTCATTGATTGATTGATTGATTGAGTGATTGATTGATTGATTGATTGATTGATTGATTGATTGATTGATTGATTGATTGATTGACAATATTTTATTGGACCAAGGAGGGCGTGTGTCGTACGGTTGGGAGAGGGATGGAGGGAAAGGGATTACTAATCAAGGTCCGTATTCAAAGAAAGGATTCAAGAAAAAAATTACTCCCACCTCCCCTCGCGGGAACTCCTGTGTAGATGCGACGCATAGGGGGTTGCGTTGTTGTTTCCGTTAGGTTGATTCTCCCCTCGCGTGAAACGTGCCGTGAACCCCCTACCGCGGCTATGACGCAACGTGGCGCGGCTATGACGCAACACAATCCAACACAATCCACTTTAATCCAATCCAATCCAAATCCAATCCAATCCAATTCAAATCCAACCCAAATCCAATCCAATCCAATCCAAGCCAATCCAATCGAATCCAATCCAATGCCCCTCGCGAGAGAGTGTTCGCTATCGGAAGGAGAGGGGGTGAACGGCGGAGAGCGCAGCTCGCTCGGCGAGGAGAATGGGGGAGGGGTGTAGACGGACAACAACGCCGAATGGAGAGACAAGGCGAGTGAATGAGATGCTGTCGCATCTAATAGCGAAAATGTCGAATCGTGCAAAGCCCTGAACTTCCCAAATAATGCAGACTAGCGGTAGTACCCGGCGGTGCCCGGGTGGGCCATTATATTAAGGATAGCAATTGGTATTTGTTAGTCGCCATATTAGGCTACTTCATTGGGAAGTGGTACACACTCGGGAGCGCCTGCCTGCTGTCAGTACATAGGCTCCTACAGCAGGCGCGTCGTGGTAATGTGAAAGGACTGGTACTCGTGTTTTACTCCTACTCTCGCTAAACAAATTGCACGAAGATGGAGCGTTTGAGCGAATGAGTCAGTGAGTGAAAAAGGTTTTATTGAGCCGGCGAAGTGCGAGTGGTTCCCAATTTCAGAAAGCCATGTGATGAGTGGGCAGCCTTCGCTCTGGAGGAAGTATTGTCTGGACATCCAGATCGCTGTTAGTCACCAAGTTCTCCAACAGCTCAAGGTTTGGAAAAGTGAATGGAAGAAGGAGGAGCTTGGTTTGCCTGCACTCTTAATATGATATGAGGAAGAGTGCCAGGTTTCAAACACAACTTGAATTCGGCAGGAGATTGCGCTGGGAACACATAATGGCGGCCGGCTGGGTGAGGGGTATTCTTCCTCGTAGGAAGGGCTATCTCAGAAGATATGAACGATGCTGATCGGTACAGTTTTATCATAAGTAACACGGGCTCCTTACATTTATGATATATGACACCTGCCCCTACGGGAGACGCGTAGTTGCCGAAGGTGTCAACAGATGGCGACCTCTAAGCAAACGCGGGAAAACTCAACTGAATTTTACGTCCAAAAGGATGCAGAATAAAAAATCTCGCTGGCCTTCTTATCAGCATGTTAGAACAAAATCCTGAAAGTTGTTTTTGGGCAATTAAATGGGCAGCATTTTCAAGAAAAAACGAAAGGGAGATATCAACTGGCTGGGTGGTTATTTACGAAAGTGTAAAAACCCAGTGTTTTTCCGAAATCCCGCTTGCCTCTATTGGGAGGGTGTCATTGAAAAATGTTGTATAACAGTGTTGAGATGCGTGAGTAAGTTGCCTATCTCAAGAAAAACCATTTCGATATCTCAGATGGCGGGCGGTAAAAAAATTAATATCTGAAAAACTAGTTTACCGCTTTTCACTCTCTCCATGGTGGACTTTTCAAAATTTTAAGAAATATTGACCTCCAACACCGTAATCAGAATGTGCCCTTGCAATCTGTAGCCGTTTGTAAGAGCAGTTTGGCTAGACGTGTACATAACCTGTCAGGCCTTTTTGGCTCATCAGCCGTGTCATTTGTAAAAAAACAATTTGACCCTTTTAGCGGCGTCGTCTAGCGAAATCCTTAAAAACGGTTATGTGCATTTGTATGAGTAACTTATTCTAGCAAAAATCAGTTGGATTACTGAATCGGGGAAAGATTTATTTAAGAATCTTTAGGAACACCGTTTTAGTTCCGGAATGCGGAATCAGCTCGCTGGTGTAAGTTAGGGCGAAATCCAAAAACTACTTTTTAGGTATTGTTAGGGGCTACTTTTATCAGCAAAAAGCGCTTCGATATGTGAATGGGTGACCGAGAAAATCACGAATTCGCGAAACCACAATTTCGCCCTTTTCTTCGGTTAGGAGGGCAATTTCTGAAAAACCCGCCTTAGTGAGCACCTACTCAATTGCGCAAATAAACTCGTGAAATTTCAAGTCTCTAGGTCTAACAGTTTTGGTTGGGCGTTGATGAGTCAGTCAGTCAGTCAGTCGGGCACTTCTTTTTATAGGTATAGATTTGGCTGAAGTAACACCTATAATATTTATAATAGCGTAACTGGAGATAATTGGTCGAACATAATATTGAAAACCTAGAAAATAAGAAAAATAAGAAGAAAAAAACGAAAATGGCGAACCGCTTAACGCCCTTCATGCACGCAAAAATGCGAATTTGGTGGGAGTAACACCTCTAATATTTATAACAGCGTAACTGGAGACAACTGTTCGCACAGAACTTAAAAAAACCAAAACATTTGGCTATAAAGAACTCGCACCCTAGAGAAGCGACATCACAATGGGACACATTATTAGACAATTGTCTGAATTGCTGCAGATTTTTCTTAGGTTTTACGATGGCTGATGAGCAGGGGATTGCAACGATGAAGCCGCAAAGGCCGTTTCAATCATTGGCTACGCGGAGAAAAAAAAAGGCGAAAAAGTAGCAGTTCTCGCACAAAACAAGACACTTGTATAGGATGGGCAGACATTTGCGATTTACTTGTTTTATTTTCAGTTTATTTTTTTCTAGATGGGACCGTTGTTGCTTGATTTGGCTTTTAATAGCCGCAGTGCCACATTTGGCTCTCAATAGTGTTACTGAATTGACTTCTCTTTGTGTGTGTGTGTGTGTGCGGGGGGGGGGGATTGTTTTTTGTTGTTTCTAAAATGACGTATGTTTGCTATGTTTTAACATCACCGACTACATACTTTTGTTCTGATACAAGGCATCTCCGCAGACTCCTTTGACGAGTTCGCGTTGCCGAACTAGTCAAAGAATGCTTGCGCACTAAAATGTTTGTGCGGGTCTTGAATAAATTTCACCTCCATCGAGGTAGAGCTGCCACAAAAAAACCGAAGCGCTGCGCCGTGTTACGCAGCTCTAAGCTATGACTACCTGTATCTCCAAAACCTATCTAGACCCAACAAAAACGTAATGCTAAAAAAAAACGCAAGAGTTAGGGATACTTAATCTACGAACACGTGTATTAATATAGATCCACTTGAAGGGCTTTATGAGCTTGTGAGCAGTTGACCTAATGGAGTTTAGACGCTGAGGCTCTTGAAAGCTTAAAACGGCTTTTTATTACATTTTTTTATGAAGTTGTTCTTCGTGAGGCGTTTTTTTTTCTTCGCAATTTATTCGAAAACACCACTTTGTTGCGAGAGAATAAAATTCCACTACGAGCCTGCATAATCTGTATAATTATGCAGAGAGGATTACTCTTCGTAAGGCGTGTTTTGCCCACTTCGCGTATCGGTGATTATACAGAGAGCATTAGGCGTACTCCTAAGTGGTTTTAACGCAGCGCAAATGCGTTGAGTGCAAGGATATTAACTTAATCGAAAGTGAACCTGCCTTCATGGCTCCAGGTAATGCCTTTAAAATGTTTGCACATCGAGGCGTCACAAATTGCCTCCAGGTAGCAAGACGTTAAAACGTTATTTAAGAACATAACTTGCATCTCTGCTGTCAAGGGCGGCAGACGCGAAGCAGTTCTTTATAATCTAAAAGGAGAGGTGACGATAGAAATGAATGTATTTAAAAAAAAACAAGATTGCGCATATGAGCTTTGTGAAACACTTGGTGATGAAGACGTTTAAAGCTTAAAAAAAATCAAAAAGCTCCGTCTTTTAAAAAGCTGCATAGATTGCACGCTTATACTCGAAACAGAACATTGGGCTAGTTGGTACCCACAGCTAAAAATGGCTCATTCCTAATGTGAAAGGACTGGGAAGCGAAAAAATTGGCTCCAATCCACGCTGTGAAGGTGGTTGAAAAGCAAAGCTTTAAACGACTCCCACAACAATTGCCCACGCGACGTCACTTGAATTCACACACGTGGCTCTACAAAGAGGGATACCAGAGATTCTGCCTGCCGTTAGCTATAATTCACGGAGGCGACGTCCCAAACGTAGCAGGAGCGTCGGCCACGACCGGGCTAGAGCGGCTGACACCGCCGCGAGTCGGGAGAAAGAAAACGGAGATGAGTGTTTTAAATGCAGAGCATTTCTTTAACTCACATGTAGCGTCCGCCGTGCGTCCGCAACAGCTTAGCGCGCAGGCGCGCCCTCTCCCCCACTCCTCCTCTCCCGCATCACGCTACCCTCCTCGCTCTCAACAACAGGTCCGCACCCCTCCCCCTACACTATATAAAAAAATAATACTTACCGGCGCGTGGTTTCAATCCCACGAACCTGCGGGCGGAACGCAAGGTACATGGTGCTCTACCCACTGCGCCACAAAGCCGACACAGAATGGAAGGCTACGAACGCGCCTTATATCCTTGACTCATTCAAACTACGTCAAGAAGCTGCTGATACAACGATGAATGGTTAATACAATATGGCCGGTTATTTAAAATGCCTTACAGGCCCTGTGCAGGGAATTGAGTAAAGGGATTACAAAAGTGAAGCTGTGCGGATCATACAGCACAAATTTGCGAGTAACAAAACACAACAGAACAAGTAATGGCTTCAAGGTTCGCAATACAAGTTCAAGGCAAGAAAAAGAAGAAAAATAAAAGTCAGCAGCGTAGTCACTCATGAAATCTATACGCGCAAGAATGACAAAGTATACCGAGAAAAATGAGGGTAGTAGCTAAAGTAAACAACCAAAAATAGAAATAGAAATAGCAATAGAAATTGTTAGAAATACACATAAGGGAAAAGTACAGGAAATAACGCGGAGCATAATCACGCGCGTAAAAACATTTACGATATAAAAAAATCAAAGCACAGGTTGAAACTGACCAACTACAGTAACTCTGAACGCTGGATGTCCACGTTCCGGCGGCCTCTCTCAGGTATTGTCCATACCACACGCGACGAAATTGTGCCCAACAATGACGAAATTCCTGTCCTTTGTCAACACTATCCGTGCAATACAAAAGGTCCTGGCACTCCCTTCGGCCATTCCCGTTGACCCAGAGACCGCGCCGTGACGAACTGCATGCGTACTTTGTAACTTTGAGCAGTACAGCATCCCGAGGCACTGCCGCGCGCCCAGCCCTATTCATAGCCGGTGACACTTCGAATGACCTCACAGCCAGCGCAACTCCCCCGTCGGCACCCCACGCCAGACAGTTTCGGGCCCTTTTCACCCATCTATCCCCCCCCCCCTTGAAACCTCATAGCATAGCATAGCAACGCACCCGCGCCTCGCGTGCACTAATGTGGTAATTACCCCTGACAATATACGGATATGGTGGTGTCACAAGGAACCTGCAGCGCCGCTCGGACTTGGACAACCTTTCCCCGGCAGGGAACAATTCCGTCGGCCAGACGCGCATCCTGGCCTTTCCAGAGAAATGATGAAAGGGGAAAAGCATTCTCGCGGCTGCGCTATTCACCCTTCGAACGCCGCGTAAGCTCCGCCGGCATGAAAGCAAGCAAAAGCTGCGGCCCGCTGCGTGGTTATTTTTCTGCCTTTGACTTTCGAGAAAGCACGTTCGCTGAAGGGCGCCGGCAAACTGGCCAGATTGTAGGAAGAGAAACACAGTAGCGACTTGCGGATTTTGGCACTCGATCCTTGGGATCAAAAACAGCCAAATCCTAGCAATGTAACGTTTGCAGAAGGAACGCCGTTCCTGCCATTCCTTCATAAACCTAACGAGCTACCGTTACAGTTCCACCAACCCTTAATGAAACGCTGGCGTTCCGCCGTTCCCCCAAAAAGGAACTAGTTCGGGGAACGCGGCCCAGAGTGGCAATGACTAAGCAGGCCCCGGAGGACCCCGATGGGGGACCATAAAGCGACGGCCCAGCCGTTCCCTCGAGGATGATCTAGGCCCGATCGACAAGCGCTAGCATCTCGACGTCAGCGTTAGTTCTGCAGGCTTAATAAAAGTTGTTTCAATCAATCATTCGAGGAACGCCGTTGCTTGGAACATCGGTACGTACAACACTGCTATTTATACCGATTTAAACTTGTTTGTTTAGTAAGTTTGAGAATTGCGACAAAGCTGAGGGAACTTTTACAGTCACTATTGATCAGAACCAGTTACTACTTGCGCTTTTTGTAATACCTCCTAAATCACAACCGAATTGGTAATCAACAATATAGAAAACGGAGTCCCATTGTGACAAGCAGTGTGCAAAAGGGGGCGTTTATGAAGCGGCAAGATGTCTGTATGGGGTTTGTACATTTTGTTTTCCCGCCCTGCAAACCAATCCTTAACGTATGTTTGCCGTACGACCACTTAATTCCGTCGAGTGCGGGTTACCCTGGAGGTGCTGTCAAACAAGTTAATCAAGCAGTGCGAAGACACTGCGCAGTGGACGCGACGCTGCACCAAAACAGGCCCAAAACAACCGTCGCTAAAGCAGACGTCAAAGCCGTACCACTGACGCCACCGCCGGCGAGCAGGCACTTCCGCGCGAGGGGAACGCTGGGTAAACTAGCGCGGCATTTCTAGTGTGCTCTGTGAGTGAAACACTCCGTGCTCCTCCCTCCCCCACGCCGCCGCCTCCGACACGTTTGGAGTTTGTTGCCCCGCACGCCACAAAAGAACCGTTGACTGGTAGAGCTAGAAAGCTTTGCTTAAAAAAAAAAAAAAACACGGGACCACGCTAGCGTGGTCCCTTGTTTTTTTAGCGCCTCTGTACTGTCACGCTAATGATGAAGTAATATTACGCCAGGCTTACGTTGGTTCGGTGAAGCTAAATAACTCGCCCTGCGGTATCACTCTATATTTCGGTTCAAAGTGAGTCTGTGGGGTATGACTGGCAGCGGCATCGCGGGACGGACATGTGGCCAGCTTGATTTGGCATACTGTCCTGCTGTGCTGTTTCTAATGCCTAAACGTAATGAACGATGAGCAGACTGTGAATACCACAATATACCAGGGTCTATAAAATCCTACATCTACACCTGAAAATGGTATGAAAATGGCAGAGGTGTCTTGCTGTACCGTATATGGACGAATACATCATGGGCTCCGGCGTTGGGATTCAAGCTGAATATCAGCTCACCGTCCTTGTGTCCAACGTGTGGTATACTGAGCACATCAGACCCGTCATCGTGGACTGTACGGAGCATGTGGTGTAGCGGTCAGCCTTATTTAAACACTTCGAAGGAAATCCTTCCCCCCTTCCCCGCATGCCTCTTTGGAAGTCGCTCTTTTTCTGGATAAGCACTACATCACTACGCCGCACATATCGCACCTGGTCCTCTAGTTTTTCAAGGACGCAAACTTGTGGGACTGGTGGTGTTTGGATGCAGATAGTTTTGTGCTGCTTGGGCAGAGCAATTGCCGGTCCTCTCTGCAAGCCCAAGTCCACCTGTTTACTACCAACAATTCACTGATTTGACTCTGCTTTTAAATAGCAGCTAGGACATTACCAGAGTCCATCAATGCTTTTCTGGTCACGAAACTCTGGCCGCAGTTCCATAAAGGACCAAAAGCTGCCGCTAGGGTCGCCGCTGTCAGCGAGGGGGCATTCCGTACCCGCGCCACCCGCACGCACAGCTCTCCGCTGAAGCTGCTACCCGTTCGGGGAAATTCTTGATAGGCAGAGAATATTCTACTATCACTCACTGACATTTAGCTTGACATAAAATGGGGTGGCTGCATTCACTTGTGAAGACTTTTTCTTCGCTTACCTTTGCAAGATATCAATGCTTCGATGGAGCCACTCGTGCCTATGTAGAAATTACGCATTTACGTCACAGGAAAAAAAAAACTGCGCAAATTGACGGGACGGATGAAGAAGGACAACAAGACTGCGCTATCTTGTTGTCCTTCTTCATCCGTTCCGTCCATTTGCGCAGTTTGTTTCCTGTAACTATGCAACACCAACTAGCCCAGCAACATGCTTTACTAAGATACATTTACGTGTTGCAGCAGTTTTTTTTTTATCTAATGAAGGCAGAGTAAGATTGTGCTTTATTTAAACGAAGGTTATTTACTTAGGTTTAGGACACTGGTGAAGCCCGAGGTTTCGAAACTGGCAAATATGAGCCGCGCAGCGAGTCCTGCGGCGACGCCGATAGCGCGAGTATATATGCAGTCCGACCGTTATGCGGCCGGTGTTTGCAGCGGCTGCGCTACGAAAAATAAACCTTTAGATTTCGCGTGTTTACAGGTTACTCAAGTTAACTACCGTCCGGTGCGCTTATCGCATAGAAGTTCAGCAAAATTTCAAAGCGCGAGCGATAAAGCTTTCGTCGCGTAAATGCAGGCTGATCTTTAGGATTCTAAACCAGCTTAACTTCGAGCTCGCAGCTACAGCTCGTGTTAATTTTCACGGAAATTCAATTCAACAGCATGAAGTCACATAGGCACTGCACGAGCAAAAATGCGTCGACCGTGATATTGTGTAGCCACCGAAGGTCATTCGGGAAGATTCAATTTTCGAATGCGTTGGTCTCCCAGAAACGTCCCACCCTCTTGGGCAAATCCTACTACCACTTCAATGTTGCGTCGCGAAGTCATAGTTCAATTTGCTCTTTTCCCACTTAGCGAGAGTGGCCCGTTCCATTTGTTCGAAAATGACTTAGACGGGCTGTCTAGTTCAAGTACCTCAGTTTGTCAACAAAGACCGCCGGCAGCTGCGTTATCGTTAGTGTACAGGCTTCGTGCCTTTTTTGTGCCGGCTGGGATGACGTGTTCCAGGGGTGCTAGATGCAGCCGCGGGAGCGTTTTCCGCCTGTCATGGTTTATCTGAGCAATGGGGGGGATGCGCGTCTAGCCAATATAAATATTCTATGTCAGCGAAAGATGTCAATGTCCTTTTGCAGGGAATCGCACCTTTGTCGTAGGTCTGAGCGGCACCTACGGTGCCTGTGACGCCATCGGAACGTCTCTCTGTCGCTGCTGGGGGTAATTACCGCATTAGTGCGTGCGAGTCGCGGGTGCGTCCTAATCGTCGGGGTTACGCTCGCTGCGAGGTCAATCGTGGGCCAGAGATGAATAGGTAAAGGCGCGCCGCTGAATCTGGTGAAGTTGTATAGTCCGACGTATACGCCATGAGTTTCCGATAAGTTATGTGCCTACAGCGCCGTCACGACGGCGGAGATAGGTGGTTCTTTTTGCTATGCCCGCGCCTTGCTAAAAAACGCATGAAATTCGTCGGCGTTTGGCATAATTTCGGGGCACGCCGTGTGAACGGTACTTTAGAAAGACAACCAGAGGGTTGATGGCCAGCGCTCAGTTGCTTTTAGTTGGTCGGTTTTAATCTGTGTCGTACTCGTGTCCTGATGTTAATGAGTGAGAGTGCGGACAACGTGATCATTTTTGTGCACACGCAACCAGACATTTGGTGTTTGTTGTTGCGGCCAATCATAGGTCTACAGTGTGTTATTAGTAGGCACTCCTCACTCTCCATTGAGTCATGCCCTCGGAGGCGGGGTTTTTCGCAATACTAAAACTGAAGTGTTTGGTGTTTTGGGGGGGGGGGGGGGGGGGTCGATAGAATGAGAGCGAAAGAGGGCAGATGCCGGGAGATCCTCGTGAGTTAAATATGTTTAGCTAAGTGCATTTGAGTATTTCTCTGTTTTCTTGTAAATGGCATATGTTCTATTATTGGTAAGTTTCGTGTTGTAAGCATATGGCGTCGTCCTTACATTAAAAAAAAGTTGACCTCAGGGCCTCGACGGCTATTGTGTACTTCATCGCCGGATCGAACATGTTATCGTAGCGGCCGGCCAAACCTGTTGCTACAATCGCATGCTTCATGTTTAACAGGGCGTGTTGCTATGACTGACTATACTCGCAAGGCGTAGTGCAATAACGATAGCACCGGTGCCAGTTGATCTACTGAAACGAGGCCGGGTTTCAACGTCTCGAATCTGAAAAAGTAAGAGCACGTTTTTATGAGCATGATGCAGCTGCTCCAAAAGCGATTTATTTAGTAGACTACTAACATGAGTCAAAATAGCCCAAATTTTGTCAAGCTAAGGAGACACTGATACCACAAAGGGGATATTTTAATACACATTTTCAAGTATTGAAGGACGATAGAGTGTTCCTAAAACAATACGGTTTATTGGAGCAGGCTTGCTTACGCAATAAGCTATAAAAGCATAAACAGCAGGCAGTTCAGCGATGTCACATAGCCAATGACAACGTAGGGACCCCAAAGCAATAAGGTCTATTGAAGTGAACTTGTGCTCCGCAATAAGCTAGAAAAGCACAAATGTCGAAGAAAGACTCAGCTAAGTGACTTGCACAGTCGCGCGTTGGAAAATCGAATGCCGCAAATTTTGCTCTGCATTCTCTCATGGGGGAATGGTTTTCTTTCGAGCAACATTTACACAGAACGAGAATACTGTCGATGCGATAAGAAGCGTGGGTTAGTGGCGACAAGCTTACAGCCTTTTCTCTTCAAACAAGATTGCCGGACATCACTACGATAGAAGTAATAAAATCGCGCTCAGCTGGAAACACAAGATAATTCAACACGGCGAGGTCATGTACTAGTAACAAAACAAATAACGTCGGTAGCCTCAAAATGTTTTTCACCGACACGGACATGTGAGTTAAGGTGCCGGCTTCCTGTCGCAATATTGCGCGTTTCCACCGCTTGTGGCCTGAATGTCCAACGAGACCAAAGATCCAACGAGTCGAAAGGTCCAATTCGTGACGTGATCGGCGAGACGAAAGATCCAACGAGACGAAAGGTTCATCGAGCCTGAATGTCCAACAAGATGAAAGATCCAACCAGACGAAAGGTCCAATCGAGCCTAAATGTCCGACAAAACGAATGATCCACCGAGTCTGAAGGTCCAATCGAGCCTGAATGTCAAACGAGATGAAAGGTCCATCGAGACGGAATATCCACTCTTGGACCTTTGGTCTCGTTGGACCTTTAGGCGCTTAATCCTTTTCCACTGCTCGCGCTTATCAGCGTCACTTGGTTGTAGCGGAAGCCGCCCGGCACCCCAGCGCAAGCGGCTCCCACGAGACGCGGCTTTTCCTTTCTCTCCCGCTTGACGACAGTGCGCCTTTGTGGAAGACGCGTATTGACGACGTCGCCGCCGGCTTAGTGCATGGGTCATTCCCCCGCCCTCTTTAATGGTCGCCGTTGCGGGAGGCATAACTTGTTGTCCGGTCAACTCCTGGCAGTTGTCCTGGCGCCATTGCCGTCTGCTCACTTGGGGTCCTTTTCCTCTATTTTGAAGGACGCGGGGGTTAACCTTGTTTCCGTCGTCGGGGGACGCTCTCAGCGTACGCATCTTTTGAAAATAAACAGTCTTGTCTAGAAACTGCCAACCAGCTCCACGTCTGCTTTCTCGCCTCCTTCAGCAGCCGCCATTCCGGGCTGCTACAAAATTGTTGACCCGAACAACGCTTCAACGAACACGCCTCGATGAGCTCCGAAGACAACATTGCTGCCTTCTCGCCGGCAGTCTTCGCCACAGAACTGAAGCTACCAAATTTTTGGCCTAAAAATCCAACAGTTTGGTTCAGCCAAGTGGAGGCCCGTTTTCAGCTCCGGCACATCACCTCGCAGTGAACGAAGTACCTTCACGTCGTCGCAGTCCTGCCCCCAGTAATCGCCGACGCTATCGACGACATTTTGGTTTTACCCCCCCCCCCCCCAAGGGGAATACGACACCCTCAAGAAGATGGTGCTGGACCGCCTCGAGGCGCCTGAAGAAAGCAGACTTCAGCAGCTCTTATGTCGGGAAGAGCTGGGCGACCAACAACCTTCCCAACTGCTGCACCGGATGCGGCAACCATTCGGTGTGCACGGGAGTCAGGACGGCCACCTCCCACTTCTTCTTGAACTTTTTCTGCAACGGCTGCCCCATTCGGTGCGCGTGGTTCTCGCGGGTTCAGATTAGACGTCCCTTGATCGACTAGCGCAACCTTCCGATCGCATCACGGAATACTCTGCTCCAAACTTCGCGCCCATAGCTGCTGTAAGAACACACGAACAACCAGACAGACTGTCGCGGCTTGAGGAGAAAGTGCAACAACTTACTGAGACCATGCAGCAACTCTTGCTGTCTAGTTGCGCACCCAACAGGGTGCGCAACGACGCAATCGATCCCCTTTAAGACAGCCAAGCTCTTCCCAGAGAAGCCAGTCACGAGATAGACAGGACGGAGTTTGCCGGTACACCGTCGTTTCGGCACAGGTGCTAGCCGCTGCACTCAACCTTGATCGTTTCCGGGAAACGCTGCGGCCAGTCGTTAACGGCGGCTTACGACATCGGCCCTCCACCCAGCCGCCTGTTCTTCGTAGTCGACCGCGTAAAAGCAACTCGCGCCTGCTAGTCGACACAAGTGCCGAAATCTCTATTGTCCCGGCAACCCCCGCGGATCGCCGACGTAGCAAGAACATATCGTCGCTGCAGGCGGTGAACAACACTGTCATCGCTACGTACGGCTTCCGCTCGCTGGCAATAGCTGTTGGACTTTGGCGCCTGTTTCGCTGGGTCTTCGTGGTAGCGGACGTTAACTTCGCCATACTTGGAGCAGACTTTCAACCTGGATGCGAGCGTACGTGACCGTTGCCTCAAGGATAACAACACATCCCTGAAAGTACGTGGTTTAGAGTCAAACATCTGCTCATCTGGCATCTGCGCCTTCCAGCCAGTATCTGCCTACCACTACATCCTGGTCGAGTTCCCTTCTCTCACCAAGCCCCGCAACACAGAACAGCCGGAGTGACATGACGTGACTGACCTCATCGTCACCACCGGGCCGCCAGTCACCACCCAGCCACGACGGCTGTCCAGCAACAGGCTTCAAGCGGCACGCAGTGAGTTCAAGCGGCACGCACATGGTGCCTAAAGACGACGGGGACGACTGGCGCCCGTGCGGTGACTACAGAGCCTTGAACGCATCGACAACGCCGGACCAGTATCCTCTGCTACACATTCACAATTTTAGTGCGGGGCTGGCAGGTACAAAAATATACAGCAAGATCGACCTCGTAGCGGCATACCACCAAGTCCCCGTCGAACCGGAGGACATACCGTAAACAGCCATAACAACTCCATGCGGTCTGTTTGAGGCTACCCTTCTCATTCATCCACTGCCTGAAACTCCTACACGCCTCATGGTGGACGCCTCCTGCACATCGGTCGGAGCAGTTGTGCAGCAACAGGAGGGTGCACAGTGGAAGCCACTGGGCTTCTTTTCGAAACGCCTGAAGCCTGCGGAAGTACGGTGAACCACTTTTGGAAGGGAGATGCTCGTAATCTATTGTTCCATTAAGCATTTGCGCTACTTCCTCGAAGGTCGTGAGTTCTACGTCTTGACAGGCCACAAGCCTTTTACCCACGTATTCAACAACAAAAGTTCCTCCTACTCAGAACGGGAAATTCGTCAGCTCTCATTCATCTCTGAGTTTTATACAGACATCCGCCATGTTCTGGGGGTCGAAAACGAAGCAGCCGACGCCTTGTCTCTCGTCAATGCTTCCGGCACAAAAGTCCTGGAATTAGAGGCGATGGCCGCGGATCAGCGGGAGGACACTGAGTTGACGAGACTGAAAGGTGGGGGATCTTCACTCGTGCTTTCGGAGGTTGCACTTCCCTACGTCCAGGGCACGATAACCTGTGATTCCCACCAGGCAATCCCACGACCTTTCGTCCCACTGAATTTTCGCCGAATGGTATTCAACACTTTCCACTCCATCAGCCACCCAGGTGTCCGCGACACCCAGCGGCTGATAACAGAACGCTTCGTTTGGCCCGGAGTCGACGCGGACGTGTGACGTTGGGCTCGGACATGTGAAACGTGTCAGCAAGTGAAGGTGACTCGCCACAATCGGGCTGCACTACAGGAATTTCAGATTCGTGAGTCGCGGTTTGACCACGTTCACCTCGACCTGGTAGGACCGCTACCGCCCTGCCAAGATTTCAGGTACCTGCTCACATGCATCGACAGATGGAGCCGATGGCCCGAAGCTATACCAATTGCGGACATATCAGCTGAGACCATCGCGCAGGCCTTTATTCAGACATAGGTTTCCCGCTTTGGCTGCCCCGCCCGCATAACAACTGACAGAGACGGCGCAATTCCAGAGCAACCGTTTTTTCCGCGCTTTCGACCTTCCTCGGCACGAGGCTGCAGCATACAACCGCCTACCACCCCGCCAGCAACGGAATGGTTGAGCGCTTGCACAGGCAACTCGATTCAACACCCACAGGCCGATGTGACTCAGCTTCCGCATGAGATTCGCCAATTTATTGATGTGGCTCCACTGCCCCGGAACATGCATCCGACACACCACCAGGACCGCAGAGATGCCAGAGCGAAAGCAATCTTCAAACGGTACGGCCAAAACTCCACCACAGTATATACGGACGCAGCATCCTATCCCGGGAGGAGAGCTATGACCGCTGTTGTGACTACAGCTCAAGCCCTCCTCACAAGTGCATCAATTCCTACCACCCATGCACTACAGGCAGAAGAAGTGGCCATAGCCCTAGCAATTGCTCAAACCCCTGCAGAGATCATCATTACAGACTGCCAACAAGCATGCAGAACATTCTC
The DNA here is from genome assembly GCF_048455015.1 of Haemaphysalis longicornis. Classification (NCBI taxonomy): domain Eukaryota; kingdom Metazoa; phylum Arthropoda; class Arachnida; order Ixodida; family Ixodidae; genus Haemaphysalis; species Haemaphysalis longicornis. Next base: position 33,792,331 of record NW_027526361.1, on the reverse strand, counting down.
GAGTGGCTTCCTCTCACCCTGCGTCACACAAATTCTACTGCAGCATCCGCCACAACACCGTGTAAGGATTATTTGGGCGCCCGCCCATGCCGACGTCCGCGGCAACGAAGCTGCCCACCAGCATGCCCGAGATTTGACACACCGGGCTAGTCAGGAGTTCGGCGAGCAGTGGCGTGTCTGTCCCCTTTTGTCATACACAGAAATCACGCAGCACTACCGCCTGCATCAAACAATGTACCCTCCTCCACACAAAAACCTCACAAAAGAGCAAGAACACCACCTTCGATGCATCCAAACCAACACCTTTCCCCACCCAACTAGAGCCCACATTCTGAACCCCACCCTCTACTCCTCGAAATGCCGCTTCTGTGAGGCTCCGGGCACGCTTTACCACATTGTGTGGGGCTGCGAGAAGAACCCCAACCTACCCCCCTGCCCTTCCCCTCCCCTGAGCACTGGGAGAGAGCACTGTCTAGCTCGGACCCTGGTCACCAGCTTTGGCTGGTGAAGAGGGCTCAAGAAGCCGGATGGTCTCAAGGGGTCCTGGAATAAGGACTATTCCCCAAGGCGAACTGCTTTATAGGGACGTTTATTCCTCCTCGATCTCAAAACTGCACTTACAGCGAAACTCGATCGCCAGAACTGGTTGGAAAGCTCCCGCTTGTTTTTCTTGGCCTACGCTACACGGTGAAGGAAGACCTTGGCTTCATCGCTGCGGAATTGGTGTACAGCTCAACAGTGCGCCTCCCGGGAGAATTATTTTCCAACCAGACACTTTCCGCCCCAGCAACCTCCGACCACATTGAGAAGCTGCGCGCATGGCTTGCGCAACTCAGGCCAACAGCACCTCGCATCGCCCGCAACATAAAGGTTTTCACTTTTCCCGACATGAACTAAGCTACACATTTGTTCGTGCGACACAACGCAACAAAGCCGCCCCTCACTTCTCCGTACGACGGCCCTTTCAAAGTTTTGGGACGTAATAACAAGACCATCACAATCGACGTGCCTGGCAAACGAGAAGTCGTCGCCATCGACCGCGCCAAGCCTGCTCATATTGAGGTTTCTGTTCATGCAGCCTCTCACGTACGTTTTCAGTGATAACCAGTGTACTCTGCCCTTTCGCCATTCAGCCGGTAACTCCTGCCTTTCTTTAAAAGCATCGCAATCTAGGGGGGGCGCCTCTATAGCGGAAGCCGCCCGGCACCCTAGCGCAAGCGGCACGCGTATTGGCGACGTCGCCGCCGCCTTAGTGCAGGGGTGAGTCCCCCTCCCTCTTCAACGGTCGCCGTCGGGGGAGGCATAACTTGTTGTCCGGCCGACTCCTGGCATTAGTCCTGGCGCTGTTGCCATCTGCTCGCTTGGGGGGGGGGGGGGGGGGGGCTTTCTCCTCTCTCTTTTGAAGGAAGCGGGGGTTTCCCTTCTTTCCCTAGTCAAGGGACGCTCTCAGCGTACGCATCTTTTAAAAATAAACAGTCTTGTATAGAAACTGCAAACCAGCTCCACGTCTGCTTTCTCGCCTCCTTCAGCAGCCGACATTCCGGGCTGCTACATGGTAAACAAATTTCAACGAGACCTCTTCGCTCGTACCTTTGCAGCCGGAGCAACATCCCGGTACGCAGCAAGTCTTTGCCATTTCCGCCCAGTGCCACCGCATAATATCACCGAAGGCGTCACATTGACTGATCACTGAAAACTACGAAAACAACCGCCCGATGCTGCCGTATTCCGTGGGAGCCTAGCTTCGTCGACGCAGCGCGCAGGTCTCATCTGTCCCCCACTTGCGCCGCGGGGCGGCATATCAAACCCCTCCGATAGCGCTATGGCGGAGTTTCGTGACCAGAAAAGCATTGAAGGAATGTGACCCTACTAATCTCGGTCAGGCTCACATGTTGCCTCAATCGTGCCTAGGGATTTCTTGCGTGGGGTGTTGACATGATGAACGCTCTCGCAGTTGCTAGTGCATGGAAAACAATTTTTACAACAAAGTTGTATACATCTACCCACTAACCGATTCATCTCCATGGGCAAACACCCCAAGGCCTAAGACACCAAGGGCATGCGGCAGGCTAATTAGTCATACAGCATAGCGATCAAAATTAGTTTAAAGAAACCACAAAACAAGCATCGAAACCACGTTATGGATGATAGGGCGCCTGTGAACCATGTGTTCATGGCAAAAATCATCTTTGCTCTTAATCTTTGAAGGCTAGGCAGGACTAGTGTCGCTAAATAGAGCAGTTCTTTCCCAAGACACCGCGCGCATGCATTAGGCTGGGCAGGACCTAGGCAGGACCCGGAGAAGCCCAGCGTAGTGTAGATAAGGGAGAGAGCACCACCACTGAGGCGCTCAAGTCAGCAACGGCGGCTATTTTGGCGTTTATCAGTGTTGCGAGATTGCCGCATCTACGACCTCGCCGTTAGCTTCTACCGGATCGTTTTTAACAATACTACCGAAGAAGCACCAAACCGGCATCTTTGAATACACTTCTGCTGCTGAATTGCTGTTACCCGCGTTATCTTTGATTCGCAGTCGGAACGACGTCAATCGCGCGAAGCCGCATAGCACGGAGGAAAAGCTAAGCCTACCAGAGTTTACCGACTGAAACGCATAAACAACCAAATGACGGCGGCCATGAACCGTCGTGTAAACAAATGTCACGTAATTAGAATTGACCAATGATCATGGCGGCGGCATGGCACCATAAAAGAAAAGAGTGCCGATACTCTGCATTCTTACCTAGTGACACTAGCCGAGCGTAAGCGACAAGCCCGCCAAGAGGACGAGAAACATTTAATGTCAGCCTCCATTACCATTTGTAGTGGTTTGCAACAACTTTGCTAGTCGTCCACTTTTGGAGGGCGGAATGGCGACCATACTTTTTTTGGGGGGAGGGGTTAAATTATTTGTCTGAAGTGGACAGAGTCGCACCCTATATAAACTACCTAGAACACGACAAAGAAAACATCTCTGAAGACGTCGACAATTGGTACACGCATCTCGACGTATAGGAAGCTTGTAATTGCGTGGCATCTCATTAGGTACAACGTATTGTAACCGCACATTAGAATGTACGCAGAATGGGCAGAATGTACGCAGAACAACTTGTCCACTCGGTTGTCTTGGCCAGTGACAATTATATACTGATAGATGCTGTGTGAATCTCACGGCCTTGTCATCAATTCCCATTTCCTGTGGGACCTAGATCGCAATGGCACCCCCCCCCTTCCCCCCCTGCCCCAGTTGGATGTCCCAGGATGTGTTTCATCTGTATCGAGTCCTCTACGCATCCTTCTTGCCCATCCCACCAGAATATGCGGTAATGCAATGCGTGGAGACAATTGCAGACTGGTACATTCCCTAATCCCATAGCCTGGAGTTACACGTACCGAGAAACTTGTACGGACGCAGGTAAATGGAGACAGAACCAGGCCGTGCCCCCCTCCTTAACATTATTTAGGAATATTCTAGAAAACACTCCACGCTAAAGGACATGACTGTCCGGCTCACGACACTAGAGGAATAAGACATTCATGCTCAGCTCCGATGCAGACCTTCAAAAAAAAGCTCTCGTCCAACTATCTCCGGACGCCGTCTGTAACTAGGGCCTACGGACATGCTTCGGAAGTTTCTTTCTTAGATTTTTTTTGTAGCGTAAGCTACACTGGCCGAGGTTGAGCAGCTTCGGGTGGACCTTAAAGGGCCGTGCTGCGCAAGCGCGAGGAGCATTGGATTGGATCGGATTGGATTGGATTGAATTGGAATAAATTGGATTGGATTGAATTGGATTGGATTGGAAATTCAATCCAGTTGGAGTACGGGTATGTAGAGAATTGCGTCTGCACATTCGCCGGTCTGCCCATTCCAGAGGAGTGACGTCATAGCCGCGGCAGACACACTGGCGCCGGCGCGTGCCCAGCTGTGCCCCCCGTTGCGCAGTAGCAAAGTTTGACGGTGTGCCGGAGCCACTTGATAGCCGTTTCGCGCGGCTCCTGGAGAGCCGTGCCCCGCATACGCGAGGAGTAGTGACTGGAGTGGACTGGATTAGACTGGATTGAATGGGAAATCGTTTTAGAAGCAATGGGAAATCGTTTTAGAAGCAATGGGAAATCGTTTTAGAAGCAGTAAGCATGATAGTCAGCTAATCGTAGACAACCAGGAAACCTAAGAATAACCAGCTAAACCTTAGCTCACGCTACGTATATCTTGGAATAGCCGAGCTAAGCCACTGCTAATTTTTCTTCTTAGTTTTTGAAGCAAAAAAATGTTGTTCATTATTGTACTCATCCTCACCAATCCCTATTTGAATGCGGCCAAACATACGCACCCGCCGTTCTCCTACACCCGCTCATGGAGATTGGCCAATGACGGTCACAGGTTTCGTGAGATTCCCGCGTTATTTCGTTTTGAAATAGGTGGAAGCCGAGATCGGGCGGTGGGATGTAGAACGTTAAGTAAACTCGTTGAAATGCCGCGCCAGCCTCTACATCGACCTGGTGTATACAAGATTACTTACAAAGCAAGAGCGCTTCGAATTGAGCCACGAGACCATTTTAGAACGAAAATAAACAAAAACGCTGGTCTAGCGAAATTTTTGGCACTACGCGGGTTGTCGGCCGGGACGAACATTCAGTTCACGGCAAAAATGACTCGGAAATTTGGGCGCAGAATTATCCCGAACCCCGATTCATTCCGACCTAATCAAAATGTTATGTTTATCCTTCCTTCTTTCGCCCATTTGTTCGTCCTTTCAGGACGAAATTCCAACAATCGTCGTTCTCATTTCAACTACCTGTTCCCACTGCTGCTGCCCACACACACAAAATAAAAACAACCACGAAACAATCCCATTTTACGGGACCTTTCCGCGGACTCAAAATTATACCTTGATTACTAAGTTTCTTTTTAGGCTTTTCTATGGTTTTATCTTTACTTCACTCTGACATATGAATTTCTTACATTGAGCAATTTCATTTCAAGATTTCTCGTTTATCCCCACCTAATCTCAGAACCTTTAAAGCACCGTCAAATTCGACCCGCATGAAAACCTTCAGGTGCCCTTTCCGCGCCACTAAAACAAATAATAAAAAAAACTCAATAAATCACACCACACAAGAATAAAATAAATGTGTTGGTGTAGAATACGGTGCCTGCAGGCCCTTTGTAAAGCTTCTTTGTCACATTTAGATTGGACAGTCGAACAAAGAGGATTATTCAATTTCTTTAAAGCCGAAGCTGCACCCAGGGTCGGTTATTAAATTTTTTTAGACTAGAATGAAAGTGTCTTTCTGCCTTAGCTTTAGATTAGGTACTGCATAAAGTGCAAGTATAGAGCTTTCGGGGCAGTACCACATTTTTTACTTCAGGTAAAAAAAAAGCAATAGCCGCTTAGTGTGGTTAGCCGTTGACAATATAAACTACCTGGTTGCTCAATTCCTCGAATTGAATTTCAAAACCTTGAAACTAGCATTGGTTGAAAAAGAACGACCGGAGTTTATTTAGATGAAGATGACGTGTAATGTGACTATGTCATTGAAGGTGAAATTCAAAGTTCATTATCGCATTTCACCCAATAAAATGCAGCATACAAGGAAAATAACAGCATTGGAATTATTGAAAGTTGAAACTCTGATTTCCCTCCTATGCGTACGCCCAAAGGTTCCTGTGCAACAAGCTTAGTGTCTGTGCTACGATTCCAAGGAGTGGACTTTCATTTTTCCCAGATCAATTTGCCGTAACGGTCGCTTACCACCAGCGTTGTGGAGCACCTATTTGGGTACCATCGCCATGATTCGTTTCCATAGCCACCAGCTCTTTTTGCTCACGTGAGGAAGTTACTATACTCATTGAGCGACTATCCGTTGTACTTTCCACCCATTACCACCCGTCCTGATACCGGATAAGCCATGATAACCTGCACTTATCAGGCGACCGTTGTAGACAACGCGGCAGCCAAAAGCGAGTACTCTTCTGAAGCTGGAGTCTGGCAAAGCTGGAACAGGAATAGGGAAAAGATGAGGCGCTTCGGTAAGCTCGCTCTCGATGATTCTATGGCGAAGAGACCAAAATACAGTGAAACCCCGGTTATGCATCATCGGGTTTTTTCACTACATGGTTTGTACGACTAACTAGTCGAATGCCGGCGAGTCTCCTTAGAAACGATGTATTAAATACCTCGGTTATACGACGCGTTTTCATGCCTGACCCGCGTTATCCGGCGACGCACGCGAAGCGCGCGACCGACCAGCGGACGAAATAAAAGTCCTTCGGGCCTGTTCCACGGATGTTGCTCGCTCAATCGGTTCTCTCCGGCACAGCTTTTTTACCCTCATCATCTTTGGTTTCGATCCTCTCCAGCAGCGGCCCGGTCCCCTGCACAATCGCTTTCATCCTGTACTCGCTGGTGTCTCTTCTTGACTTGTTGCGCAGCGGTCGTAGGGGCAGTTAGCAGTCAATCACCAACCAGGTTACGCTTACAGCCTGGGGCTTCCACATGTGTTTTTCATCATTGTAGCGAATATTTCCATTTTTCAGAGGTACAGCGGTGCCGTGAAAGCGAATAATTTTGTCGCTCAGTGACAAGTTAAAATTATCCAGGAGGCCGAGAAGTGGCATGGAATCCCGGAACGTAACATTGCCTGGGGCTCGAGAGCGAAACCTCCCACTTCTGCGCGCGAAGAAAATCCAGAACAAACTTACGGATTTTTTCTAATACTGTGGTCATAAAACCGTCTGAGAACACAGGCTGCCGTGATTCGCACTGGCTGGCCGGAATCGCGGCTGGGAACTGCAGTACAAGGTTTGTTTTAATGCAGCGTTATGGGCACCTGCAGTGTATTATTCTTTTCGCATTTACTTCTTTTAGTGATTCTTGTTTCCGAGCACAGTAACGCATTAGTTTGCAGTTTACGTTGAAGTTTCTTGCAAATTAGTTGTGCGAAACAGTATTTGTCTGCGACATTGTTCGGATTTTACGACACCCCCATCTTACGACGCTTTTTCACGGTCCCGAGAAAGTCGTATATAAGGGGTTTCACTGTACAAGGTTTCAGCAAGCTTCGCGCCTGCGCAGTAAAGTTCGTTCTCCTCCCCGTAGCTGCTGTCGCGGTGCTCGGCAGACACAGTCGCCAGCAGTGCCCAGAACTGGAGCCGTAACCATAAAGCGCCTCCTCCACCGGAACTCACGCTCTTTCCAACATTGTCTCAACTGCAAAAAGGAGGCAAATCCACTCTATAGGTTGTTAAAAAATGAAATGGGACCTACGTATTATATAAACCTACTAGAATGTGTGCCTATTAGAAATTATACCATGCAAATACCGTTTGATATTGCCCAATTACTTTTCGAATCTCCACTGGTCCGGTCGCCACCGAAGCCTTTGTCTTCGGTGGCGAAGACAAAGGCTTTTTTTGTTGTGGTTGTTTGCTTGCTTCTTGTTTGCTTGCATTTTGTATTTGCATTTGTGATATTTTTTATTCTGCCTCGTTCCTGCTGATTGTGTCGTGGGGGGTGGGAGCTCCGTCAAGCCGCGAGTACAGCGGCTTTTTTTTCCGCCTCCTCAGCCATTGTACTTGACTGAAATAAAGAACTTCAACTTCAAATTATATGTGGGGCCGAGCGGCCAAGCCCGGGCCTCGCAAGGATGATCACAGTAAACGCACTTCGAAACATTGAAGCTGTCGCATTCGCTCTCAAATTTAGCAACACACCGCAGCCATATGCGCTTGCAATCACATCTCAATCCGCGCAAGTGTGAATGGCCTCTGTCTTTTTTGTTCCTTTAGTGAAATGTATTGCTGATATTACCCCCACACATAGCGTTTCTATCTAAGCTGAAGAGGAACGTGGAAACACACAATAACTGTATGTTATTGAACAAACAGATCTTAGCGAGCATTTGACAATAACAACCTCCGTCATCCTTTTTGACATATTCGCATACAGTTCCATCCCGACAATACCCCCCCATTCCCCGCCTTCTTGTTTATCGATTGGGCCTTGATCCAACGCACTATTTAGCATGTTTGACGCAGCTTGTACGAAGGCAGAAGAACGGAAAGTTGGGCTAGTTGGTAGGTGTTCATCTTGGTGGAAACAAAAGCGCTCAAAAAACAGTGCTGTCTACGTCTTCCTTCGTCCCTGTTTTTTGGGCGCTTTTGTTTCCACCAAGTTGTACGAAGGATGTGACTTAATGGAAGAAAATGTCAGGCTATTTTGAGTGGTTGCAGATTTAATAAATTTGTCTAAGCTCATTAGGACACTCATATTTCGCACATAGATCTACTTTTCTTGTATATACCGTCCTGCTTTAAAAGAGCCATGAAAAGAAAATGCAAATTTGTTTTATTCTAAAGATTTCGTGTTTTATAGTGCCCCCAGCGCTTGTCCGGACACAAATGATGCCTTATTCACTACTAAATTAATCAATTTAAGTTAAAAGTTTGATTTTCCCGCTAATTCGTTTGTTTTCGGGGTCTGAAATGACATCACAGGAACCGACCGCTCTGCATCCTAGAATGCCTTGATTCACGCGTCCTCCGCACAGGGTAGAGACACGAATACCCTGGCGCCGACATTTTGGGTCGCTCCCTCGCCACCGAAGCAAGTCATTGTGTCAAAACTGCGCTAAAATTATCGCCGCAACGCGGTTTACTGGCGAAGTTTGAAACATCTTATCTGTTTCGCGTTGCTAGGTCTCGTGGGAAACGAAAAGAACAACGCGTTGAGCACGTTGGCCCAATTGCGGCGGCACGGCACCGTTCAAAGGGTGTCGCCACCCTGTACGGCGGTGCGGACCTCCAGGTATTCTACGGTGGCATTCCCGCGTTTCTTTACGTTACCTGAACATAGATGGCGCCACCATACCATGGCAAGCCTTTGGTTTGTTTTTGAACGTTTTTAAACATGGCTTGTTTTTGTTTTGGGAGTAAATATTCATTCCCTGAAACAGTGCTCGCTCGACAAATATGGTCACGTATGACACCGTTGCTTGCGTCAATCGGCCACTGTCGTCTCAGACAACCCCAAGCCCCGCAGTGCTGTGCAGCTAAACCAAGCATAGTGCGCGCAGTACCAACAGCAGTACGCATCAGTACTTCTATATTTAAATGTGCTTTCATAACTTCCACTGTTTGTACCATCATTCTTATTGCTTTGTAAAGAATGTGCCCTAAATTTAATCGCAAATCGCTCGTTCGGCTAGCTTCTAAGCTCTACCTAATTTGCGTCTGCTTGTGCCGGCCTCCGCCAATCGCAGAGCTGGCTCGAATGACATCATAGGTTCTGTTGCGGGGAATGAGCTGGTGGGTCGCATGGCCATTCCCTTTTTTCCTAATCATGTAGCTTATTTAAGCGAAGTTTACGTTAAAAGTTATGTCAGTATGATTCTAACGAGGCAATCTTTTGAATGAACCAAATTTGTGTTTTTTCTTCATGCCTCCTTTAAAGGGGCCCTGAAAGGCGTTTTGAGCACACTAAATGAAGTAGCGCCATCGTTAGATTGTGTCGTCAACGTAATCTGTGCCAAGTATTACTCTTTTACGCGCAGCGGAAAGCTCACACTTTTGTTGCAAAGTTTGTCGCTTTTTTCTCACCCTTCCCTTCGTGTTTTTGGACACCGCCATCTTCACATGTCTACATCATCGATTCCCAGATGTTCGTCATGAGCTAGACATCCTGCTATTGGGCGGCTTTTCACGCACTTCCAGCAAAGAGATGAGTTGTCTGCTCAGCGTCGGCTCGCCGGCTGATCTGCCAGCGGAGTGCCGGAGTGCTTGGACATTTTACGACAAACGAAACAAGTGTAAACAAACGCTTAAGCGTTCGTATTGATTGCAACATGGCCATAACACGACATGGATATTCTCTTTCCTGAGTACGTTCTATAAAGAAAGCGTTGAAGCCCCGTGGCACTTCTTTCGTGCAATCGCAGAGAACGCCATGAGCCGAATGCCCGGGTTTGACGAAAACATTTTATTCAACTTCAAAACAATCCAGTGATGCGTTTCGAACGAACACAACGTCACAACATGCGTTGCAAGTCTGAACCGCGATTGACAGACGATGGGTTGCCTCCTCCTGCCCGTCGTAAATTCCGCACTCCCCTCGCGCGCGGTTTGCGGGGACGAACAGCAAGTCACTTAACTCTGGCGCGCAAGCCGAGATGGCTTTTAGCCACGCACCCTGCACATACCCCATGCGAGATTGAGTTGTACGTCGCTTGAGAAAGATAATCCAGACCATGGGAAGCACTATCCACCCGCAGAAGCACAACGTCGCATTTCATCGCGAAATGAAGGCGTCCACAACACACACACCATCGCCTCCTGTAATTCCAAACGCATCTCACACTTCCCAATGGGAGTGAGTGGTACGCCTGCAGTGCCCACATGTCGCGAGGTGGGGCCCCGAGCTGAACCGGGATCACGCAACCGTAACTTACTTCTGGGGCGGTTTGTGCCTTGTTGCCAAGGCAACCGATGTTTGAGATTGTCAAAGAAATGACGCTCGCTCCAGCGCTAAAACGCTCAGAGCCGCGCCGGAGCATGTTTTGCCAACGTTGCCGCTCTCCACAACGCGTCGCCCCAAGCTGAACTGGTCACATGATTGAAGTGTTTTGTGCACGGGTTCTGTACCGGTTTAAAGTGTCTTTTTCACATGCCGCCGGAAGGAATTACCACCACCGCAAAATAAGACCCGGCACCAGCGGGGCCACATCTGATACGGCGCTTTTTGGATAAACAGTGCGCGGTGCATAAAAGGGACCGAGCGCACGATCCTCTGCGAGCGGCTGTGAGTTCGCCGCCGATAGCAACTTCAGCAACGTACACCGCAAAAGGGCAAGGCCAGGCCGCCGCACAAATGCGGCCAGATATTTCGTTCGCTTTTCCAGCCTTGAGCAGAGTGCGGAATATTGGTGTCAACAAAGCTTGCCCGTAGCAGACGGCAGTATGAGCAAGCGCCATAGCGGAAGTACGTCACCGCTGAAGAGCGCAGCATCATGGGAGGGAAGGTTCTCGCGCCGTCAACAGCGAAAGGAGGAGGAAACGCGGCGCGACGATAATGCGCGGTTTCTGATTTACGATTTCTCAGCTAATACTCATCGCTTTAACAAAATTCTTGCGGGAGGAGATTGCTAATACATTGTCTTATTTGGTTACACGTACATCCATGCATCGGCGGAAGGTATTTCAGGACCCCTTTAAGGTATGACTTTATTTTACCTAATCGATGCATTTAACGCCATTCTAGCAAAATTATGTTCAGGAATTTTCATAAAAGCTGAAAACGTGCAGTGCGTAGTGGTTACAAGCGTACTTTACTGAAAGTATTTATGCAATTTCATGCAAATATTGCCATCCTTATTGTCCTCTTATTTGGTATCTCTTACTAACAGTGATGAATAGAAGGTCACAGAGTGTTGCTAAAACAGCCGCTTTGTTGTAGGTTTTAGATATTCTATCTTGAAAGTTTACGGCAAGGTATATGTTACAGAAGCTACTTGATATGTTTATTAGAGTATAATACAGTATTTACGAGTTTTCTGATACCAACGGAATGTTCTTGAATTTTTCCGGGGGGGGGGGGGGATGGTTGTTGTCACTTGTGTAAAGAAATACTTTGTGGATAAATTCTGTGAGAATAGGGAAACAAAGTGCACGAGCTCCTTTCACTGAAGCATACATCCCACGCACAGAAAGCGAAAATTCACCCCGAGCCGAAATCACCCCCGTGCCAACATCCAACCTGTGTTTATCGACGAGGTTGTAGTTGCACGTATGTAATAAAAGCGTTAGTTGTACGTATGTAATTAAAACCATTTTTTGGTCATATCAATTGTCCGATGCAGTGATTGAGCACTAACTTGATACTAAGGAACATTCAACACCGCGAAGGTTCGCAAAGGCCTAGAAGACACACTGGGCAAGCCAAATTATCCAAATTATCATCGAACTTCGCAAGGTTATGTGTTTAGTAGCTGTGTATCAACTCGTTCAAGAAAGTATTTTTTTGCAACTAACGTGAACCTATTGAGGTGCGTTAGGACCGTCGGGGCTTATGTACCGTAAATTTTTAAAGTTGTGGCATTTAGGCCATTATAGTGGACTGGCGCGAGTACATGCGGGTAGTAGCTTAAGCGTTTGAAGCCGCTCAAATAACACAAATACCAAGGACGTCATAGCAAGCGCAACTAATTAGTTACAACGATGCATCACGTGGGTATCTAGAGAATGGAACCTCGTGTACGGAATACCATACCTTTAAATACTTGTCCTGGCTTGCAATTTCTTGTTGCTATTGGCGACCCACTGTTCTCATCAGTAGTGGGGCCCTTATTTCGCTCGCCAGTACTGGAGTCTGCTAAGTCAACCTGGAAGATTACAAGCACATGCGAGCTTAGAACGCTGGAGCTACCGGCCATTATGTGAGTGTGGTTCGCCTATATCTTTGTTACTTCAATTTCCGTGTTTATTGCCCTTAATTTACTTGCAGGGTATATTAACAGCGTAGCTGTTAATATATACATCGAGTAAATGGAGCTTTCAATAGCTCCCCGGCACCACCGTAGTATAACCGGTTATACCCAATTGCAACAGTACAAAAAAAATGCCAACCGGCAAAGAGAATTTTGTCCACCCGAAGGTGGAGAGAAATTAACGGGAAAAGCTTTCTTGCGACCCACCGCCAGGGGGACGAGCCCGGGGGGACCCCCCTTGTCCTCCCTAGGAAAAAGCCGGATAGGGTGGGTTGTTGGGAACGGGAACTTGGACATCGGGAAGGGTTATGGGAAGAAGGGTGGGAATGGGGGGAGCAATTTTGCTCCAATCCTTTTGTCTGACTCTCTTCCAAGACTGATTGCTCAGCGAGGGCATCAGACAGTGCCAATTGCCAAATATGCGGTCCCTGCCACGGGTTACCGCTCACCCATAGGGTCCGATAACTGGGCCCCAACTGCGGAGACAGGAAGTTTAACAAAAGGAACACAAGAAAACATGCTCACGTGGTGCCTACTGGCGAACTCAAACTCAAAGTCAAAGTCAGTACGCGCTAGCTTTCCGGCCTAGCCTCCTAGCCGGGCTAAACTTTACTCTTGGAACGCGCAGCATAAAAGAAGGTTGACTTGCGAAACGAGAAATAGTGGAGCTCAGCCGGCGGGGGCCGTGTGCTCAAAAAGAGGCCCTGTATACACGAGCAGAGAACCCGCGTGGCAAACAGTCTCTCTTCGCGTAAACCGGCCCTCGTTGGCTGCTGCTGCTGATTGCTGTTGCTTGCTGTTGCTTGCTGCTGATGCCGCCGCCGTCCCTCCCGCTTCCGCTGCCGCCACCACCGTGGCGCCCCACGAAAGAACAAAAAAATATTGACGCAGCTTGCGGTATTGGTGCTAGGTTCGGGAAATAGCGCCGCTGGGGCCAAGCTAGCTTCTTTACCCCTGGAATCCGCTGTCAGTGACGGGGACCGACCAAAACAACCTTTTGACATTTGACTAAACTTGGCCTCACCCGTCAACACTTAGCATAGCCTAGTAAGAACATCGCAAAAACTAACAACACTTAGCAAAACCTTGCAAAACCTAGCAAAACTTGGCAAACCCGGAAGACAGGTGGAACCGCAGCTCCGCTGTTTCTGGAGCCTTGCACCGCTAGTGCAAACTGCACCAGTTTTTTTTTTTTTCTCGTTACTATGGAATGCAGCTAAGACATTGCCCGTGGTCATTCCCCAAGGATTTCCTTTTAGCGCCAGGGTTTAATTGCATGACCATCCCTCAGGAATTATTAGGTTCACTTTAGGGGTGAGGAGTGGGAGGTGGGGGGGGGGGGATCGCGTGTCGAGATCCTGGGGCCAGAACATGTCATCAAAATTCTCATTCGATCAACTGTCCCTAAAACGCCCGTGGGTTGCGGACAGCGAGAAACTTCCCATCAACTGCTCCTATGAGCTGCAAACGGAGTATGCGCGTGCCAAACGTCTCCGTTGACTGAAAACTGGGTCATGTGGCTTATAACGGTTGTACGCATTGACCTGTCGTCATTCCTAACATTAGTGTTCAAGGACCAACGTAGGCAACCGGTCATCGCAACCTGAGGCACAAAAAGTGACAATACTTAACACCTCGTGGGGCTCAACGTTAAGGCCACCTAAAGTTAAGGCTCAATACAAACCTACAAAATACCCGCTCAGGTGGATTGGCCAGTGGCAATGACAGCAGCAGTCAGAGGCTAATGGCCGAATCACTTATTCCCGTGTCAAACACACCCTGGGAATGTCAAACACACCCTGCCAACTATATATGATTTCACAACTTCGCGAGAAATGATGTTTGCGCTTTCGCACATCGAAACGGAAAGCTCCTTGCCGCTGTAACTTTTATTTCCAGGGAAATATGAATGCGGGTGACCAGTGCAGACGTGCATTCACACTGCGGTTTCATAGAAAAGGGCCTATTGGGAAGGCTGTTACTGATAACGAGGCGGTTTGTTCTCAGTACGTTATATTTCAAGAATATCTCTCGCGTTACGGACACCTTCGAATGGTTATAGACTTGTGTAATAATGTAGTACGCGCAACGACAATGTACCGGAATATCTGCGACTTGGTTTTCCCATCAATCCCGAAAGCAGCAGCGCTACGGAAATCGAAATCGAAGAGTAGATACAAATACGTGGGGTATGCGCAAAACCCTCGCACGGCATGTTGAGATGCGACGTTACACCCTTCTTCACCCGCTATACTTCAGCGTTGCTGTCTTCGACATGCTTGGTTACGAGTTAACCGACACAAACGTATCAGCAAGCCCCTTAGAGAAGGCGTTTGCTCTAAGAAGTGAAGGCAGCTGGTTTTCTAAAACATACTCTTTGGAGAACGTGCTTGCATTGCAACTGTTCATCTTCGCGTGGTTCTTAATAATGCAGCGAAGCGTACCTCACGCATTCAGGTATGCTCACGGATAGTGAACTACTGGCGCCGATGATATAATATTTGAAAACTGGAAAGTTTGCGCCTAACCCGCTAACCAAGCGTTCCAGGCGCTCAGAAACACACTCACGCATTGTGTATTCATCTGGAACAACAAACAGCAAAACACCTCGACCCTCCTTAATAGCGCATTGACCAGCAAAATATCTTTTATATTTGGAATAGTCATGTCTGCGCTCTTCTGGGATCACCTTGAAAGTCTTAAGTTTCTACAGCGAAGAACACGCAAACGCTTTTTTGCTCCCAATGAAGCTCTCTCGCTTGAATTACGGGGCTAGAACGTACAGCCTCCAACTTCACGATTGCATTTAAGTTCAAAAGTGTGTTGCCTGCTTTAAAACTTGCAAAATCGAACATGTCAGCATAAAGAGGAAACGCCTCAAGATCCCACACTGCAAAAGTCGGTTGGCAGAATACTGTACTAACCCCACAATTAGATGAACATCTTGTAGTTGCTTTACGCTTTTTTGTAAGGCATAAAAGAGAACGAGTTTGAGGTCGACCATTTTTGGGCTGGTACAGCTAAGGAAAAAAATTCGGTATTAAACGACTCAGGCTTAAAATTCTACTCAAAAGCTTAGCGGGGTGTTCAAATTGGTTCCCGGAATTCTCAAACCACTTCGGTCTTAGGTACTCTAGGTAATTGGTTTAGCGACGCTCCAGGACACATGGGATATCTGTGGTCGTTAGAGGGGTAAGTGTGTCACACAAGAGCTGATTCTCTGAACCTATTAACTTGATTTTCAATGCGGGTCCACTAATTCATTAAAAAGCTTGCACCGTAATAAAATATCACCGCCCAATTTTGATGAAAATTTGATTACGTCTTTTTATAGTGGGCCGCGGCCGTTCCAGTTTTGCGCGTGAAGTCTAGTGGCCTAATTAGAGAGCGGACTTCTCAAACAAGACAGCACGTCTGCAATACGCAATCTTATATTAACAATTTCAAAGGCTCGTACTTTTTGCCTTTTTACTTGCCAAATACAAGAAATGAGAATCACGGTCGGTAACAAGATACGGGATCCGAAAACATATGTCAATAGACGTAGATTCTCAGTCATTGCTTTGACCATAAAAAAATAATAATAAACGCCGGGAGGGCATAATTACGTGCGTCGGTTTTGTTCTTTAGTCCTAGGTTATCGAGGTGCTCTAGAGCTCAGGATGTCATCTATGTATGTTTAACTATGTCCTACGCTATGCCCGTGTGTACGTGTGTAGCCCAAAGTTATTTATTCTGATGTTTTGTTCTTTCCTCCCCTTATGATAAGTGCTTCGGTAACCTAAGCCATCTCTTCTCCCCTATTCATCTTCCAACTCGTAGTGAAACACCACACGAAACTCTGGTTTTATGGCTTTTTTCCTTGATTATTTCTAATATGTACAGGATCAATACAAAGCCAAGTCGGTGCCTCATCATTGGTTAGACTAAGAAAATATCGTATTTCAAAGGAAAACGTTTGTACACGTTGCACTGAGGACAACGTATCGGTCCTCAGCCGAAGTCGAGTTGTTTTACTGGAATTTGATATATAGCGCACCATTACCATTTTCATTAAACTGTGACGCACACTGCAAGACAATAGCCCTTTTCGCCGACTCCTCCTTCAGCGCATACACGGAATCCATTCCCCGCTTCCGTATTTCCTCATCTCGGGAACAAAAAATGGACGACGAGGACGTAGGCATAGGCTTTGTTGTATTATTCAGGTATAGGCCTCCGCACGGGAATGGATTTAAGAGCGTGTAGATTATGATTATGCGCGAATCGCAGCAAATTTGAATTATGGATGATGAATTTTAAGTGAAGTTTCTTGGCGATTATTCAGCATCGGTTTTGCCTTATTCCGTGTATTTTCCCAACCCGCGTGTAACACGCTCCCATCTATGACACAACAATAACACATGCTTCATCTGGTATCATAGCCTAAAACCATACAGTCATAGAAAAATGCAATGCGAACACGGTAATATGAACCAGAGCACACAACTAGCGCGATTTCCTTTCATGCTAGTCAAACTGACGCATGGATTACTTACAGTACCAATGTTGGTACTGTACAGTACCAATTTTGTGTGTTCTAGCTCATAATTTTCGGTTCGTATTTTATTTCTGCATGACTGTACATACCTGGCTCGCTCAAAATGAAAGCTCACTTGACTTATCACAGCTTGTTGTAGCTACCCACGAGTTACTTTGTTTCGCTTGCGCTTTACATTAATGTAAGCGCCGGCCTAATCGAGAATACTAGAAAGTACTGCTAAAATATCTATGAAAATGGGTAATACGAACAAATAAGACAACAGCGCAAGTTCGGAAGCCCTGTGTCTAATTTCTTATCTGGTATTTCGCCTTTACGCTGTTCTCTTTTTGTTTAAACCAGCTAGCAAGGTTCAAATTTTGCTTAGATTTATCCGGCGTGGGGGCAGACTTGTTTTGCGCCTCGCTACGCTGCATTTGTTAACGCACAAAAAAAAACAACTATGAAACGCATTCGTATGCGGCATATTCACAAAGGTTCTTTTTTTATCTTACTCCCAAATTTTTAGTCGAACCCCGTTAAGGAAGGTGTGAAATTATTTTTTTCTAGGTAATGAAAGGCTCGTTAATTTTGTGCTGGAAATACATAAATACTTGAAACTCTTGTCGTCATGGGCCCACACGCCCGATGCGGGCTTCTATTTACAGAAGCTTACACTTCGGCTGCGCCTGATAATTCGCCGATGGCGATTAAGGCTTTCTTTTCCTCGGTGCTATTCAACGCTACGGCGCACTGGATTAACGGTCAGCCACCATTCACCGACGAGATGCAACAGCCGCATTAAGCAGAAAACGCTTGCAGTGGAACCCAACATCATATTTCAGTGCAAGTGTTCTGGGAATAGGAAGATGCATTTACACGTAAAACAAAAGAAAAAATAATGCGGCCTCGGGGCCAGGTACACAAGTTTCGCCCAATCACCAGCTTTGCAAGTGTGACCTTTTTGCTCTCTCTATCTGGCTTTCCTATTCATCGTGCCTGTTTGACAGCAAAACTGATGTTTGTTCTATTGCGATATGAGGAAGTTATGATCAACCAATGTTTACCCGATGCATTGAAGTAATGATAATTGTATTTGCTCTCTCTACCTTCGGCGACGAAGTGATTGCCCAAGCCTATAAAGAACACGTGTGCAGCGTTGTACGAGGTCACACTCCAACATCCTGTCGACAAAACTGCACGCTAGCGTTTTTTTGTGTGTGTATGTCTCACGACATATATACGTAGCATTTAAGTGCACCTTGAGTAATCTCCTCGGCTCATCTTGGAAACGAAGGCGCTTTAGCGATATAAGCTCGGAGAATGACGGTCAGGTTGGCGAAATTAGGCCTTGCGGAATGACGTACACGAAAGAAACATGTCAGTCATGTTTACTGATACCTTAAGTATGAAGAATAATCCAAAGGAAAACTAAACATTCTGGGAAGTTCTGTGAACAGGATATTGCGGGAAAGGAAACGAAATTGCAGTAGGGTATATTTTCGGCAGGAGCACGCAAAGGTCAAATCCTGTTTTTGTCCATCCAACTAAAGAAAAAAAAACAATATGTACGGCAAGCATTGAGCAGAAAATTATCGAAAGCTTACTCAACGCGATATAAATGAAGAGTTCGGGCTGACTAAGCTTGTAAAAAAAAAGGGTAGGTATTGCCCCAATTGTCACGGCGTTTCAAGATATTCTCTCTTAACGTGTGTGGATGCTTTATGTTATTTTATACATTTGTTTTATTTACAGCATAAATGCTCAAACTACTCTAATGTATCTGCACATTAGGAATCTATGTCTTTAACAGGATTAGTCCGCAAAATCTGAAGAGAAGCAGTCGCTGCGGCCCTGCAGTGCGCTGGGTTAGCTTCAGCAGCTACAAGTTAAAAACAATTATGACACTTGTTCATGAACAACTTGCCGTCTTCTTGCGGTTTCAAAGTTATTCCCGAGACTTGGGCGAAGAACATAAGCGCAATAATAACACCCCAGGGTAAGGTCGGCATTTCTCGCTTTCTTGTTACCCTTCGTTACTTCCACGAAAAGGTTCTTCGCGTGTCAGCAAGAATTCAATTTGTGGCATTGCCGTAAGCTTTGTAATGACAGGAGAACCCGTAGGAATTATGAATTTGTCAGAGACACTGAGCGCATGCAAGACACACAATGTTTTGCTTTACTCCTTCTGCAGCTAAGCTGTGTGTAGCTGCCCTGCGGCGGGGGTGGCCGACGTCTGTCCGTCTACGCGTCGCTACTACTTGAACAAATGTTGTTCTCCAGTCTCCTGCGAACTCTCTGTAGCTCTCAATTTAATGCAGCTATCTCGGAAAACGTATACTGAAATTTCGCGCTAAGACGACTGTCACTAGAGTTTTGTTCACTTCGTTTAATTAGTTAGTTCACAGGGAAGCTGTAAACGTGACAGAATTTCCGTCTTCTGTCAATGCATAGCCATCTGCGGAGGAAATATGGTTACAAAAAAAAAAAAAACGGCTGTAAATGCAGTTTTCTTGAAACTATGACAATTAATTTCCAAGACGACTCTGAGTTTCATTCACTTGTCGTAACCACGTAGTTCACAGCGAACTTGTAAATACTGTGGAATTCCCGTCCGCTGTCAGTGCATGGGCTTCTACGGGAGGAAGAGGGACAGCACCATGTTTGTTCCCTACAATATAGATCTAGTCCTTCCGAATGTCATTCAGTTAATTACCTATTAAGTATGCTCAATCAAAAATTGCAGACAAACGTGTTTTGTTTTATGCATAGCAGCGTTGATTGGCGTTTAAACCCACCACATGTTTGCTGCTCGTCCTCCTTCACAGAGTGGAAGGGCGAATGAATTTCGTTATTTCTTTTACTACAGTCAACCGCATGTCCTGTTGTCGCCCCACCTCATTATTGTCAACCACATCGCGTGCAGCAAGATGTGCCGTTCGACTGTTTCTCCCACTCTCTCTCTCTCTTTCTTTCTGATATGACCGGGTCATCGGAGGCCATTGCAACTGGTACGGATGGTCTCAAAAAGACGCAGCCAGACAAGCAGACCTATCTTATAGCCTACACACACATGTACGCACACACCGACGCGGCCACGCGCGCACACGCATAACCACATACAAGCACATCCCCGCATGTATGGACACAGTTGAGTAGCAGTACGCGTACATGTGTGCATGCATAGAAGTGCAGAGACGCGTGGAGGCATGCATGCATACGACTGCTACATGCATACATGCAAACATACTTGCGTGCATCTATGCATACGTGTCATGCATAAATACATGCGCACATACCTAGTGAGGTCTAGCTCCTCTCTATCCCGCTCCCCACTAACAATGGGGAGGAGGAGAAAAGATGAGAGATATTACAATGGCGTTACTTAGTGGCCAGTCATATCCCCCCTCACTAACGTTAGAACGAAGGGAGGGAGTTTGATACCGCTGCTCATGAGACGTACTGATGGATGAGTAGACTGAACGGTAGAGACACGCCAATATTGCCTCTGTAGAGGAGTCTGGCGCCGGAGTAAGGAAAGCGATGCGTCATCCAGTGGTAGCGGCGAAGGGGCGAACTTGTGATTCCTCTCATGGAAAGGGAGAACGGAATCCTACTCAATTCACTAGTGTCTCAGGAGCGGACGTAAGGGGGACTCACCTGATCATATTGTTACGTGGGGCAGGACATGAACCATGAGATGCGGACGACATATTTTACACTATTTACATGGCGACTGCCGCAGAGCTCGCCCACGCTGCACGTCAACCACTCCCTCGTCGTCGTCGATGGTGGGACACAGGGAATTGTTAACTTGTTCCCTATCAATCTCGATATGGGACTTAGTCATTCATAACCCACGGGTTTAAAAGCATCGTGTACCAAAACAAAAAGTTTCAGAGATACATAAAAAAATTAGCAGTGGCTTAGCTCGGCTATGCCAGGATATACATAGCGTGAGCTAAGGTTCAGCTGGTTATCAGGGGGGTCCTGGTTGTTTAGGATTAGCTGATTGTCATGCTTACTGCTGCTGAAACGGTTTCCAATTCAATCCAATCCAATCCAATCCAATCCAATTCAATTCAATTCAATTCAATCCAATCCAATCCGATCCAATCCGATCCAATCCGATCCAATCCAATCCAATCCAGTCCAGTCCAGTCCAGTCCAGTCGCGGCGGCGGCGGCTCCTGCGCGCCAGCTGTGCGCCGTGAGACGTCACTGCTCCTCGCGCATGCGAAGCACGGCTCTCCAGGAGCCACGCGAAACTGCTCAACCTCGGTCAGTGTAGCTCACGCTAGAAAATGTTCCTAACAGCCTAGTTTTCTGCTCTTAGAAATATATGATTTCTTTAATGAAATAAAAAGTAAACAAGTGAAACACTTTAGTTTATCTTGTTTTCACTAGATAGCATTAGCTACCGAGCAAGCGAGAGTTTTATTTGTTTATTTAAGTACTCAAGGTGATATTCCCTAAACAGAAAACTAGGCCGTTTGGAGCATTTTAATGGATTAGCAAAACCTTTCGTACAGGTGCATCATGACTTTTAAGCTCATGGGTCATGAAGTGGCATGTTAGCACCTGATAGAAATGTTAACCCGTGAGTCCCCCTTTACAGGGGTGCGTTCGTATTTGCGGGTATAAATAATGCTGTAATAATATTCTAACATCTGACCAATTCTTCCTAAGCCGCACATGACGCAGCATTTTTTTCCAGTGATTACAAAACGAAAAGACATCTAGGGCAAACGTTTTCTCATTCGCCGAACTGCTGACGGGGGCGTATGAAGCTTTAGTGAGGTGCGCTACGCAAACAAGGTTTTGTCTCCAATACCACGCGGTACTCTGATCTAATTTCTTAGTTGTGAGAGTGACATGCGGCGATGGCACGTGCGGACGGTTGGAAAGACGCTTGGTTGGTGATACCCTTTTCAATTATAGCATGGGCCTTAATAGACAAAGACCGAACGATATTCAGCACTGTTCCTAACTCTTCAAAATTTTTCACGCTCTTTTATTCTCTTTCAATAACAAACTTGCCTGGAGCAAAATAACGCTTGAGTGTGTAATCAACGCTTTTAAATGAGAAATTCACAAACACAACATTGCAAGACGATTAAAATTGAGGAATAAAAATTTATTCAATTTTTTGAAAGGACTTCAAATCTAGTTCGGTTGAATAGCACTTCAGCGTATTCATAATGTTTTCTAATCAAGCGGTGCAGTCACGCAGTTCTGATTCGAACCCAAATCATTTAACTCCTTTCCCAGTAACGCCGCCGTTCTCTCTCCACCTCCCCGCACCAGAATACCTCACAAAGAAGTGCGAGTAGGAATTGAGCTGTCGAGTCGAAATCGAGCGTGTAACTACGAGCAAAAAAAAAAAAAAAAAAAAGGACGTAACGGGAGACGAAGGAGGCGCGCGCTCGCCGTCGCCATGTGTGCGCCGTAGCGTGAGCGCGGCGCTTGAGTCGCTGCAACCGACCGTCTGCCGGCTCTCCCCCGGCTTATCTCGGCCGCTCCCTTCGCCCCCATCCACAGCGACCCCACCCTCCTTTCCATCCCCAGCATCCTTACTCTCCCGAAAGTAGCGGTGGGCGAGTGAGCGCGCGCACGGACCCGCGGCGCTGCACGGGATTCCGGGCGCGTACTCGGAGGGTCTGGGATTGTACAAGGCGCCTGCGCGCGGTGGCTCCAGCGAGTGGTGTGGCCGAGTCGACGCGCGCGCGCGCGCTTGCTCACGCCGCCTGCGCTCACTGATATGCTCGCGCCGGCCGAAGCTGCCGCTCCTGCGTGCGGAGGGATGTGCGCTTTCCTGCTCGCCGTCGGATGCGCGACCACCGGCGCCTGGCTGGCACAGGCGGTTGACCACATTGACAAGTGAGTCAGACGGTAATCCCCTCTACATTGCTGAGCAGAGGTCAATAGGAGCTTTCGTTGAGGACACCCCGAGCAATCGGTTGCCGTGGGAAATTTCTTCTGCGGCTTCCTATCCTCGTGTTTGGTCAGCGGACTATCTTTCGCACTTTACAGGTTGTACTGCTTTGAGTAGATCAAAGTTGGCAACTAGCGACTGCTGTGTTCTTCTGTTTTCTTTTGCATGATGAGATTTCCTTTGCCCCGTTTCATTCCCAAATATGAAATTGCAAAGTAGGGAGTCTTTACCTGTGTGTTTAGGTGGTTGTTGTTTGTGTAATCAACACTTATTTCCAGTGAAATGATGAAATTTCAAGCAAATTCCCAGGTTATTTTTCTCAAAGGGTGTTTGAGCTAAACTGTAGAAGTTACTCCAGTAAGTGTTGGTGCGTGCACGAGGGATGCACAGCACTTAAAGATGAGTCAAAAGTGACACGCGCAGGTCTAAGTGCGCCGTAATGACCATAAAACAATTTGCATGTGTTGTGTAGGGAAAGCGAGATATAATTTATTCGCGGTCAGGTTAAGGCACGATAGGTGTGTTAAATCATGCGTAGCGTTGATTCCACTGATCTTTTACTTTTTTCTGCGATAGAAAAAAACTTTTCTGGTGTGTGTGAGGAGGTGTAGGTGCCCAGGCAGCTAGCAACTAGGTGATTTGTTCATGCACAGCAGCTCTCGGACGTTACAGTGATGATACATGCCATTATCTGGTTGGGGCAGTTGTCAAGGCTTGTAGCGTCATTGGCCGTTTGGAGGCAAATGGTGCCGGTGACAGAACTCAGCCATTGGGGAAAATACACACCGCTGGATAAAAAAGCTAGCCATATGCCGTGGAGGCGTAAACAAGCTGCAGACCGAAGGTCGCACCGACAGCGTTATCGATCTTGTAAGCCCTCCACACCTTCAGACGAGCACTAATTACTCTGGGTGCTTATCAAAGGCACGTGAAAGGATTAAATGCGCCAAACATTTCGGGATTCAACTCGTCCGTGAAATAGGCAGCTCGAACAGCTCGCGTTATTCCAGATGGGAGACATGTACCGTTCTAAGCTTTTCGTTTGCGGCAAGTAAGACGTCATCAACGTTTGAAATATGCGACAATTGCGCATAGGCGCTCTTGATATCTTTCTTGGTTATCGTACTGTCATGGACAAGCTAGATGTAAACGCGAAAATATGAACTAGAACACGCGAAATTGAAAAATATTGTTCATGGAGGTTTAATAATGACGCAGTATTGGTATATTTGAAAAGCCACACTTGCCAGCTTCGTGGGCGTTGTTCGGAAACACGTTAATGTGTCCCGCGTGGGATGAAGTGACGCTATTTGTCTGTTCTGGTTCATATTTAAATGATCGTGCTTCATTTGTCAATGATTGTGCATCTGGTATGCCCAAGATCTTTTCTATAGATCCCAAGCAGCCGGCTACTAGGATTCTGGAAATTCCAAGCTTCCACAGTGCCGGCAAGGCAATCTTCGCCCCTTTTTGACACGCGGACTCAAACACTTTGAGGGGAACCCCGTCCATCATACCAAATGCTTATAACAAACCAATGAACATACATTGGTTTCAATTGCTTCCCTCTATAACTCATTATTTGTAGAGCGTTCTTGTAATCGTCCCGTGGATACAAGGTACTGAGGATCTAAGGTAGATTTCTGTTCAATGGTCCCGAATAATGAGGCTCCTGTGTGTATTCCTGGAAACACGCCGTTTATAACACTTAGCCCTAGCGTATGCTCCTCGAGCTTACCTGCAATGCATACAATGTGCTGTTATGATTGGCTGTGACGAATACAAAGACTGACAGAGACGCCATTTGCCGGAAAATACGGCAGTAGCAACGGATTGCAGAACAATTAGGACGACAGTTAGGCAGCTGAAATAATGAAATGAACTATTAAAAGGGAGGGCGAAGCAGAACGTATACACGAGAAGAGTAGGAAGAAAAATTATATAGCTAAAGAAACGAGAAGATCGAGGGAAACCGGAACGTCCCGAAGTTACATCCTGCCAGCGAAATGAAACCGGAGAAGGCGAGCAAGAGCCTCGTAGTTTCAGGACAGGGATTTGAGGAGGCGTCTGCGCACCGCGCCCAACCAGCGTTAGCTGACTTTTTTACGCTTTATCTAGGTCATTCAGTTTTTTTTAACGGTTTTGCCTCCTCCGCTGCAAAGTTCTTCAACATGTAGCAGCCCTTTTAGATTGCCGATCCTCGTCGCTTTCGGCGCACCCTTGATGGAACTGCGGAAATTGATTTCACTCTAACGCTACCGTTAAATTTTCAAGAGGCTTTACATTACGCTGAAATATTCTCAATTTTTTTCCTTTTTTTTTTTTTTGTGGTGAGACCCCAATGTTTGTTTTAATCATATACGGTTTTGTTAACGTGATTCGGGCCGATACGCCTACATGCGTAAACAACCACGTACTTGAAAAAACATGGCCCACAGCAATGAAAGTTTGAGTATAAAGCAGTGCCTTTAAAACAAAATAACAAAATTGCTTCTGCAGTTTGGCTCCTAAAAATACGTGACTCAGGTTCGCACTTCATGCCCCCCCGTAAAGTGCAAGCCCACTGAAGAGCCTATCAACGCAACCGTGTCTTAATAAATGCAATTCCAAGTTTGCGTAATATTTGACTTTTCTCGCAACGAAACAGGAAGCTCTTCCGTGACGAAACCGTGGTGGTAGGGGTGCTTCTTTAGTGATTGGAAGTGGGTTTTCGACACGTGCTGCTTTAATTTATGGGAGAGGTAGCCGCCTTAAAAACTAAAACAAAGTGAATAGCCTATAACGCAGTCGGGCTTAATAAACGCGCCCAACTGTCCGTAGAAAAATTTACGTTACTCGTAGTGAAAGCGGTAGTCTTCACGTGACGAAACAGTTGTGGTAGGAGCACTCGCTTAGCGACACGAGTCTTTATTTTACACGTGTCGTTTCAATTTATGGTGACGTAACTGCCTTAAGATGCAAGTCGACAAAAAAAGATGGAGTTCCTGTAATTGATTTTTTTTATTTCTTTACTGAAATAATCTCATGTTCTTGTGCTTCGTCTGGACGTGTTAAAAACTGTGAGCTCTAAAAACGTAGCCCTATATGTAAATAACGCTTGAGTTAGTTAATTGATTGATTGTAGGGTTTAACGCGCCGACGCTTCGCAGGTGTTGGGGCGCGCTGTAGTGGAGGGCTCCGGATTAATTTTGACCACCTGGGGATCTTTAACGTGCGCCGAAATCTCGAGCACACGGGCGTTTTTGCTTTTCCCTTCAATCAGAAAATCCGCCGCCGTGGCCGGGAATCGAACCCGCGACCTCGTCCTAAGCAAGACAACGCGTTAGGCACACAGCCATCGCGGCGGGTTTGAGTCAGTTGCCAATGCAAAAGGTGATGGTGTCGAAATCGGGCTTTTTTGACCTATTGAAAGCTTCGTCCTGAGAAACGTGAATGCCTTTGCCCACGTAAGTAAAACTTGCAGCAAGGTACAGTTTACTTTGTGCAGATCGTGCAAGGTTCTCAGACGGTCAATTACCTATGATGAAGTCTACTTTTAGCTGAAAAGACTCGGGTGGCTGTTTTTTTTTCTTTATATAATGTCACTTTGAAGGTTCCTTCTTCTATATATTATTAGCGATGTTAGATGTGTTTACTTTACTTACAACATGTCTTTAATGACTTTACTTAGAACAGAACTTTCGCTTCAAGAAGGAAGTAGGTATACGCACCGAAATGTTTTATATTCACATAAGGCTATGTTTCCGGCCAGACATCTAAGACCAGTTTGCCTGGAATAATTGTAGCGCGTTCCTCCATATATGAGCTTAAATAGCTTAGATGTTCACAGCTGTTTGTAAACGTATCAAAAAGCTGTACTGCTTATACTCAGTAGTGACCTATATAGATTGTTTAATATACCTTTTTCATGACATTTTTAGTTTAATTTTTATAATAATACAAAACCCATAGTATGACAAATACCAAAACCGTCGGTGTATTTATTTATTTATTTATTTATTTATTTATTTATTTACTTATTTTACCC
Organism: Haemaphysalis longicornis; assembly: GCF_048455015.1. Classification (NCBI taxonomy): domain Eukaryota; kingdom Metazoa; phylum Arthropoda; class Arachnida; order Ixodida; family Ixodidae; genus Haemaphysalis; species Haemaphysalis longicornis. The sequence goes on along the minus strand of NW_027526361.1, from coordinate 33,765,374 downwards.
TCAAGGCCAAGGGCATTACAGAGGAAGTGGGGGCTCATGTAGGGGGAGCAATACAAAAAAGAAATAAAACAAAGTTCAGCAGCAACAACACCTAAACATGTTTTTTTTTTCCGGCTTTTATCTTTTCTGGTGAAATCAACATCGTTGTTACCATAATGCACTAAGCGAGCTACTAAAGGCTAATCCTCACAAATACAGCAGGGTGGGCTTTGTCTTGATGGTACGTTTAGCGTCCCAAGCAGCATAAACAGTCGCTGCAGTGAAATACCGCCGAATACGGGCTCCGGCGCCTTCGACTACGGGCGTGCTACCACGTCAACCTAGAGGGAATACTGCCTGCATCCCTACAGTCGCCGACCGTTTATTCGGAGGGCGAAAATTCGGACACGCTTGTTTACTCGGACACCTTCGCGGCACAACCACTTGTCCCATTGAAGCACGTGCATATCCAGGACCGATAGTTCGGACGCCGCACAGCACGCCGTTCGATTTTTGCGACTTTAACTTCGGTGAAGAATTTTTGCCGCCTAATACCACCGGTGTGTTGCAGCCCATGGACCAAGGTGTCATTAAGAACTTGAAGCTGCACTACTGATCTCGTCTTCTGAATCGTGTGCTGTTGTGTGTGGACAGCGGCAAAAGCTACGTTGTGGATGTGCTGTCGGCTGTCACCGTTCTCTCTGATGCTTGAAAGGCAGTGACGCAGGACACGATCCACAACTTCTTTCGGCATGCAGGATCTGTGGTTGGCAGTGAAGACGAGGATTATGGCGCAGTCCAGAACTACACAGCTGAGATGCCACCTGCCGCAGCATCCGACATTTTCGATGAACTCCGTGCTAGCGGTGTCCATGTTGGAGTGCGTACGTTTGAAGATTTTACCAACATCGATAGTGCCGTCCTGCTGTGTGCCGAGTGGGATGATACCAAAATCGTACTCCAGGTTCTCGAACTGGCGCAGTTGGACAGCGACTACGATGATGACGTGCCACCAATGCCAGAGGCATGAAATACTGGTCTAGCGCGAGGCTTTGCGGTGCTATTGTCTGTCTACAGTAGCGGACAAACACTGGCTGAAATACGGGCAGACTTAGTCGCGCGTAGGCATGCGTGTGTACAAACGAGCATACGTACGTTTTTCCAGCCGTTGGGCCAATGAAACTTTTTTTTAACGAATCCTTTTTTTGGGACTCCGGATTATTCGAACATAATGGCGGTTCCCGTCGAGTGTATATATATATATATATATATATATAAATGCTGTTTTTTAGGACTCGACGGGAACCGCCGTTATGTCCGAATAATCAGGAGTCCCAAAAAAAGGATTCGAGGACTGAGGATTCGAAGGACTGAGAGGAAAATTTCTTGGCATTAAAGTACAGCTTTCTACGTAAATAAGTGATGTACATCCCCGATGTACTTCCTGACTGCTTTTACCAACATCAAGCTTACCTATCGAGTCACGCCAGTCACGCCCGGGGATAAAAGGAAATATTTCTAGAGAAAGTTCCCATGAACGTAAGAGCGAGCGGACCTTGTTTGAGGACTCGTTTTAATCTTCGCATCCTAAGCGGACCTTTTAAGTGCCTTGCGCTGCGGCGCTCACCAGAGTCTTCCAGGGCATATAATAGTCCCCCACACAAGGCGCGCCGGCATTGTTCGTTATCATCGCTATGGCTCGCCTTACCGCAATCTACATCGCTTTTTATTTCCCTGCTTTTTGCGCAAAACAAGAATGACATCTAAAAAAATGACGCTCGCAATCTCAAGGCAAAACTGGTTACAAACAATGACTTGTATTTGAGAAACTTTTCTTTAATAAGGGGAACGGGGTCAGGCGTGATTACGACATACCAAATGGTAAGTGAAGGTATTGGGGAGCGTCCATGAATCATTAAAAGTCTCAACTTCACTAATTACTGCCCTTTTTCTTCCACTTTCAAGGTATATTCTCCAAGTACAAGAGTTGCGGTGCTCGCTTTTGTTGTTTTACGTATTCCCTAACGCGATTGTGTTAGCCAAGCTCGCGGTATAATCTTCCTTATAAAAGCGTCGCATAAAAGTAGCATAAACTGTCTAACAGGAGAGACAAACAGCAAAACGACGTGAATGTTCACAAGCTCTTGTTATATTGAATTTTCATGTGCCGAGACCTATACAGCTGAACTTGTGATTGCGGTTTTATTTCACATTTTTCTCCACCGAGGGTTGTTGTGATGTCCGGGTATTTTCAAGCAGCCTATCAGTAGGACGCTTCTGACATTTAAGACTTGTGTTTACAAATTTCATTGTTTTACTTTACACCTAAATCTGAAAAAAAAAACTGTTCTGCAATCTTTGAGTGAGTACGTAAGTTCATAAATGAGTGAGGGTGGTAGGAAATAGATTTTCTACGTTAAATGCAGATGTCTGTGGGGCCCTGGCAGCTGCTGGAAGACCGGCACCGCTCCACCAAGTCTTGCTGGGTTACCTTGGCACTTCAGTCATCCTAGTCACGAAATATTTGTAGGAGGGTTTAGAGGAGGGACTGGGATGCTTGGAACCCCGATTACTCATAGAAAACATTACAGAACACAAAAGTCATCTTCATCATTATCTTTATTTTCTTAGAAGTAGGAGGCGGAACAAAAAGCCGCGAAAACAGCTTGACAAGGGCCCCGACCCCAATAAGTGGACAACATGGCAGTTTAGAGAAAAAATCCATTATGCACATAGGAAACACCCCGTTTTCGCTCACAGTAAAAAGCATGCTCGCTTGACGATCAAGGGGTTAGTGGTTTAAAACCGGCCGTTCGAAGGAGATGTCTTTATTGTAGAATGTCAGCCAGCTCTCCGGCTCTGAGCTAGGAACAACAGCCCCATCTTAGGAGGGGCCACATGCCAAATATAAAATGCCGGTCCAGCAGTCTAGAGCCGTTTCACGGTGAACTCCACGGTTCTTCTTGTCTCCCTATGTGTGGGAACAGTGTATAAAACGAGCGGCGACCGTCTGACGTTGAATACATTACGCAAGAGCCGTCGCGCCACACGGCGTTCTGAACCACATAAGGATAGCAGACGAAGCACTTGGAAGGCTCCCGCCGGTAGCGGAAGACGGCGTTGCTTAGTAACGCTGTTAAGGGAGGCCTATATGGTTACGGTTTTGTGTCGTTTTTATGTCTGCGGACAGAAGCTCCCGAGGATCCACGTGTCCTTCAAGCACGGGGCATGCTATAGCACGCGGCGTTGGAAAACAAACGTCCTGAACGGTTAGAGTGCCATTAACGTGCGGTCATCACCAAAGTCGCACGCCGTTCAAAACAGAATGAGCACCTCAACTTTATATGTGTCGTCACTTGGATATGCATGTTGAGTAGATTAGCTATCAATAAGCCTAATTTGATGGATCAACACATGGGGTAGACCTCAAGCCTATACATCTCATCATTTGCATTAAATGTATTCTGAGTGGGTCAGTTATTAAAATGCACCATTTTCACGATGAGTAGAGTCAGAATAAAAGCGTGTGCGTGTGTCTTGGGAAAAACCACCGTCAATTCTTAAGAGAAACAAAATTTGCCCATATCTTTGACTTATGTTCTGTCACCTCTTTCAGATGCGCTGAAAAGCACAACTGCCCATCCACCTTCACAGAGAAAAATGGCTCGGGGTATTTTTAAAGACGATAGTCTTTCTTGGGCTGCTTAAACGCAGAAAATTTGGTCTGTCTGTCTGTCCGTCTGTCTGTGACTCTATTCAGCCACCAGGCCAAAGTGAGTCAAACGCTGCGCAATAGTCATATACTCACAGCCAAATCTAAACTTCCGGTGTCAATGTTCATACTCTTCAACATTGTTGAACAAGAACAAGACATATCACGTAAATATAACGCAGAAAATCAATACATGGGTTACATTTGCAGTGTTCTTTTATTAAACAATTCACAAACTCTTGGATTTTGCGATAGCAATTAAAATACTATATCAACTGCAGAAAACCGTCGCCTGCTGTTGCCCGCGCTACATGGCAGCATTTAAAAAAATCGAACCGCAGCAGCAACCAAAGCTTCCACTAGATAGGTCCCACGTTCCGCTTGTAACGCCCGTGGAGTAGGCCAACGTGGTTCTAGAAAGGTTGTACTAGTAGGGTGCTTCAGTTCACGTGCATCTCCGCCGTACGGCAGCGCTGGCATCAAGACACCCGACTTGTAGTAGTAGAACTCAGTAAACTTAAATTCACTTGAGCAATCCCCTACTTGTTATCTTTAGACGAACGAGACGGGAGAGGAACAGCACGAGAGGTGAGCGAGAAAGAGAAGCATTTACTTGGCAGGGGCGCCTTTCGACTATCGTCTTTCGTCGACATTTGCGACGAAAGGAGGAGATTCGCGGCTAATTTGTTTTTCTGCTCGCTGGCGTGGCAATTCTTCACTGTTGGTCCTTGGTTGACAAGCGTCACACCGACAGACGCAATTTTACAGAGATGGCGCATCTGGCGTTGTCGCGCCGCTAAATACACACGATTCCGCTGGATATGATCACTGGCTAGGCTTACACCATGGGGTCAACGTAAAGATGAACCCAACCGAGAGTTTTGAATAGGCGGAAATCGTGAATCGTGAAGCTCCGATGAGGACGCAGCGAGTGTGTTTATTGACCATACAAAAAGCAACATAAAAATTTCACCAGCAAATAAATTTACCGTTTTAACTACATGTTTGCCTGTTTTCAATGTTACAAAATTTCTGATTTGACGAAATTTTTCGCATTCTCTTACGACTAAGTAAAATCTGGGTTCGGTTGCGGGATGAAAGCTGCTCCAAGAATCCAGGCCACGAACAATATTAGAGTCGTTTCCGGTGGTTCATCTTCATGTAAAAAGATTCACAATCTGCCTGGGCTGCTTGATCACGTAGATTTAGGTGTACGGTTACAATAAGAAATCCTGTGGCAGCAATTTCAACCAAGAACGACTGCCCATCCTCTCTTCTGTTATTTGTAATTTATAATGATTTTCAATGGTAAGAGTGGTGGGCGGATGGGCACGGAGACTGTATATTATAAAAGAAGTTGTGACGACCGCCAAATACGACGCAAGTATACAACTCAGCTGCACGTATTTTTTATCACATTCTCTGTTATCGCTGTTACACTGATTCATAGCTATGTAACTGTGAGTTCGTAAGATGAATTCCAGAAGTGTTCCGGCGTCCAGCAGTAAGCACGCAGCGTTGAAGCAGCATAAAGAAGACCGTTTATTCGTGATAGCGTGCCGGTATATATAGCGTCCGGCAGCTGCATTATCCCAGCCATGCGGTACACGAATAGTGATAGGCAAAAGGCAGATACAAAGGGCGCATGCGCAGCTGACACGATACAAGAAGATAACATGTATTTCATCATTAACCGATGTCATCGGCCTATGTGGACAGTGGCTGTCAGGGAGCGCTAAGTGGGCTACTTTTGAAATGCTCGCGCTGAAACATGAGAAATACCCGCGAGACCCCAGCCGCAGCCCCGGATTATGAACTTAGACAAAAATATACTACTCTCACCACTCTCCTTATACACGTCAAACAATTCTATTCTTTTGTTGGGCGTCACCTACAGCCTTAACATGTGGGACGTAAGAAGCTAAAATAGGTTTTCATTCCTAGGTTGATTTGATTTGAGCGCGGAGCGGAACCGTCAGGCGAAGCACTTCCCCAGTATAAATGAGAATAAGGTGTCACAAGAGGTCCTCGGGGAATACGGCACATACTATAGAGGAAAAATACCACATGTGCAGCGCCCTGAATCCTATCGTTAAGCGTCACTTTATATTTTCAACGTCGGAAATGTCCTTGAAGCCTAACAGGTCATTGAAAGATTTGTGAAAGGGAAAGTCAAACTGCATATTGCTGCACCTTAGAGTCATCCCTATTAATGAGGCGCTTGAGCGTGTCGCTCGCAAGTTAATTTATCATTTTCAATGCGTAAAACCCGGCCGCTGCATACAAATCGCACACGTACACGGACGTACGTGCACTGCAGACTACCAATAATATGCGGACAGAGTGCTACTAGTAACCATTAAGAGTTCCGACGGCTCACTTTTCAAAAAACCCTGGCAGCCGTTATAGCGCACTTGGTCACAGCGAAATGTTAGAGACCATCCCGGCGTGTTCTGTTCGGTGTTATATTTGCCCTTAGGCTGTATCTTCTCAACGCGAGTTTCGCGCGACGCATTGGCTCGGCAAACACTATCCTGCTCTCCGACATGTCGTCGACCTAAAAAAAAAAAAACAACGCCATACTGTACTAACACGTCTCGCTTCGGCACACAAAGGGTCGCGTACTAATGCAGGCTTTGCTTTCAATGCTGTCAGAGAAATTCATTTCGCACACAATCGCACTAGTTGCTTCATATGCTGCAGACACTTTGTGAAAAATATCGGTTTCGTCCGGAATCGTTTCCCAAAATTAGGCTTTTCGGTCTGTGCATTAGTGCAGGCACCAGTATTTCTGAGCTTTTCTTTTTCAACGCGAAAGAGCCTCCTGCTCTGTATGTTTTGAAGTTCCTAGTAACAGAGATTTTTTATTGTGTCCTCCTCACCCTTTTTTATGCATGCGTACTCGTGTGCATTTCTACGGTGCGAGTTTCTTCAGGGAATTGTGTGCGTGAACAGCCTAATTTAAACCTTTCAATCTTAATCATTTTATGTCCAAGCTAATGATAGCTACATTTTTTCCCGGGCCGCAAGTAGTATGTGTTACTTAGACGAGCTCTACCTGCGCAGTTCATCTATCGGTAAAAAGACCCCCAAGCTAAGTAGTTTCAAGAACGAGCGTGCTTAAAAATTTAGTCGACTTAAGTAGCTAATCCATACACCTTGAGAGAAAGAAGAAAGCGTTTCCGGAGGCCAAGTCAGGCTCTAGGCCAGTCGACGGAAGTGGGTAAAGGAGTTTAAAAGATTGCGTGAAATCAAAGTGACCACATTAAAGGCGAGGGTTTTAGTCTTATCGTGGGTCCTTTGGGTGATAGGCATCGCATTAAGGGGAGGGCAGAATGCCCATTGGTTCTAAAATGCTCGTACTAGACCGCCTAAGAATACAAATATACCAATTAGCACGGAGTGGCGGTTTGTAGGTATCGTTTAATTGTTGGTGCGGGAGAAAAACGAGGGAATTGGGGACAGAACCAACTGAGGTGACGTAGTTTAGTTTTATTGTTAAAGTGGTACTGTTGGCAGTGTGCCCACAGTATCATGCCTTTTGGCTAAGGTCAAAGTGTGGGACGTGGCCCGACCTCGTGCAGCAAAAATATCTGTAATTACACTTCCCTTTACACTTTTACCTTTGCCATACTCTCACGTCATAGTTCCCTAGTCATGGTCTCACATGCGGCTTTTGTATATTCATACCTAATACTTATGGCTATAGGGAGGCGGTGGGGGAGTTCGCGGTAGGGGTGATTTTAGGAGGAAAATTAGCAAGGCGGGCCTATTCGATTGGGCATTGGGGCTATTCAATTATGTGTCTCAAACTAACCGCGGACTCCCCGAGGAGAATTCCGGCATTAGGTATTCGGCCTACGTTAAACTAACAGCGGTGAGTCCGAGTCCATAAATAAAAGTGCCGCATTATCCAAAATATATTTGGGCCACACTTTGTGCTGGAGAACCGTCATATAGTACGCAGAATTAGTAGATTTTGCGAACATACTATTTTACACTTACTGGGACATATAGCTAACTCTTGCTACGCAGCAAGCCGACATACTTCTTACACATCGCATAAATAAGCCCGGTTCGCTCATACCAGTACGATAAACTCGATGATGTAGGCTCGCATTTATACTTATTGTTCAGACTTATTTATTTCCGATTCCTGGTTACCAGCAGGGACATACTATTAATAATTGCGGAAATGTTTTGGGCGCTTTGCTATAGAGATCCCGTTAGAATGGAGAACACAACAATGATGCCAGCGCTGAAGCACCCGTTTGAGTCTCCTGATTTCTTCTGACCAATACCCTTGTACAGCGCAATGGTAATTTTCCGATGTACGTTGCCCAGCAGATACGAATTGCGAAAACACGGCGTTTGCAAGCAATAACTCAACCTTTCTTGCCGCGGGCTTCAAACCAGTCTCCGTGACGCTGGCCGAAAACTAGGGCATTGCCCTTAATTGCTTGCGCTAACGGCTCCGCACATTTGGATATTGATGGGGCAGACAAGTTGGAAACACTCGGCGTCGCTAATGCACTCTCATTACCCATTGGTTAGGCGTAACGAGGCTTGTTTGCTCTCCGAGCTAATGACATGTTTGGAAACAACCTTAATCGCACTTTTGACGCCAGTGACCAGCTATTTCGTGTCTCCCATTGGCTGGGTACGTACCGTATTATAGCCTACCTGACTCACTCCAGCTTTTCAGGTTGTTAGATTTTTCGTGCCTATTATGTTAGGTCGTCATACGCCTCGCAACATCCGGAAGGCAAACGGGCAAAGATGAGCCGTCAAACCTATTTTATGAGCTGTCAAACCTATTTTGTCGCTGACATCCACATTTGATCGACAATCAAATTCAATGACCTACAGACCAAAGGGTCATTGGGCAGCGCTAGACGGCACCTTCAAGAGCTATTGACTCGGAGGTTACTCGAACTCTATGAGCTCTGGGTGGCAAAATCTGAATGATGGCGCCTAAATTTATTTGTGCCCAGCATATTCCCAGCAAATCATCCATCACTCTTCACGGGAAGGAACATGCGCTAATCGGCGGCACCATGTTTGTCTAACCTTTGATTTGTGTTCATGTATAAATTTGTGTTTTTTCAATAAACCGGTAGTTGCGAGTAGGCGCTTGTGTGTGTCGCTCCTCTTTGTCCCCGTTTTTTGTGCGCTTGAAGTTTTCGATCATGCAACAACTAGCCCGACTTGCGGTATTGCTTCAGCATATTCCCACAGGTAGCGTGAGACATCACGGCGTAGTAAAGGTCGCTTTTCGTACCTTCGAGGCGTTATCATACATAACTCGTTGAATGCTACCATTTATCTCCATCAGGTTAATTATCACATACCAAGCCTTCCTTGGAGCTCCGCTGTTTCTTAATATTTATCGAAACTTTCTAGATTGAAGTGTCTTAGTTATTGTTGCGTTTGGGCAGTAGAGAGCAGTAAAGCCTGTGAGGGAAAAAAAGGGAAGTAAGTGGCTTCCTGGATGGGCTTGGACCTCGCTTGAGGGAATTCAGAAACAGTTGCATTGTTCATTAACAGGTCATAGCAAGAACTAAGTGTCCTAAATAAAGATGAACACTGCATAGAAACAGCGCAAGATACAAGGGACAAGAAATAGTGTAGGACACAAACACAACCACAAAATATTGTCATCAGAGAAAAATCGTAACCGCCTATAGTACTTCGAGACCTGTTGTCGATGGAGGTTGAATAATCATGATTATCTATACAGAGTTATTTCGTACGAGTTTTACTTTTTTATCAGAGATGTTCTCTTTCTATCCTAGAAACCGCCCGAAAACTGGAGCCGAAATTTCGGCGCAATATTCGGCAGCCCGAACAGCTGTTGGCACTGGGCCATCCAACAACATTACTTTCCCATTCATGGTGCCAAATCTGTTCCCGGAAGGAACATTAGCTGCCTCTTCCCGGCTTCCCCGTGAAACAGGGTGAGTGTTGATATATGCAATGAGGCCCCAGATTTTCGTCTCCGTTTATTCACACGTCGTCCGCTGCCGTGGTAAACAGTGGCCATGCAAAGATCTATGGTCATTTGTTTATGCCATTCATTTAGGCACTATTGAAAGCCGCGGCAGGGACATATGCTCTGTACAATGTAGGAACATAAAACAGCGCATGGGAAAAGGACGAAGGTGAGCAGGCTAACGCCAGCGCTTTGTTTGTCACCAGCGCTGTAAGTAGGTCTGCTGGTGGTCTGAACTTCTTTGTCCTTCGTTGTGCCGCTTGAGTGCATGAACAAAAGATGCAGCATGACGGCAAAATATTCCTGTCGGTCCGTTTATAGACCGAGTGACAGAATAATAAATTGAAAAATGGGGTTGATCTCTCTTTCACAGGAATCGGTAAAACACGAAAGTGAGATGGCCCGTCACATGATCAGTTGAATGTTTATTCTGCACCGATATGAACTTGAACATCGCTATTTATATTTCGTCGGTATGACACCGTCAGACGTATACACATTAGACACTGGATTGCACGCGCCGGAGCACTGCGTAAACCCGAATGAAACCGCACGCGCCCGCAAACCATGCGAACGAAACCCAACGGATTGCCAGCGAATCGTTTGGTGAACTCGCGATCCGCTGCAGCGAAAGAGCATGATTTGCGGGGCTGTCTTGTGGGTGTGCTTGGCGAGCGACAATCTGCTGACACGTCGCTTTCGCAAATGTGCGACCACTGGGTCCCTGCTCCATGGTGTGTACGGCACACGGTTGCGTTGCGACGTGCTCAGCTATAGCCCCACCTGTCGGCGCTCATTAGCATAGCGATTCACTACTTCTCTTCACCTCCCTTAGACGCCAGCACCATCGAATTAGAGGAGGTTATATAAAAGATATATGGCGCGTTCATTCGGCTGTCTGCGCTTCAGCTCGTAGCGGAGTCGGTAAAGCGCCTGGCCCCCTCCGTTGCGGCGACGGAGCAAACGTGGCCGCGTTTTTCTGGCGATATCATTTCCGTCAAGGATATGACGCAAGTCAGATCTTGCTGGATCCCGGCATAAAACACTTTCATGTTAATAAAGAACAACAGAGTGAAGAGAGCACGCGTAGAGAGCTGGTTTTCAGAGTGTAGACAGCTGTCACGGCAAAGCTGGCGACGTTGCCACGTGGGCGTCAGTCAAAGCGGGGCTCGCTGCTTCCCTCTGGCGATGCGTCGTTAAGACGGACGCTGTCTCAACGGGTCCCGTGAAACGCGTCAAAGTTGTACGCATTGCCGAATCGAGTATGCAGCCAGTACAGCAAAAGAGTGAGGATGGGGTAATGGCGCCGAAATGTCGACACTGGTGGGCAACGAAAGAAACGGCAGGCATCCAAAGTCATGGCTAAAGCAAGCAAACGTGACCGCTGAGACGGTTAAAGCGCTAATCACGGTTCGCGCGTTGGCGTATGTGCGAAACATAGTTAGCACAAGCAGCTGTAACCTGAGTTAGCGGTAGGGCTATATCAAATAATAAACCTACCTTAAGCACACAAACCGTCCTAACGGCCATAAATAAACGACCTTAAAACTCTCTAGGCAACCCATATGAAAAAAATATCTGCACGAATTCAGAGAATTGTATACTAATGCGTAACGTTCTTATGCCGCTTGTCTTGTGTATGAGTTCTTTGCATCCTTATTTTTTTGCTTTTTTTCTCTAAAAGCTGTCCGACCGATTATCTCCATTTACACTATTATAACGATCAGAGCTGTTACTTCCGCCAAATCTGCAAATTTGTGCAAGGGCAGGGGTTTACACGGTTCGCCATCCTGGCTATTTCTTTTCTATATCTTAGGTTTTGGTTTTTAAAAATTGAGCCCACCAGTTATCTTAATTTTGCGTTATTATAAGGATTAAAGGCGGTATTTCTGCCAAAGCTGCATTTCTGTGAAAATGCAGAGCGCTACACAGTCCTAACGGGGGAAGGGGGGAGAAGAGGGGGGGGGAGGGTTCTCGGCAAAGAATGCTACGCATTGAAAACAACGTCCATAAATTCTTAGTGCAGCTAGCTCAGTCAACCCTTTGTTGATCTATATGGGCTGCCGAAACCGATCTACATGGCAAGAACAAAAGAACAAACCACCCAAATTACAAAAGATGTGAACCAAACCTCATTCAACACGGAAAACACCAAGTTGGAAAAAAATTGGTGTAGCCTGCACAAGGGGTGCAAGGCTGGAGAAACAGCAGCTGGCGGCCGCCCTCCCTTCGTCGGAAACCTGGCTGTTGCACCTCACATGGTTTTCCGAACTTACCGCTGAAAGTTCTCGATCACTTGGAGGCCCGAATCGTTTTGTCCGCAGACTTTCCCATCCCTCCCAAAGTGGATTGCGTTAGCACGCGTTAGTACACGCAGGAACCAACTGCAACCGGCGTCGGCGTCAGTAGCGCGAACTCAGCGTCTAGGTACCCCATTTCAGTGCGAACGCACGAAAACTGGCTAGGAGAACAGCACACGACACACGAAAGATCACGCCACGAACGCTGTGCAGTGTTCTCGAGGGTCGAGGTGGCCGACGCCGGGCGCTCTACACGAGGTGAAGGCTCACGTGCACTCTGTATTTTTCCTTGGTATTTTTGTTCGAGCTCCTCACGTAGCGCAAGCGAACGCGCAAGCCTGGCCGATGTCGGGCGCTCTTCACAAGGCACGCGCTCTCGTGCGCAAGGTATTTTGTAGCGTGAGCTACACTGGCCGAGGTTGAGCAGTTTGGCGTGGCTCCTGAAGAGCCGCGCTGCGCATGCGCGGGTAGCAGTGACGTCACACGGCGCACAGAATGTTACTCGCTGCCCGGCGTCTTTCACACACCCCACGCACCCAGCGTCTTCGCCGACCTCCGTTCCGCACGTGGCGGCCCGGTCCACTTGATGATCATCACATCATGCGCATACCGCATGTGTGTCATTGAAGCAGCAGTAAGTATGATAATCAAGCTAATCCTAGACAACCAGGAAATTTAAGTGTCATGTTTCAAGGGCACCCCCCTCTCCCCCCCGAGAGGGGATGCATGAAAACCCCGGAAAACGAGGAAAAAAATTCCCCGCATTTTCCCGAAGGGAAGAATGTGAAAGTACGAATGCACGAGTTGAATTTGCGCGGTTCGGTAATGTTCGCGAAAGAGAGATCACACACACACACACAACTACAAAGAAAGAAAGATGCATGTATTCACAGACACCTATTTGTGTTGTCGTTGTACTTGATTGCTAGAGCGGATCTCAGCTTTGAAATTTCGTGTCAGTACTCCTTTAAGCAGGTGCATTAGCCCTTCTCACGCCCGATTCTCGGCCAATCCCCCACGTGGGTATGTGCCATGTCAGCGGCCAGGAGCGCGCGCCCATCTCCCCCTGTTGCCAAGGAAGACGAGGAGATTCCTGGCCAATCCCCCACGTGGGTATGTGCCATGTCAGCGGCCAGGCTGCGCGCGCCCATCTCCACGTGCGCGGACATCGCCGGTGGACGCAGGTTCAGGGTCGCTTAAGAAGTGCATTGCACTTAAAAGAACAAAGAAACGGCCATTGGAAGTGCGCACCAGGAGCGCGTCAATCAGCAAGCGCCAGCGCCGACGGACCGAGGAATCACGGGCAAAGGTGGCAGCACACTGGTCGGTCAATCAGGGAAGGCCGCGCATGGGACAAGTTGCGTATTGACCATATAAGGACAGGGAAGAAGCAAGAAGCCAATGGGAGTGCGCCACGAGAGAGCCCAGAGGGTGTAAAAGCGGGGCACACAAAGAGAAAGGGGGAGGCAAGACAAGGTTGAGGCAAGACAACGGGAGGCAGACAATCAGGAGGCGGCCGGAGCACGTGAGCTTCACGGAACGAGCCAGGGGGACGCGGCCAGGCCATCGACCACGCCATCCGAGCCTGGGCGGGGGCGGGCCGACTTCGCATCGGCACCGTCACCCTAGGTGCACCACGAACCTGAGGTTCGTGGCCCCAGCGGCATCGGTCGGGCACCAGCGGCCAACGTTCACGCTCCGTCGACGTTCGTCTCGACGGCCCCGGAACGCTACGTTCGGGCCGAGCCGACCTGGAACCCCCAGCGGCAGCGGCTTCCAGGGGGTAGCCACCGAGGAAGCACGCCGCCGAAGGGATGACCACGTGCGTCGAACGCCGGCATCAAGGACCTCCAGCGAGAGCGGCTACCAGGGGGTAGCCACAGAGGGAAGAAGTGAGGACGCGCGGAGCCCACGCCGTCCAAGGATTGACCGCGCGCATCGAACGCCGGCACCTAGGCGAGACGAGGACGGCTACCACCAAGTCGCGGCCACGCAACGGGTGCGACACGTCAGCGCCGACGACAGCGGGGTAGGCCAGTCCAGTAGGGAAGCATTTGTAAGGGACACAACTAGGGAGTTGTGATACGAGAGAAATGAACTAGAACTTGATTAAGGAGTGTATTTGAACTGATAGTGTAGGACTTTATGGTAGAGACTTTGGGGTTTTGAGTTGAAGTGTATATTGAGCTGTTAAGTTAGGGGTTTGTATTTGAGTTGTTTTGGGATTGTTAGAGGTTTCAGTGCGTATCTTTGCGTGTAGTTTAATTATTGAGTTCTCTGCGTTAGGGTTTCTGAGTGTGCATTGAATGTATGTTGTTAAACCCGTCAACGGCTTCCCTGTGTCCATTGCTCTGAGCTGGTAACGACAACCTCACCATCGGTTCACGTGACATTAAGAATAGCCAGCTGAGCCTTAGTTCACGCTACGTATATCCTGGCATAGCCGAGCTAAGCCACTGCTAATTTTTCCGTAAAGTTTGTTTTCTGGTTACGCTCGACGGCGGGACTAAAAGCTTAGACAGCACTCCTGTAAAACATATAACAGACAAAGCGAACATAACGGACACAAAAAACAGTCACTGAAGCTGACTTAAAAGGAACAAAACTACCCGAAATACTATTTGTAAAGCACAGAGGGATAAAGGATGGTATCTTTTAAGTACGACAAGCCGTAACTAAAACCTGCGCTTATGGGAATAAAACTCAGCTTGACAAACTTTATCCCGAAGGGAAACCACTGCACTTTCTCGCCCACCGGTCCAGCCTCGGTAAAGTAGGTTATCAGAAGCACGGTGATATATGTTCTAAGGGACCCTTAGGTTGTGCAGCGTGTCACCTGACTGTAGCAAACACCCACACGCAGCCCGGCGTACGAGAGGGGTGCGAGAAACACTGCATTTCGGGCTTCTAAAGCTGGAGGAACGTGTGTGCGTTGGGCCGAGCAGGAAGTTCGCGAGGGAGAGGGACGAGATGCTCACGCATTCCTAAAGATCCACAAATAGATCTTTAATTACTTTTTTATGAACCGTCAATACAATCGTTGCTACCATTGCGCTATAGGCGGACACATCCCCGTCATTGCAAGCTCCTAGCAAGCCTGCCTCAACTACGTCTCTGGCTCCTTACCTTCCACAGCCTTAAGCTTCTCGAAAAAAGTCAAGGCCTCCCCTACACCTAAATGGAGTGGACTCCGGGCATGCCTCCTTTCCTGGGAACGAGGTGGCTTCCGAAAACATTCTGTTCTTTATTCTCGTGTACTCAACGACTTAATTTCTGCCTCAAAATCTTACGAGAAACCCGCGACCTTTACACCAGCCTGAGTAGACATTGGTTTCTCTAAGCTCAGAACTGCCAATTATTTCTTCATTTTACACCTTGGAGTTGCGGACAGTTTTAACGGCAGACTTCTTTAAGCTTGTGGCTCCGCCATCGAGCGTTACTAGAAAAAATGCCGAGAAAAAAATACCGAGCGGACGTAAGCGTGCGTCTCGTGAGGAGCGCCCGGCGTCGTCCATGCGTGCGCATGGGCTTGTGCCACGGGAAGAGCTCGAAAAAAAAAAACAAGAAAACAGTGCACGTGTGTCCACGCGTGAAGTGGGGACCACAGGACAGCACGCGCTCCAGACGAGGAGTTCGCGAAGGCGGTTGCCGCCGGTTGCCACCAGTTCTAGCGTGTGCTGACTCGGTGTACTTTAGGAGGGACGTGAAAGCCCGTGGACAGAACAATCCGGGCTGGCCAGTCATAGAAAACTTTCCACGGCAAGTTTGAAAATCCATGTGAGGTGCAGGGGCCGGGTCTCCTGCGAAAGGACACTGTTTCTTTAGCCTTGCACCAGTAGTGCAGGCTGCGACAGTTGTTTATTTATAGGTCTTTGAAGTCTTCCGAAGAAAAACTACATGTTTTCTTGCGTGCACGAGTGTATATATGCTATGCCACGCAGTTTCGACACCAAAGACCACTTAGAAAAAGTAAACAAGAAATCTGCTTGAGGATGCTTCAAGAAAAAAAAATTTACAGCATATCCACGGGGTGAATGATGATGAGTGGGCGAAGCTCCTGAGGGGAAATCATCGGTAAAACCGTGACTCTTCAGTGAAAGTTCGCCCACTACATCTGTGTCCGAACGTAACGTCTAGAAAGTCTCGCTTAAACCGCGCGTCGGCACCTTGGGGCTGAGCTCGCCTGATGCGTTTTGCAGACGCCTCACGAGCTCTCACTGCATCGGGGTCTGCCTGCCGATACGCGCGCTTTCTTGCCGCTTCCCGTTCTCTGACGTTTTGGAGATCCTCTTCGCGCCGCAGCCGTGCCGCTTCGCGTACGGCAGGGTCCTCGCGCCGTTGCCGTGACGCTTGGGCCTCTCGTTCTCGAACGCTGGGATCTTGGCGGCGTCGTCGCGCAGCCAGACGACACGCTTCGGCCTCCCGCTCTCGTACGGCAGGATCTTGGCGGTGGCGTCGCGCAGCTTCACGGAGCGCTTCTGCCTCGCGGGCTCGCACATCTGCAGCCTTATCCATCGGGCGACTCCGAGCGCGCGCAAACAGCGAACGGATTTTAAATGCAGAGCATTTCAGTAACTCACGATGTCACCCGCGTTGGCGTCCGTAGTCCGCGTCCGCATCGCTCCCCCTACACTATATAAAAAAATAATACTTGCCGGCGCCAGGTTTCAATCCTACGACTCTGCGGGCGGAACGCAAGGTGCACGGTACTCTACCAACTGAGCCACAAAGCCGACACAGAACGGAAGGTTACGGACGTGCTTTATATCCTTGACTCATTCAACCGTCAGCCAGAGGTGCGCCCTCTCCCCCGTGTCCTCCTCGCCTTCTCTCCGCTCGCAACGCCCTCTCTCGCCGCGTTCGGTTCGGGCGCACAACAGGTGGGGACGTGCGCAACACCCTCTCTCGCCGCGTTAGGTTCGCGCGCAAGAACAGGTGGGGCGCTCGCATCGCGCTCTTTCGCCGTGGTCGGTTCGCGCTTAAACCACATATGTCGTTCGCGCGCGCTGCGGTCGCTAACATCTGTGGCGTGATCGTGACGTCAGCATCACGCGTTCGCGTGGTGGTGATTTCGGCGCTATAACACTCTCTCGCGATAGGCATTGGATTGGATTCGATTGGATTGGCTTGGATTTGGATTGGATTGGATTAAAGTGGATTGTGTTGGATTGTGTTGCGTCATAGCCGCGCCACGTTGCGTCATCGCCGCTCCACGTTGCGTCATAGCCGCGGCAGGGGGTTCACGGCACGTGTCACCATCGACTTCATCGACAATGTCTACGCTGGAAGACAACAATTACAACAACAACAACCAATACGTAATCCATACGACTTGCAGGCGCGCCCCCCCGCAGAAATGCTTTGCATTTGATCGTGCCCCTCGCGAGGGGGATGTTTTTTTATTACAACGCTCCCCGCCATCTAGTAAACAATCCAAGAACTAAACTAGAGGTAGCCACGCCATCTAGTAAACAATCCAAGCGCATCTTTTCATCATATACATGTACCGCCATCTAGTAAACAATCCAAGAACTAAACTAGAGGTAGCCACGCCATCTAGTAAACAATCCAAGAACTAAACTAGAGGTGGCTACATACATATGTCGAGGATGGACAGACCCGCGTCTTAAAGAGCTTCGCCCCTAAAATCAAATGTGAAAGCAAGAGAACGAGTGTTAGGAACGACAAGACGGAGGCAAGCAGTCTCGATAACGATGCCACAAGGACGGTTAAAAGCTGGCGCTAGCCTAAGCCGCACAACCAACACTCCAAGAAAAAAAATACTGACACTTCGCAATATAATTTTCCTTTTTCACCTGCTTCCGTGTACCCACCCGTATTCTCAATGATTATTGCCACTTGTCTGGGAAGGCAGCCCTTTTTTTCTTCCTCCTACTCGTCTCGACGGAGTACCTTTCTTTCGCGAGCTCTCAACACGTGTGAAGAGAGGCAAGAAAGCGGTGGAGCAATTTTCTTAACCCAGAGCTGAGGGTGCCGGCAGAATACTCGGGGGTACTCAGACCGGATCTAATACTCTGTCTCACTTTCATGGTTGCATAGTGTTTTCTCCAGAAGGCTGCGCGCTTTATTGCGTCCTTGCTCTCGACCGGAACAGACAGCGGCTCAAGCTCCCCGAAATGCTCCTTTTTTTTCGGACTGATACGTCCACCTGCGTCTTATCACCGAGCGTCATAGAGCTCAAGGCTTTCTCTTTCTTGCCAATTTATCCAATTCGAACGTCTGATCGTTAGAGACACCGACAGTTTATTAGCACTCAACACGAACTTTCTCGAAGTTTTAATGTGTCTTTGATTATGGACATGACGGTCGAGGAAGCTTACGGCAGCATGTCTCCAGGCGCAGTTCAGTTCAACGATTTTAAGTGTAAAGCTGGCTATTTGTTTCTTCCAGCGTGTCGAATCGGAACTGAGCTGAACCGAAAACGGGAGCCGAACCGGTATTTCTCCCGGAAGTGAACCCGAACTCGAACCATTATTTTTTAGCACGCTAAACCCAAACCTGAATTGAACCGGAAAAAAAAGATTAACGGTTACCTGCTCACGATGAAACGGTGCAACCATGTGTTGTTGATAATGCACGGTAAGCACCATTGCGGGCTTTTTTCTTCTACAACAAACTGTTTTGCCGGTTCTTGCAGATGCTACGTATTTCATTTTGGATATAATACGGGACTAGAGATGTAGATGAGACATGCAGAAGGGCAGGCCGGTCCCACACAATCCCATTTGCTTAGCACTTATGCTTTGCGCTTGTTCTATGCATTGTCTTCTTCAGGGCTACGAGATGCACTTCTACTGAGTAGTCCAACTCGCAACTCGCTGGTGCGCTTGCTGGTTGCGGGGAAGGGGGGGGGGGGGGGGGGGGGCGTAGTGCCGTCGTCAAATTAAACCGCGTCTTCCCAATAGTCCTCTATCTCACGCTTCACGCGTGAGATAGAGGACCCTTAGGTTTGTAATCGCTTAATCTGTTATAAGATTCCGCAGCACAGCGGATGGAACGACGGTGGTGGTCAGGCGGAACGGAGACGTATTCAAGGCGATGCACACAAGTGTAATAGTTACGCAAAATACATTTTAGTCATCAGAGCAATGAGGGACTCTGCGTTAAGTAATACCCACTTTTAATGAAATTTCAGCTCACACCTTCGACAAGATGACTGCTAACAAGTTACCCTAGGTGGTCAAACAATCCAGTTCATGGGCAGTATTTTTGTGACCGCTGCAGGATTTTTTTTCTTGCGCTGCAACTCATAAAAACAGTATACAGCTGCTATTAAACACTTCCTCGGCGAATACATGGAGGGCACTCGACGGTACGCACGCCTAACTCTAGTAGGCTTAACATTAAGTATGATAGGCGATTCCAGAAAGAAAATTGCGCTTTCAACAGCACCAACAGTAAAAGGAAGCGGGAGAAAGTATATCCCATAAACAGTCACGACCTTTTGTGGTTGCTTCAGGAGGTCCCTACGGCAACATTGGGCTGGCCGGTAAAGAAGCGGGAAAATCTTCACTACTTCATCTACATGTTTTCCTTTATATACGGCCTAACCACTTACTGCTATCTTTAAAATTACACTTTTATTGACAAAAAGCAGTATTTTGAATGCACCCGATCCTTAGATAGTTTTTATGGCCGCTTTAAACTCCAAAACATTTTTCCGCACTTCGCTATTAATTTAACTCACCGAAACGGTTAGCAAACTGGTTCAAGCTGGTGAACAGGTTCGCGAACCGGTTCGGGCTGTGGTTTAGTGAAGCCGAAACTGCACTGGAACAAAATGAATTCTCCTGAACCCGAACCGTAACCGAACCGCTATTTTTTTTCGTTGGACTCGCTGGTTTGTTCGAGAACTAAATTTTATTAGCAGCACAAATTAAGGACAAAGAGCAGGAAATACACAAGGCTGGCAAGGCGATGTTTTGTGTTCGATCTGTTAGCACCTGTTAAAGTTCGAGCGGGATTTTTCTCGTACATCTTGATAGAAGCGCGCCAGTTGTGCCTCAATACAGGCGTACGAACTTTCGCAAGTTTCACAGGGCTGCCCCAAGAGATTCAGTCGGGAAGTTTGCCATGAAGATTCGGTTCCACGGACGAACGATATGTTAAACCGAAGCCAGGATTACAATACATCATACAATAAGCTTTCTGCCCTCGCTAGTCGAGACACATTAAAGAAAAGTGTTAGCATCATCAAACCACGCATGATACAGACAGACCATTAACTTCAAAAAACCAGTCATATTACAGACAAGGTACGTGTGACCAAGTCAAATACCCCCACGTACAAAAAACACATCCGGGAGCAACAAAGTTAGCCCGGCTAGTTAGTTTACAGTGAAGAACGAAACAGCGCTTGCATCCGTCGTTTGATAAATTCTGCTTCTACGCTCTGCAATTCTGAACTGCTTGTAAAGTGAATCCGGATGCATTTCGTGTCGTAAATATCACATGCTTTTTGTTCCCTTTGTATTTAACCCAGCGTTCTTGGCAATGCTGGAAAAAAATTTTAAATTCTCACGACAACAAAGTTTAGCGCACCACAGCAGAGAGGGAATGATGGCAATCAACAGACTCAAATCATACCCACTAGAACAGGGTCCTCCGCCAAAAGACCTCGAAGTTCTTGTAGAGACTTTGTTTTTTAGTTTCTGGTGTTATACCCTTTTCGGTGAGCCCGTGCGCCTTTACAGTTCCGCATGTGGTTGAGAGCCGTCATAACAGACCTATAAAACCCAACGGCGTGGGTCATGTAGAGGAACAGTGCAATGTCGCAGGTCAAAGGGGGAACGTATACGAGAGGGTTTCTCCTCCATTAGCATGATCCCTATCCACTTCATTTTACTCTTCGGAAGGACTTTAAAATCGGCCCATTTCATGCAGCAAAGCCCGGCTGACGGCGGAATTTTTTCCCACTAGAGGAAATATGAAAGTGCGTGTTTACGGAAGATGCCAATAGGCCCGGAAAGAAGAGGGCTCAGCGGCAAAAACTCAAAGCTGTGAGAGATGATCGCCACTAGCCTCGCGCTTCCTGTTATTGCTAAATCCTTCCCGCTTGTGTACACATCAAAGCGGGGAAGAAATTTCCTACCCTTGAGATCCTAGACACTTTAATCCGCAGATTATATAAAAGAGTAGTAGGGGGCATGCAGCCCTTATAAAGGGCTGTGTACTCACGCTTGATGCCGTATTTTTTGCGCAAACGTTTGTTTACGCTCCGCGATTTTGCGTCACCCATTTCATGCTGCCCGTTCTGTACAGACCTTGGCCTCCTTGTATGGAAGGGCATATATACAGGGCATACATTTTTAGATGCGAAGCATCTCATGGTCGGGGCTATGTCCCTCCCTCCGCCGTGCGGCGTCCACACCCCCAATGGGCATGCTTGGCCAGGCACCGCTGATGATGATTGTGGCAGGATGCCCCTAGGGATTCGCCAACCAAAGAATCCGTCACGAGATAGCTTCGCGTTCAACCACCGTCGTCATCTTCCCGTAGGGGAACCTTCTCCCGCACGCAACGCCACGATGAGTGCCACGGGCAACGCCGCCGGTAACGCTACCTGCAAGGCCAGCGTCAACGCCAGTGCCAGCGTCACGGACAGTGGCGCGGAGAAGAGGGCACAACAAGAAGAACAACAAAAAGAAGGAGCAACACCTCCTCCTGCCGTGATCGTCCACCCGGAACACGAAGACGCCGACCTCATTCCGAGCCAAGACTTGGTGCACCTGATGAAACAGGCGAGTCCGTGCGCGGCCGTGTGCAAGCACCAGTACATCATGGACCGGGACGACTACTACAACTGGATAAGGATGACAAACGCGGAACAAACCCACCGCGGTGGCTCAGTGGCTAAGGCGTTGTGCTGCTGAGCACGAGGTCGCGGGCTCGATTCCCGGCCGCGACGGCCGCTTTTCTGATGGAGGCGAAAAGCAAAAACGCCCGTGTGTACGAGATTTCAAAGCACGTTAAAGATCCCCACATGGTCAAAATTAATCCGGAGCCCTCCACTATGGCGCGCCTCATCGCCTGCGTTGCCTCGGCGTGTGAAACCCTACAACCAATCAATAAAACGCGGAACAACATGAGCTACTGCGCGAGATCGTCCACCGGCAGACGACGCCGTCAGCACCTCCGTTACGGGTCTTCTTCACCAGACCGGCCGGTTGCGGCAAGACGTTCGTCCTCCGGCTTGCCATGGACCTCTACAACCGGTACAACAACACCGGCAACAACACCGCCTACAACGCGTTCGTCATCTGCGCGTGCATCGGAAAGGCGGCTATGGCAGTGGGAGGAACCACGATGCACGCGACTTTCAAGCTCTCTCGGGAGACCACCGGCCCCAACAAGGACGGGGGCCTGAGCGCCACGCGAGTTGAACACCTTCCGCGTCGCCTTCCGCAACGTGAAATGCGTGATCATAGACGAGGTGAGCATGTGGTCTGCGGACAACCTAAACGCAGTCGACTTCAGTCAACCCCATGGCTGGTTCACATACTACTCAGAGTTGCCCCAAGGGAAGATGGTGAAATTTTTTTTATCAGTGTGCAAATCTAGCTTGATGTGGTATCGGGCTGGTTGCCAGGAGCAACCCGAGAGCTCTCATTGAGTCACACCAAAAAGTTGCTGCAAGTGTGATTAATTTCTGCAAGCTTTTCTGGTGCGCGCCGTCCATGTACTGCTCATTAAGACAGAGATAGAGACAGTGGGAGTAAGCTTTGTTATCTTAAGGCCCAAGACAAGGGGCAGATACATTCTTGGTTAAGCAGCCATCGTTTGTGTTCGTACGAAAGCCGTGTAGATAGAACCGGCCGTGGCAGCTTGTGCTGCGCAATTGCACTTGAGCACACTCTAATGAGCGCATCACATGAGGGTAAAACTGAAGCGAGTTAAAAAATTGCCGTGGTTGAACGCAGTCAAACAAAATTTGTCGAGTGATAGCTTAGTTTTTGTGCCGACAGTGCGTTGTGGAAGCGTACACAATTGCACCGCAAGACATAACACAGACGCAGCTTGGCACCGTCGCGCTTATGGAGCAAACGCGGAATGCATTTAGACCTAACCAGGGCTTCGTTGTATCATTTTCTAATCGCTTGCGTGCTTACTCTTTTTCCTATTCCCCTCTTCGCACCCCTCCCCCTTGAACAAATGGGCGATGCGAAACTTTCACTGCGCAGCCGCACGATGCGCTGGTTTGACCTTGGCTGAACCTGAAGGTCAAGTTCACGCTTCGACGAATGAACCATTTTCTTAGTTTGTACGGGAAGAAACCGATATGTCACTCTAAAAATGCGGTTGAAGAAATCACGCAGCCCCCATTCGAACAAACACACCCAGTCCTATAATATTCCTAGAGCATTACTTATTTACGCGTCACATGAATGGTTACCATGTTTAGTTTCCGATTTGGAAGAGATCGTGCGTACACGATAGCCATGACCGTGCACTACAGCAGACTAAACTGAAAACGCGTAGTGGCCTGTAGTTGTCCGGCAAAGTCGTGTCAAAAGCCCAGCTGTAGAACCCACACTACTTATGAGGTTTAGGGCGCAACGTCATGCTATATAGCAGTCACGTCTATCTGCAACCATCTCCTTAAACATCCAGGAGAAATGTAAAGGCGTATAAACCGTAACCTCCGCCTTTCCGATTATCTTTGTGGGTAACTAATACTTTGACTATAGGTTTCGTCTGTCAAACATAAAATGCCGTAGACAGAAGGAACAGGACACTTTCCCTTTTTGTGCCTTTCCAGCCACCAGAAACTGCAGGCCTCCAAGCTAAGGAAGCCATTGCGCGCCGGGCTAGAGAAAAAAAAGGGGGGGCTATATCTTGGCTCAGCTTCTCTGTCGTTTTCGTCCGTTCCATTCGGTCCCATTTGCGAGTGATTTGTTTGTGGAAAGCTGGTAGCGGGAGGGGTGGCATCTTATTGGGCGACTGGCTTTGCGGCCCCGACCATATTTGTGGCTACGGCCACAGAAAGCAGCTTACTTATAGCAGCGTACGGACCCTGTTGCAGATCGCGAGAGCTACTTTCTGTCGGTAGAATGGGCGTAGGTTGCACAACGGCTAACTTTTCCTCGTGAGCTTTCAGAGCGAGTGACATCCCAAGGCACGAAAATGCGAAGCTTTCGGGTGCATACCGAAGGCAGATGTTTCGCATTCTTGGCGCCCGGAGCCATTTTCGGGAGTCCTGTTTGCCTTTGCTACGGGGTTTGGGGCCCCCGGTAATGGATTGGATCGGCTTGGCCTGCGTCAACAGAGTGATTTGCTCTCGTTGGCGGCACCGATACGGCAGGACAAAACGATATGCGACGCTTTCGGCCTTCGCGAGTGTCTTGGTGGGCGGTGCTCCCTTTGTGAGCGGAATCCATTAGTCCAGCATGTTCGTGCCAAGGCGGCAATAGGACTCAGAGCAAGTAGCCTTGTTTTCGGCCATGTGCCTGAATGCCTTCTCGAGTTTCCTCACACCTTCCAGTTCAATAACACGTGCTGTGGGTGCTGCGCATGGGAGTGGTACGGAACGTGACGTGAGACATCCGCTGACGCCCATGCGTTCTTATAAGGATGGGTATATGGGTATGTGCTTCAGCAACATTCCTTGTCCTTCACAATGAAAGCTCTCGTAGCTTAGCAAAGCAGAGTTTACCGCTGCTTTAAATCTGATGAACTGCAAAAAATACTGTCTGGGCCGGCATCGATCATTGGTCCTCTCAGCTGAAAAGCTGAGGATTAACTGTCTATGCTACGCCGACTCGTTGTTCAATGCGAGCAAAGTTTTAGACGAGGAGTCTCCGCATTGCTCGTGGATAAAGACTTTCCAACCGCACTTTGCCCACAACTCCCGTCTGCGTTTGTGATGAAGAAATATAAATTGTAAACCGAGAGTGCCGTCAGAAATGTCCGAAGAGATTCGACGGGCCAAACACATCCCCAACCACGGCTCATTCAAAGGATAAATGGGGGATTTGCACAAAAAAAAAGTACCCGGAGTAATCGCCGAACAAAAACTCCTTCGTTGAATTCATGAAAGAATTTGAGAAACGAAATATTTTTTTCGTAGAAAATAAATAAAAAACTTCATGAGGGGCCAAAATGTTGTACGTACGAGACTCATGCGGCGATTAGATCGCGGTGCCGGCAATAATTATTATACTTGGATTTTTCGTTCAGCACAAATAATTGCATGGCCAGTACGTTACCTTCTCGCTCATTTTCACTCAGGCCTATCTAATGAGAAAAAATAAATGTAGGACCTCGTTGCTTGTTCCAAATGTTTTTGTATAGACTAAAAGAAAAACACCACGTTTGCCTGTTTACGTTAACATTATAATCAAGCCAAAAAATGCTAATATACTTAGCTAAATACAATATGGTGCTGCACACAATACTACAAACTTCAGCTGAAACTCTAGTTAATTTAGGCGCAGCCATATGTATTCAAAAACGTTACGTTTTGACCTGATATTTACGTCAATTGTTTCATAGAAGTGCGCACCTCCTGGAATAATTAGAATTAAAAGGATATATGTTTGCGGGATGATCCTTATGTTTCCAAAAATTTCGGAGAATACCTCGCTTTTTAGCGCTTGTAATGGTTTTTATGACGGTGATCATTTGTTATCCTCTTTGTAGGCGAAATATATCTAAATATTTTGCTTGTGACGAGAAAAAATTAGCGTTTTTTGCTCCGAATGTTCCGAAGCAAAGTGCAGAAAATAGATAATATAAACCTTACGAAATTGTAAAAATCTCTT
Source organism: Haemaphysalis longicornis (assembly GCF_048455015.1). NCBI lineage: Eukaryota > Metazoa > Arthropoda > Arachnida > Ixodida > Ixodidae > Haemaphysalis > Haemaphysalis longicornis. Next base: position 33,739,610 of record NW_027526361.1, on the reverse strand, counting down.
TCCACAGAGCTGCTGCCTCTTTCAATGAGAGATAATTCAACCAAAGTCCACCATTCTTTCGTGCTTTTTGTTCTGTATCAAAGTTTCGACAACAACAATTTTAAATACTTTATTCGCACTACAACCCAATTTTAAAGCTTGGTGTGCTATTGTGATAGCCTTTATTGATCATGGCTACCTCAATTTTCATGGCGGCTCTATTCAGCGGGCATTCCTAATACATGACCATTACAAAAGGAGAAAAATGACTCTCTTTCAAGGTTTTGTCGAAAGGCCTCCCTCGTGAAAAGCTGTTAGAACAGCGTTTATCACCCTACTTGTTTACGTCTATAGTATAACGTTATGATCATTTTGGTGTAGTTGTTATTTTTTAGGCCGCTAAAAAAGCAGACGTTTATTAAAATAATTACACAACGCAAGCAATAAAAATAAAAGCTTAGCTCCCGTAGTTGAGGGATTTCCCAGTATCGCGAAGCTGGAGTTATTTGTACTTTAGAACATCAGGTGGAGTTTCTAGGCTGTTTGTATAATCTACGGGAACACAGATAGGCACATTTTTATTGCTACGAAGAAACAAATCATTATAAATTGCTGCTGTTCACACAAGCTAGCATGGATATTTATGTCTACCTGATACCTTAAATGAGTATAGGTTTCACTGCACATGTTTCTAGGCTTGCGGGCCACAGTGTTCCGAGCTTACGCTACCGAAATTTTAAAAACAAACACGATAGAGAAAATAAAATTGAGTACAAGCATTTGCAGCTTTAATCTCACGCGCATTTTTATGGATAAGCTAGAATTATTGGTCCTAACGAGCCCAAAGACGTTTTGATGACCTCTTCCCATATCGACCATAAATTCCCCAACTTTGAGCTCAACGATGTTATTTCGTGAAAGCATACGACGATGTTTTAGCTCAATTTTTTCTCGGCTAAATGTTTCTCCGCGTACCTTCAAAGGATGGAGATTTTGAAGTACGTCGAGAATTATGCACGATGTATGTCCCCGCCAATAAAAAGCTCTATGAGTAGGTTGTTGACGTGTAAGGTTCTTCGTTCCAAAGTTTTTATTTACGAAATCCAGGAGCACGAAACGGGTGTTATATAAAAACTGGAAACGTGGGAAAGCGCTGGTGGGAAACTTGGAACGTGGGAAAACTTCCAAGAAAAAAATTTAGTTTTCTTTTCGTACGAACTGACGTAGATATTAAAGCTACTAATACTTTTACGGCGGGGAAACACTCAACATTCAACTTAGGTAATTTATGCCGAAGGACTGGTAACACAATAATGAAACGAACAATTAGCTGGTTGTAGCACTTCTTGGGGCACGTAAAGGTGATTATATAGCAGGTTTTTTAGATTTTGAAGTAGGCGATGTTAGATCGCTTAGGTGGTCATGCGGTCGCTACAGCAAACAACACACTTCAGCGATGTGCGATGAAACCCTATCAAGAAATAACACTTACTTGATTCATAACATCAGCAGACAAAAATGTTTCGTGCCAGTAAGCATGCACTTACTGGCACGAAAGGCATCTAGTTCCTCATATGAACGATCTGTCATAAGGTAAGTATAAATAAACTATTCAGTAAGATATGCTTTGTGAACATACCTTGATTTCCTTTAAAGTGCTTATGTTAGCCAAGGCCTCTGACAGCTCCCTTTCAAACTCCTCCTTCAAATCCTGACCACTTTGTACACCAGAAAAGCCTTTTTTAGTCATTACTGTTCAGATACGAATTTAAGATTTCTCATATTCTTGTTGTTTTTGGTCGACTTTATTTCAGGCTGGTGTTGCTTTTTTATTGCCACTTTTGTTAGGGGTATTAAAATTGTGGTGTTTGAGCTTCAGCGGAAGGAATGCTGAGTGCTAGATTATGTGTGCGGCGATTTTCAGTCTGATTCTGCCTGTTTTGAATGAACACCGTAGTAAACTGCCGTGCGTTCCAACAGTTTACATGCGCGATATTAAAGCAAAGCTTTACTAATCTCGTCGAGCGGTTTGCCGTCGCGGTGAATTTGACCTTCATACGACCGCAGCTTCGCCGTATCCTTGGCAACGCATCACGCAACTTGCCGGGCTGAGCTTCGCGACAGGCGCATTCGCCGCTGCCAGCTTGACTTAAGCGCTGTTTGCAGCTAGATCGTGCCTGACCACGTCACTCGCCGCGTGCATGCTAGCTTGGCCATGAATGAGAGCGAGGCCGGGCTGTCGTCTCTGAGCGTTGCGCGTTAGCTAGGGGCGATGGGCCGTCGTTGGCAATGGGCGTCTGACCACCCCTCGGATCTCTCCAGGTGATCCGTTCGGCCCGAAAAGCGCCGGAAGCGGGACCCCTACGGTACACAAAGGCAGGCTTTGGATGAATAGTATAATAATTACAGCTAAATCGAAGGTTAAACAAGCAAAACCAAGAACTAACCAGGCTAAGCCAACTTTCGCTTTGCATATCCAGGGTACGCTGAACGAATCCGTTGCCATCTTTTGTATCACAGCCAAGCCGCGCTCCCCCTAAGTCACAAATCTATCCAAAAAACGTGTCACTTGAGAGACCCGACCATTTAACTCGTGTTTTGCGGGCGTCACTTCTATGGAAAAAAAGACCCAGTCTGCGCGACTAACATCGCTCCGTAAATGCTGTCGTGTTCATTCCACACAATGTACCGTCACAGCCCTGTCTGAAAAAAAATGAACTTTTGTCTGCTCTCCATTCATGATAATATTGAATTGGCTATGGTTGGAACGTCAGTGAGCCACCCTGTCGCAACGTGATATGTATTGATTAGTTTAATTCCAAAGACACCTCAGAGAGGAATCGCCCGCCTTCTGCCATCGCTGCCATTACTAGATTACACGCTCTTCGAAACAGGCACAAATAGCATCCTTTGTTGAAACAAGGTTTTTGTTCTGGTTGCACTTTTTGGTTGTTGCAAACAAACCTGTGTTTTTGTTATGTTTTTGTCATTTTATTGCGCTTTTCTAACCTAAAAAACAATAAATAAATAAATAAATAAATACCTATCAAGAGAAGTGTCCGACTGAATGACTGACTGAGTGACCGAATCACCCACGCCCAGCTAAAGCTGGTAGGTCCAGAGACTTGAAATTTCGCGAGTACATTTCTGTCCTAGCGTAGGGGCTCACTAAGGTGGATTTTCGGAAATCGCCCTCCTAACCGAGGGAAAGAGTGACATTGTGTTTTATAAATTCGCGATCATCTGGGTCACTCGTTCACATATCCAAGTGCTTTTTGCTTATATGCGTAACCTTTGAATTACCTAAAAATAGTTTTACGATTTCGCCCCACGCAACACTATCGAGGTGATTCCGTATTCCCGAACAAAATGCAAGTTCTTAAAGATTCTCCAATAAATCTTTCACTGATTCATTTATCCAGTTGCTTTTTGCCAACATATGTTACTCATAAAAATGCAGAAAACTGTTTTTATGGATTTCGCCCTGCGAAGGCGGTAACAGGGCCAAATTTTATTTACAAATGACAGGCCTAACGAGCCGAAAAGTCTTAACAGGTGATTTCCACGCCTAGGCAAGCTGATGGTTCAAACGGCTTCAAATTTCATGAGAACATTGTGATTGCGGTGTTGGAGCTCAGTACAGCTGAAAATTTTTAAAATTATACCACGGACAGAGTGAAAAGCGGTGAATTCCTTTTTCAGAGATTTTTTTTTTTCACACACCATTTCAGATATTGAACTGGTTTTTACTTGAAATAGGTAACTTACTGAGGCATCTAAGCACTCTTCCACAACATATCTTCACGACAACCATAGAGGCAATTAGGATTTCGGGAAAACTGTGTGTTTTTATACATTTTTTAATAACCCCAGAGACCATAGATATATCCAATTCGTTTTTGCTAGCGAATGGTGCCAATCCAGTTGCCCAAAAATTGATTTGAGGATTGGTCCTAACATGCGGATAAAAAGGCCAGCGAGATATTTTCAATTTACATCCCTCTGGACGTGTAATTCAGTTAAATTTTCCCGCGTTCGCATAGCGCGCGACATCTGTTCGCACTTTCTGCAACCACGCACCTCCCGAAGGAGCCCGTGTCATTTATGATAAAATTGTGACCGATGAGCATCGTTCATACCTGCGTACATGACACTTCCGATGTGTAAGACTACCTTCCCTCACCCAGTCCGCCTCTATCACAAGGTCCCAAAGCAACCTCCTGCATGCCGAATGCAATGTTCTGTTTACAACCTGACACTCTTCCTCATATCACAATAGAGTGCAAGAAAAACCCCATTCCCCACCTTTCTTCCACTCCACCTCCGCACCCCTCAGCTGTGGGAGAATCTGGTAACTAGCAGCGATGTGGATGCCCAGACACTTTTGGCCTCCAGAGCGAAGGCTGCCCGCTCATCACATGGCTGCCTGGAATAGGGAACCACTCCAACTTCACCAGCTCAATAAAATGTTCTTCAATTACTCACTCATTCGCTTGAGCGCACCATCTTGGTGCGATTTGTTTAGCGAGAGTTGCAGTAAAACATGAGCTCCAGACATTTTTCATTACCACGACACGCCTCCGGCTTGAGACCATGTATTGACAGCAGGCAGGAGTTCTGGGGCGGTATTCTCGTAACTGTCCCCTTTGAAAACGTCCCTTTTGCGTCCCTTTCATCGTGACGTACTTCCGGTGAAGCAGTGGGCCTTGGATTCAAATACCGTTACTGGTCTTGCAAACGCATTTTAAAGAAGTGAAACCGTATCAGAGTGTCTTTTATGTGTTTTTTGTTCCGCGAGCGAACCAACAATAAGGCGACAAAAAATCGTCTGCTCCAAATCGTCTGCTCCGAGTAGCCACGGCTCATAGGGCGTCACATCTTGTAAGGCGTCACATCCGGGTGTTTGCTTTTAGCCAATCAGGGCTCACTGAAAAGGGAAAATTTTGAAAGGGACACAAAAAGGACAAAACACGGGAATACCGCCCCTGAATTGTGTACCACTTCATGTTTTCCTAGCCAATATGACAACTAACAAATAACTGAAGGCGTCTTATACCCATTAGTGTCATTAGTATAATGGCCAACCCGGGCGTTGCCGGGTACTGCCCGGCAACAAATAAATAAATAAATAAATAAATAAATAAATAAATAAATAAATAAATAAATAAATAAATAAATAAATAAATAAATAAATAAATAAATAAATAAATAAATAAATAAATAAATAAATAAATAAATAAATTAATTAATTAAATAAATAAATAAATAAACGAAAATACATAAATAAATAAATAAACATTAGACATTTGGATGAAATGATCTAATGCGGTAGCGTAAAGTACTCCAGTCATCTGAAATACGTATTAACAAAAGCAAACTACCGAAAAACGGCAAATAATATGCAACTGGCTGACATCTCTGAGCATCGATTTTAAAAAGGCTTAAAACGGCAGCGTTTTGCTTGTAGTATTTATCTATATAATGAACGCAATGAACGCCCTTTTCCGTGCAATCTTTCTAAACTTCTCTTCTCTTCAAGTGCCCAGAGAAGCTGCGGGAAGGGAGATAGTATGACGCATGCCGCTTTGGCGGAAGCCTGTGGGTAGCCCGGAACAAAATGTGCTTCAAGCTTCATTTTTCTGGCTGAGAATGTGTGGCTTTGCTTACTGGGGAAATAATCATGGAAGTTGACAACTTTGGGCTCTGAATGTGCGAAGAACGAACACTGGGAGGTATATTAATTTCATGACAAGCATGTGATTTCATGACAAGCATGGCGGATGCGAAAAGCATCCGGCTTTTTGGGCGCAGCTGTGGTCTAGAAGGACGCTCCTGTGTGTTTCTCCATTACAACAACAGATGTCACTGGCCTTTCGCCGCACCCGATGGTTAAGTGGAAACGTTCCCCACTTCGTGCATGTATCATGTTCTTTGCGTTTGGAGCTGGCGTATAAACAGCATGGTGGCCATACAGGAGAGTCTTGGTTGCGCAGCAATACACGAGACAGAACGGGGATGTATGGTGGCTCGAAGTCGTCAGCCAAGGAAGCGACGCGTGGCGGCCGTGAATGACGACAACAGTTGTCAGCACATTGTCCGGGAGCGATAAGCGGAACGATTCTTATGGAGATCAAGCGTCTGATGCTCGGGGTCAGTTCGGTATCGTCGCCCAAATTTTCAACCACCGTCGCCGACCACGTCGACCATGTATATTGTTATGACCTTTCCGTGCGACGTTTCCGACAACGATGAAGTTTAAGTTAAACTTTGAAACATGCAATTGTTGAAGTCAGTGTGCCAGGAGAAGTGTAAAGCATCGCATCACTTTATATCTATTCTCTCATATGCGTGGAGACCATTAACTGTTATCTATTTTAATTAAAAGTTGTATGGTTATGGTATAGTCGGAGCGTAAAAATGAGCTCCCAATCACCAGCGTAACTTGGTTTGGCGGCAAAGCAAGGTGAGTACACGGAACAAAACACGATACCTCATAGCTTGCTATTTATCATTCGTCTCAGTTTTTATTTTACTAAAACTAAGAAAGGACTGAAATTATTTTCTAACTGACAAACACGACGCTGTCCGTTTCAGGGCGGCTTTGGGATGCTGCTGGAGTGAGTTATGAGCCCACTAACATCACAGTTTTGAAAAGCAGCCTAGCGATGTTCCAATCTTTCAGTACGCGGTGGACCTATATTATAAAAATATAAACTGCGAATGCTTTATTAGTAACGTGCATATTTCCCGGTAAACTTTCTAGCACATTCAGAAAACAATAAGTACTCCGCCAACAACAAAAAAAAGAACCTTTGCGGGACTACAAGTAGCCCATCCATAAAAACATGACGAATCATATTTAGAAGAAAGAAATTGCAACTTGGACAATCCTAAAGAGGAGATTAAAGCCGCGTTTTACTCTGCATAAGTTCCACCTATACGAAGACCCGGATCAGTTTTATTTACTGGTATTCCCAGCCGTGTCACGTATAGAAAAAACAAAACATAGAGAAAATTCGACCGATCGTCTACTCTCAGTAACTGTGTCGTCTTTTTTGAACGCTGTTCTTCGTATGTGTTTTCTGCATTCTGCCCATCGTAGCTTTCTTGTTTTATAACACGCCACGTGCCGTTTTGCCATTATCTCTATTTTTCTCCCTGCAACCTTTCTACATATAGAGAGACTGGGATAGATGGACAGATTGCATGATTATTTGATTGGCTGCTCGTTCGCATGTCGGAGAAGCGAATTTGCACGGCACGCGTGACAGTTTCTTCAAGTTGACTGACAGCAAAAACTAAATTCTCTTGTTTCCTTCAATCACCCTCGTTTTCTTAACGCCTTCTTATGTAGGTCGAGGCTTGTATAAACGTTGGCGCCGCAGCTAAAACCATGTTGAAACCCCGACGCGTGAGCACGACTCCCCTTTGTGCAATATTTCACATCATAGCCAACTCCTTCCAACCTTCATTTTCCCCCCGACAGTTCAGACACATGATGAATGCATGGACGCACACATAGTTGCATTATGCAGAATAATACTCTTTGCAGAAGTTGAAGGCCAGCGCTGGTGTACGCAACAGCCAGTTCAAGCCGGCCGTTAGAATATTGAAAATTCTGTGCATAAATAGTGTGTATGAGCACGGAACATTTCGAAAGATTTGCCAGCATAAGAGAATCTCTGCATAAAAGTGTAAAGCGGCGAATGGCATGTCGAGGCCAAGAGAAAAATGAAAGTATGTCTGACAGGCCTCACAAGATAAAAGTGCTAGTTGACGGCGGCAAGCTATCGCCCGATGGAGCTCTTCCGTTATTGCTTTCGGGAGAACATCTAACATTGACACGAAATAATAATCTTCACTCACTGAACAAGATCACACAACACCGAGAAAGTTTCCCCTCAGCTAGTGGCTGCATAATGGTTCGGCAATGTGTTATTTGCCGCGCAGGACTGAGATACCAGGCTCATCAAGCAGGAGATATATACACGAGCAAGGCGTAATGATTCCTACCTGCAACCTCCAGTTTTTGCCCGCCTTTCCCCTTTCACCGCTCCTTCTCATCCTTTCGTAGACCTTCGATTCCATTAGAGCAGTTGGAGATCACGTTGCGTAGTGCTTAGTGGCACTGGAACGGCAGGAAAATGACTACCCTGCGCAAAATTTATTCAGTAACGTCCACACCATCTGGGACTCGGCTTTTTCCTTCCTCCCCATCCAACGTTTCTTACTTCTTCCTGATACATATTGCGCCTGTGATCATTGATTCTAATCTGAATCATCTGGAGGTCGATGTCAGAAAACGAAGATTGGAAACATGTGTTAGCCACTGTGGTCATCAACGCCTAATGAATAAACACACGTTTAAGTTTCGAAGCGGAAAACTTTTTCGGTTACGTCAGTGGTCTTAGGGATTATTTCGAAGCCTTTGTTTTATTAATATTGGAATTTAGGGAAATAAAGAAAAGGGAAATAAATCCCATTGACTACCTTCATATTTAGTGACCTAAATCATCATGCTGTTGTCTACCAGGGTTTCCCTGCTGGTCCCGCGCTATGAAAGACCCTGGTTCAAATGCAACCCTGCGCAAAATTTGCCAACCGTTTTTTTTGTAAACGCAGTTGGTAAGTTTGTGAACAGGCGCTTACCTGAGAGATGAGTCGTCATATCAATGATACTTTTAGCAGTTTTCATACCTTCAGGAGTCGGCCATTTGGCTTGCCACCAGTCAGCTATTTTGTGTGCCATAAACAAAAGAACTTCTACCAACATAATTGCCGAATGTTTTCGCCCTATTAACAGGCCATACGTCTTCGTACTGTGGCGCCAGACTGCTCAGTGTACTTTAAACAAGGTTTCTTCGGCAAGGGCTTTGTGTGTAATGAAGTCTGCTTTCGAGGGATTCAGAATATAACAGTTGAACCCACTTTACAGTGAAGTCGTCGCCGTAAAATTGGGCTTTTCTCATCATTTGAGCGTGCTTAGCCGAATCTAACAACAGTTAAACGAGCGGTTGGAAAGAAGGCGTACGTACAGACTATCCGACAGTTCGCATGCGGAAGTTTCCCGCCGTTCTTCGTGGAACAGAAGTGCAGTGTTCCACAGAATTTTGTCCCCAGACTTGCCCTTCTTAGTGCTGATACTTTGTCCTAGAGAGCAGTTCTCTTCATTTCTTTTTTTTTCAATATTTTTCAACAGTGCGAAAAGCGGGCGCATTCCCTTTCCGCTAGAACACGCTGTATTCTGACATGTCACTCCCTTTTGGATGGGCAAGCAAACGGCTTCGTCGGACAGCAGTGACTGACAGTGAATTCAAAAAGTTTGTCCAAGTAAAACTTTGCATGCGGCCTCGATTGATATTCGGGCCCTGCGCTGGATGAATCCTTCAGCGGCGCCAACTATGAAAGCATGTTTATGGTAATTCTCGGCCCCTATTCGCTCAAAATGCGTGGCTTTTGTCATAGCATAATTATTCTCGTATAATTCACAAGAAAATGTTTAGTAAGTCGAGATTTGCAATATATTCCAGTGGAATTGTAAATGCTCATATTTTGACTAAAGCGCTTTTAGCAAGCATTTGAATTTAACTTAAACAAAATAAAAACATGCCTATTTTAACAGTAGCGCGGAAGTTGGGGCTGCACTGGCGCTACTGGCCATGGCTTTTGCTACATTTTTGCGCTCATAAATTTTTTGATTTCTTTACTAGCAATAAACTAATTTCATTTGTTTTTATCTTCTTGCTTGGCGAATGTGCACTCGAAGTTTTCAAGTCCGATGTAGTAAAGTTCAGCGCAGCTGCCTTTTTGTTTTTGTTTTTTTTTGCCTTGAAGGAGAAAATTCTGCGCGTACCTAAATTTTATAACGTGAAATAAATATTTGTGCGAGGATGCTCCGAATACAATAAAGGCTTTGGATCTGAAAACCGACGCATTGCACAAGAAAACGACCTCTTACTAAAAAAACTGATTTGACTGAACGTTACAAAAGGAAAATGCGCCAGCATCTTATCGTCCGAGGAATGGTGTCTCTAAATCAGGTAATGCACCAGACAGCTGAAGAAAAGAAATACATACAGAGCAATGTTTGTCTTCAACCGCAGTACTATGCCTAAACGTTTCAATAGCATCAACTTCAATAGCACTGCAAAATCTTGGAGAAGTTTCTCCGCATTGCTGTCTTACTTTTCACCCTGAACTACCTAGTCCCCTTGCAAAGAATAATGGTCACTGCCATTAAAATCCACGTTTTACTACAGCCGGCCGTCAGAAGTAGCGTTTACCGACGAGCATTGCTACCTAATAGGAATAGCTAACAGCGTTTTGTGCCGAGTCTAATGGTATGACGTGCACCAAAAAAATTGAGGGTTCCTTGTGCCTGTGACGCTAGTTTATAAGCTCGAGGAGGGCAATTTCCTTTTATCGCCTATTTGAAAACCGTCTGTTCGCAAAACAAACTATCTTAAATGGCTGGCCCTAGCTGGTTGTTCTAACAGCACAGCGGTTTAAGACAGCGCTCATCCTGTTTCTCTTAACAATTGTCTTGTTTATTGCGCTGCCTTTACGATAGGACTTTTAGCATTGCTCAAGACCCCATAATGATAAGTTTTGTTTCGGCTCAGGCAATACGACTTTACACCGAGTTTGTACAAGTCTGCCACCTTACCATGACGCTCAGCTGTATGAATTCTGCCAGAAACAGTCATTTTTTGCCTTGTCACAACCCAAAAAGGTCAAATGTCATTATTTTACACGCTTTCCGAGGCACCATACTCCCCTGTATGGTCCTTGGCACAACGCTAGATTCGTCGCTGCGTTCCTGTCATTGCGAAGAAACGTACCTGTCAGCGCTGCCCTTAAACCAGCTAGAGGTGTTACTACTAAATGAAACTTGTTGCCGCTGATGGTTGAGTAAAGTAATCTCAACTGTCCCGGCAGGTGCGCTTCTAGTAACAGCAGAATAGACCACAATTCAATTCCCTGTGGCCAATGCCCCGAGTTAGATACTTTGTTGGGCCCTTGAGTGCTTATCACCAAACAGGAGCAGGTCTTTCGCCAGATAGTTGGTAGCACAATACTTAGGAATCGAAGCACTACGCAGTAAACGAGGGACAAAAAGGAGACGAGATGCGCACGTACACATTTATGCGGCCAAACACCTACTGGGGTCTCAAAACGTACACGAAGCTTGGGTTGGAGATTTTGAGGGGATTTCTCCACCATGTGCCTAGCCAGCAAACTCTTAGTGACTTTTCAAGAAAGTCATTCTAGAATACAATCCGGCCTCCAAAATCCTATTTTTGCTGGCAACCGCATAAAAGAGAAATTATTTTAGTTTCACTAAGTCGTGCGCTGTTTACTTTTTGGGGCCCCTGTATACACATGTGTCTCCCCTTATTTTGTTGTTCCACGCTAAACAGCGTAGCTCTACTGCTCTCAAGAAAGTCTGGCAGTACTCCTCTGTTTTGGTCCTCTCCGCCAACTGGTGCCGGAGATTCGAGAACAATTCCACAGAGTTGTCACGAATAGTCGTGTCGTTGCGCTCCATTGGCTGTGAAGTCAATAAAACGATTGGCAAAAAAGGATTAGGGTGATAAAGATGCCCTCCCCGGCCAGTGCAGCAGCCGAACCTACAATGAACTGATGCGGCGAAGACGCTTTATTCTCATGCGCGACTACCACGAAACCGAGAAATACAGTTGATTCTCTGCATCCGAGCGTCTACGTCCTGGATACCGTAAATCAGGACACATCAGTCTGGGTTTCCTTGATCCCAGTCAACCTTACTTCGTCCGTTTTGCAGGCGGTAGCCTTCACGAAAGACCACTAGTTCCTCATTGAGATAGCCAACAGGACCCCAAAAAGTATGAAGCGCTGAAGAGACTGCACAGATAATATTTCACGCTGCCCCCACTTGGGGGATATCTGTCTTTTACTAAGTTCGGCCAATATGACGATTGGAAACAGTCTTGAAACATTGGTCCGGACCATGGGTTTTACAGAAAGGGGACCAAAGGCTTTCTTCTTCCCCTGAACATTACCTGGTAATCCGAAAGTTTGTGCGCCTGTCGAAGGGACTCGGAGTGCCCACGGGTCTGCGTGTTTTTCCTTCATTTTCCCTGCTCTTTTTTGCTCCCTGACTCTGCTATCCAAGTGCGGAGTGGCGGATCGGGCTCTACGCTTGGTTAACCGCCTTTTTGTTCAATTTCTCTTCTACTTTCTTGTTGGTATTTTTATTACTGGCCTCCATTCTGCTGGCACAATGTTCCGGTTTTTCGCTGAGGAAGAAAGGAAAGAGGGTATACAAACTTCTGGGGGGAGCAAGGCACTCCTTGTTTTTGCAGACCCACTACTTCAAGCTCTGGTGCATTGATTTGATTCTTTATGTACTATACGATTCTTCACCCGAAAGAATGCTGTCCTTTGCTCAGTTCACATTGCGGGATTTCAGCAGTCCGTGTCCGTATTGTCAAGCAATTTTAAGTCTGCTATTGTGCAGCGAAACAAATGCTGCTGAGAAGAGCACCGTTTCTGGTATCTGCGTGTGCTTTGCTTGCAGAGTAACTCACGGGAAAGAGACACAGTCCTTTTCTTTTTTTTTTTTTTCCTATTTTGCTGTGATAAGGGGCACTAGGTGGAGTTGTTACTATGTAGAGTCATTACTATGTGGAGTCGTTGCTGAACTCGTTCTGCTGACGCCTTTATGGGAGCGTGACAACTTAGTCTCGCCAAAACGTCAAGAACATTCACAAAAAAAGCCTACAGTGCCTGCCATCCACCTCTCCTACTCTGTCGTGCTATAAGCGTCCTCACTTTCATGTCCCTCCAGCTTTCGTAATTAATGTAGCTTTCGGGAAAATCGGCTAGCAAAAATATCGGTACATATACTGGGAAGTTAGTTGATCTGTCATTTGTACAGGTATAGATGTCAGTGGTTTTACAGGCTGCAAGGAATGAAAGTAACCGTGCTCTTTTTTTTTTGCTAATGGTATTTTTTGCTTCACAAATTTATGGCCCACCCTGCGGTACCCCTCACATGCTTGCAAGCACACTAAAGTAGAGTCAGAAGAAATCCTAAACGAAAGGAAAACATTTATGATCTGATTGTATAGTTGGGCTGCCGAAACAACAAAATATCCGCCCTTTTTCAAAAACTTCTTTATTTGACTATTTTTTTCGGGTGCAGTTTTTGCTAGTCTTTTAGGTACCAACAATGCCGGGCAATATTTTCTATTGTCTTTATGCGGGGCGGGATTTGGCCACGCCATTATGAATGTTCAGCTATCCGATGTTTTCTGTAATAGAATTAAACAAACATTATGTGCCACCTCCGGCTGATTTTGACTTTCGGTGTTTATTAAGAAACTACCGCCAGCGCGTGCGCATGCGGTCAGCAATCATTTATTTTATAAAGTGGTTATATATAAAGCGCGGTGGATTTATGGCAAGAATAAGCGCGCTGTTGGGGGCACATGCTGATCATGCGAAATTCTCAGCCCCGTTTAGGCGGGGCCTCACGCGTAGAATTGGATTATTAACTCACTTGGGGGCAGGGGTTATGAAGTTAGAGAACACGTGCGTTCCGAGAATTCATGAATTTTGCGTAAGGAGGCAGAAGCAGAGTCTGAAAAGAAAAAAAAGAAGATAACACCTGCAGTACATGTCCGCGACAAGAGAGAATAGATGTCCCCCCTGCTCGCACGCGATGCTACGCCGAGGAGGTGCTGCGTGCATTCGTCGCTCTCACCCTCCATACCTACGGACCGAATAACATCATCCCTGGACCACACCCTCGCCTCCCCTGTCGTCTACTTTAACCCTGCTTTCTTGCCAAACCCTTTCCACCGTATGAGTCAAAAGCGGCATAAAAAACATTCCAAACAAACAAACAAACAAACAAAATAATAAATTGCATTCTCGCTTTATTCTCGAGCTTAAGCAACGTGTGGGGATTTTTTATTTACCAAATGCATCTCTCTTTGCAGCGTCTTCTGATTACACCCGCGCACCTAAGCTGGCCAAGCAAAATATTTTTACTGGTTGGCGTGTTTAAAAACTTATATAAACATGTTTAGGAACGCAATAAAATGAGAAGCGAGCGATTCTTTCTGCGGAATAGACCGCAAAATCTTCACGTAGAAGTAAACATGTACGTAAATCTAGGCTTTCGCAATATTCGCTGGGGATGAAGAAAAAAAAGCCGGGGTTTGCAGAATTTCCAGGCAGCTCTACGAGCCAAAAAAGAAACTATTACTGTGGTACCGCAGAATAAACATTAAAACAGCAAAGAGAAACAAATGCTGCACGCGCCTAATAGCAGCTGGCGGCACCCGCAAGATTTAATTCCGGCAAGCGCATTTTCTCTGCTGTATTTTTTGTACCCACTGCGTTGGTTGATTCACCATCCCGCCCTTTCCCTTATTCGCGTGCCTCGCGAAAGGCCTCAAAAGATGAGGTTTACCCTACTCAGGCAAGGCAATGTTTGAGGAGCTTGCGTTGTTTGTTGTTGCGTCCGTGACCCCGTCAACAGAAAAGGTAGCTTCTAAAACGAGACTTAAAGGCATTCCAAGTGCTAAAAAACCATAATTCCCCTGGCGAATAAAACAGAAAAGTTTTAATTTGGGAATTTTACCCATTTTAGAGCGTGTTTACGCGAGCAAGTAAAAAATACTTCACTCCAGGTTGGCATCGCCCTCCACGCGGACAGTGGCCGTAATTTCCGCTCAGTCATGAAAACACCAAAACCGAAAGGGCAATTTAAGAAGCTGAACATACGGGCCGGGTATTTTTGTAAAAGCTTAGAAAGCAATTTTCTCGGCCTACATAAGCAAACGATTTGCGAAAAGATGCCTTCCTTCTGCGTGTGGCAGTGATATCGGGCCTTAAGGTCAAAGAGCTTTTGTACAAGTTTATTTATTTACGATTTGTGTGTTTATTTCTCGATTCAAGTATACATGTATTGATTTTTACTTGTTTGTTTATTTCTTTATTTCTGGAATACTGCAAGCCTGGAACGGCCAAAGAAATCATAAGTGTTACAATAAAGGTTCATGACCGATTACATAATAGGTACAAGAGTACGCTGCAAAGTAACCGAGAGATATTCAATATAGTAATGCACGAGGTCTGGATCGCAGGTTACAGCAATGTTCAAAGCATTTTAGTAGAAAAATGAGATGCGGCAGTTTTTGTTTTACTTGTGCAAGAATGAAGCAGAAAAAAAAGGTGGGCCTAAAGTTGGTAGCGCACCGAAAGATAGGCGGGAAATTATTTGAATGATATTGCCTTCTAGGGAGCAATGATAGCAAAGTAACGATGGTTGATACCGTCGGGGTGACTTTTTCTGCTGCATAGATATAAAAACGTTTACGCAATTGACCGTTTAGTTCGATAATATGAAGTTGGAATTTTGTAAATATCTGTTAGTTCAGTATCAGAACACCCGAAGAAATCTCCGTGTATTACTCTGGTATCAAAATTGGGATCAGTAGATATTGCATGCACTTATGCCTTACTTTGTCGTATTGCTTATACATCTTGTATTGTTGCGTAGAGGAGCGCATTCTACTGGGAAAAATAGTCTTTTATAACGTCTATCCAAAACTTACTCAGTAAGATAGCAATTTTAGTGTTATACCGGACAAACGTTACCGGCTTCTTTTTATGACCACAAGAGGGAGTGGATTGGGGGAGCGAAAGATAGGGGATTGGAAACAGATAGCTATTGGCCCAGAGGCAAATAACGTAGTCTCGACCTCTCCGCCACCGCTGCAGCCGTTTCAAGTCCCCGTCGGCCGATAACCTCAAACCCAGTACGCTTTGATACATAGGTCAAAAAGGAAGTATAAATCAGTGTAATGGAGTTTTCCACGGCCCAATACGTAAAGAGGAGGAAATACGATTGACGGCAATGGAACTTCGAAATTGCTTTATAAGGAGACGAGCGAGAGGCAGGCATTTCCGTTGATAATTAAGCAACACGTGAGAAATTTCGACATGCCGTATTCTGAAGCCAGAGCAAGGCACGCACTTTGGGCTGATTTTCAAAGCTTTAAGAAAAAAATCAAAGCCTCTTGCCTTAAAAACGCGAAGCTCTCTCCCATAAAACTTGAATAAATTTCAGACTTTGAAATTAAAACTAATTCGCTATCGGATAGACGTCGGCTGCATAACGCGAGAGACCCAGGTTTAATTGCGACCACAGGAAGCATGTTTTTTTCTTAAGGCGCTTGATGTGCCTTTGTGAAAGCCCATTGTGTAAGTTGGCTTTCCGGCTGCGCATCTTAGGTGTAACGAGTTGGATTTTGGAGCTTGGCTTTGTACTTGGAAGATATTGGGCTTTTACCAGAGAAAGCTTCGCGTGTAAACCATATTTTACTTTACCCATGATCATCATCATCTGCAGATGATGTTGGCTTTCCTGAAGTGCGTTATGATGCAACGGTGCCGTCAGGGAGGCATAGACAGCTGTGTTTGAATATCTACACATCAAGCTTTACTAATATTCTGCTAACGCATTCTTAACAATTCACCAATATATCATCCAAAAACGCCTCGTTCTGTCAGTCTAACGGTACGGCTCGGCGAAGGTCAAGCCAGCGCCTAGTGCGGTTGCGGAGTGAAAGCGTCAATTGCTCATTAGTTTCAAGGGGGAGAGGTGTAGGGAGAGGAGATATGAGAAAGCGTAAGGACTCGTGCCATCAAAAACCGCTAAAAGGATGGAGCTGGCTTCACCCAATTTCATTGCGCCTGCGTGCCTAGCGAGAGAGTAGCCGTGTTTTTATTTCTTGCAACGCAATTGTGAGCGCGTTTATTACTAGCTTTCGGCCCGTAAACCAACGTATTGCTAGACAAACTGGATTTGATTGATTGTGGGAGTTAACGTACCGACGCTACACAGGCGATGAGGAGCGACGTAGTGGTGGCGGACTCCGGATTAATTTTGACCACCTCACGATCGTTAACGTGCGCCAAAATCTCGAACACTCGGGCCTTTTCACTTATCGCTTACATCAGAAGATCGGCCGCCGCGGCCAGGAATCGAACCCGCGTCCTTTGGCTCGGCAGCACAACGCCGTAACCCTTAGCCACCGCGGCGTGTAGACAAACTAGATGTAACCGCGATCAACCACATTTTTTATGGGATTACGTCGGTGCCTGAAACCACAAAATTTTTTATGGCATTACGTCATGGCACTAAAAAGTGCCATGGTGCGGGAAAAAACCGAAATGTTCTCTTACTGCCCCCTAGTCAGTTGTGTGACGTAAAAATAAATGGCGAAAGGGGTAATTTATCGGGATATTTTCCTCCCCACATTAGCTTCAGAAACATTCAGCAGCCCGGACAGAAACATCGTCACATAAAGAGCTCTGTTTTCTGTAAAGCATGCTTTGCCTGTAAGGCAGAAAGGTTCTGTGACAAAGTCACAAACTGGGGAAGTGTACGTATGTATTATTTATTTATTTATTTCAAACACTGCCACTCTCACCTTGAAAGCATTGCAGCTGGCCACAACAAATACAATGCATTGGTATGCCACAGTAGTTACAGGGAACGAAGATAAGAATGAGGCACATAAAACAAATATTCGTCACTTGATGACGATTACTCACAACAAACTTTCCATTTTGCATAAAACCACCGGCATGAATTGTATAATGCTAACATTTTCAACAAAAGGTATAAAAAAAAGCAATCCAGATAAAACATTACAGAGGCTAAGACACTAGAAAAGAGACAAAAAAAACAATGAAAACGCAAATATTTCGTCATTGAGTATTGTAGTACTTCCCGAGAACTGCGGAAAACCAAGGCGGAACACATGGAAATGGGGAAGGGTGCGAAAGAAATACACTTTTTAGTGAGATAATATTCAGAGGATGATAAACATGTGTATCATCCCCCAATGTGAGTTCACAGGAGAAACAGTTTGGTGTTAGCTTTCACTTAACTCATCAATTATTTTCGTGAATTCAGCTGATGAAGGGATTCTGGTGATGTCAGGATCCAGCTGGTTCCATTCATGTATCGCACGGGGAAAAATCAACATTTAAATGTATAATTGTGACAGAAATATTCTGTTAACGTGTAATCATGTTGATGTCGTGTTTGGCGGGACCGTGAAAGGGAAATATACTTGGTAACGTCGATTTTATGAGATATGAAGCGACTAGAACAAAAATTTAAGACGCGCCTGCCTTGCCCTAAATACCAGTGTACACAGGCCAGAGGCCGACACTAGGTTGGTGGGTGAATCAGTCCGCCTATACTTATTATGATTGATTCTAATAGCTTGTCGATGCCAATTTTCTGAAGTCATGATAAGAGTTGTAGTATGTGGGAATCACACTGTATTGGCATATTCAAGAACCGGTCGAATAAACGTAGTGTAAGCTAATAGTTTGGTAGATGGTAGATGTATTAATATTTATTAAGAAAACGGGTATCCAGTGGCCTAAAACGGAGGAGGTTCAAAATTCCTTAACAGCCTTCTGACTCTTTACTTGTGTTTTAGCGAACCTCTTAAATGTGTGTTGGCGATTGCCACCTGCGCCTTTTGCCTGCGTCGTAAGCGGGCATTTTGTTTAGGCTTTAAGTGTTCAGTTTCATCTCGACGTTTTCTTAATTCCTTGTCCACCTTGACACTCCTTGCACACATGTGGAGGTCGGAAAAATACGGCTGTTCAGTCGCTCGGCTAAGGCGTGCACCAGGCGGAAACATCAAATGAAGAAAAAAACGTTGATCACAGAAATGGGGACGCAGCGTGGTTGTCACCAAACTAACCATAAATACGATAGCCTCTCAATTAGTTGTCACGGTATGGGAGATAACAAGTTAAGGAATGTGGAGGTCGGATGAAATTTATGAGATCATTATGTTTACTGAATAATGAGGAGTGTTATACTAGCCTTGGTCGCTTTGTGCATTTTCAGCTTGAATCAATACAAAGAATAGTGAGTGGAAGTGAAGAAAGAAGAAGGTTTCCTTGGATATGAGGCCTTATTCTTCGCCCTGCCGTTGTTTGTCGTAAAACTGTATGTTTGTTCAGTTCATTGTCTAACAAGAAAGTCTATTAAATGGCAAGTTGTGTGTGCGCAATAGTGAAATATCATCAAAAAGATCTGCACGGAGGAAAACCAGTAAGCCAATCTGAAAATAAGACAGTTCATTGGGACACGCGCCAACAGCGCGAGATTGTATGGGCTTTGGTTTAAACTCTAAATTACAAATACGACGTTCTTGCTTTATTGCGGATAAAACAAAGGAGCCGTAAACTCTGCCAGACTATGCGAGCGCACCTTTCTTTCAAGTGCTTTTTGGCTCAGGAAAAAAATCATAACGGACGTTTTAACGCAAGGATGCACTCAAACCTTCACCTTGCATGCACAAACGAGGGCTTCTCGCCAATTTCCAACGCCTATCAGTGTCCCGCTCGAAGGTGCTCATTTTGCGTTCACTCCGCTCTTTCCGCATTCATTTCGGCCGAAATGTTTTGCTTTCTGCCACGTGCCAACTTAGTGATTTGTGCTTTTTTGACGCTCCAACTTCCCTAACAATTCGTTCTCTTCTACGAAAAGGCACAGGAGCAAGCGTGGCTTGAACGCGTCGAGCGTAGACCATCTGCCGATTTACGGTACGTTTCTGCAACCGAGCGTGAATTTGAGGCGTTCGGGATCGGGTGCGATCGGGGAGTGCTTTCTGTCAGTACAGATTTTGCTCCCGGAGATCTCGCGGAACCAATTCGGCTTCATAAATCACCACTTTGGTCCCTATCTCACGTTCTCTATATCTCTCTTTCTCTCGTATATTATTCTGCTGTTTCTTTCTCCCCTCCCAGAAACACGCTCGTTTGCTCGTAACTTAGGCACAAACTGTCTCTCTCTCTCTTTTTCATTTTTTTTCGTTTTCTCTTTTCTTCCTTCACGGAGGCGTTGTAGACAAGAGCAAGCACCAGAACGTCACCCGGATGTTTTATATATCTGAATCCTAATAGTCTTTCATTAAGTGCAGAAGTTCGCAGAAAGCCCAAGCAGAACACAGCAAAAATGTAAATTCAGGAGAAATATTTGCAATAGGGTGGTTCGTTCTCCACACGGGATTATATCGAGTTAACGCCGTCTGTCGATAATAGTGCAGTAGGTCCATGTTATGCGTGTCCTTAAACGAGCAAGCCAAAACTTCGAATGCGAAACTTCCATCGCGGGTCCGGTAATTTGAAGTCCAAACACCAGAAGAGAGGGCCATTTAGGGGCCTACAGTTTAGGCATGCGTTTTGCTTCTCATAAGAGTGTTGGGTGCATGAAAGCGTGTAAACAGAACATTAGCTGGTTGAAGGAACACAGAAGCCAGAAAAAAAGCCGTTTCTTCAGAAGAGATGCAATGAACTTTATAAAAACTGAGGCAGGAAGGCCGGAGTTTTTAATGCCGATTTAGTCATTGCATGCAGTTCCGCTAAGAGACTGTGAAGCGGGCTCCGAGTTGCGTTTCTCTTGTCGCTGAGTTGTCTGGCAGCAAAGCCACCCGCGACAGGAGGAGAAGTGGCGGAGCAAAAGGGATGCTGATGCGAAAAGAAGGAGGTACCCAGGTGAACACTGAGGTATCAGCAGCAAATTAATAAAAATATTTCACAAATCTAGCCCAATTGATGTGTGTGAACCTCGATTTTGTTTCATTCCTGCACACTTTTGAGCCACTTTCCACTCGCACTCTACCAGAGTTATTCCCCGGCTCGAAGCTCATGTTTTTAGTAGATATTGCAGAACACGGGAGCATCGTTATTTCTCGCTTTATCAAAAAACGGCTGTGGTAACTGTTAGAAACGAGTGACGCTGTACTCAGACGCAGAACGTATTGACCGCCACAAGACCCAGTCATAATCACTCCTTGTAGTAAACGGGAGACACTTTACAAAATGGCTATTTGGTGCGGCATTCCTGGGATGAATTTCATAGCGCTGCCAATTTAAGTGTTTTTTGCTTGTTCAATGCGCCGCAGCTGGGGTAGTTTGACATTTTTAGCGTACCGGAGAGCCTCGAACTCCAACATTTGCATAAATTTAATGTCCCGGTGAACAAAGCACGGTAGCAGTGTTGATAAATAAAATCATACGTGGTAGCACTGAGCCCGAATTTTCCTATTTTTCCTATCGATAATCCGGTGGCTTAGAGATAAATAGGCGGAAGATGGGCACGTTGGTTCATTTGTGTTGCGTCTTTTCAATGCGAGTGGCGGTGGCAAAGCTATTAGGAGATTAATGAGTTCGATGTCAGGCCCTGGTGCGGGAGCGCGCCAAAGGTCAGCCATTAATAATTAAGAAAAATCGCTTCAGCGGTGAATAATCTACCCCGACACCAGGCTTTTAATACTCTGTCAATACCATTCGAGTGCTTTCACTTTGGTGTGCCGGGAGAACGGTTCAGAGAAATTCTTGAACCATTCAACTGACCTTTCGTAGAATGAATGTCGCGTCACAGCTTTCGAAGCC
Organism: Haemaphysalis longicornis; assembly: GCF_048455015.1. Classification (NCBI taxonomy): domain Eukaryota; kingdom Metazoa; phylum Arthropoda; class Arachnida; order Ixodida; family Ixodidae; genus Haemaphysalis; species Haemaphysalis longicornis. Next base: position 33,718,145 of record NW_027526361.1, on the reverse strand, counting down.
CGATAAGCGCTCCCGTAACAGCTCTTCGATTGCAGTTATTGAGAAGTAGTTTCGTATCCCTGGTGATCGATGGTAGCAATTAAGGCGGTCTGAGAGTGTTGTCTATTGCTTCGTTGGAATACTGAAAATGTTTACATGCGCTTTTCGTAAGAAAACCTGCCGATACGACCGTCGCATTTCAGTGTCAACCCACGGACTCGGCCCATGGTTAAAAAAGTGCACCCAAAGCTTACAATCCTCCCAATGCCGAACTGTAGTGAAGAAGTTAAGGTGTTTTGATTTTTCAGTATATAAAAGGAACCCCGTAAAACTTTCGATAAACGCTTTCCCTCTTTCCTTCGCGTCTGGAAGCACTGCCAAAGCTACAGTTATCGCCAGCACGGAGCGGCACTGCGAGATGTTCTCGTCACAGCAGATACGCTTTCCGCTTCTGCTTTGTTTATGTGGCTTTAGTTTTAAAGTTGCTATCGAAAAGAGTTCATTGCTGCAACTGAATGAAAACAGGCCAACAGGCTCTACATGGCCTTGCTTACGTAATTCGAGCCGTCGAAGAATGGCAAGACCGGGAAAGAAGGAAAAATTTTTTGAGATAGTTTCCAGGTTATCTGATGGGCATAGAGCAGTAAATTTTGGCTGGTGTACTTGCGACGCCATAATCTACGTACTGGGAGCGTTCGGTGACTATATTCTGCAAGCATTTAAGATTTCAAAAGAAGTTGAAAAAAGTTTTACGGGGTTCCTTTAAAACAAAGAATTTGAGAGAGGGTACTCTCGGCGGTGACGTTTAGCTGTACTGATTCGTTGAGGTCAACGTCTTGATTCTGGAATCGTCAGCGTTGTTCATCTTCTCGGGTAGCTCACTTGGCAGAACCAGCAGACGACGTTCAACTCCGTTCCATATTGGGTTCTCTCACAAAAAATATCGCTTGTATTGAAAAACTTCAAGACACCTCGCCCGCACGCAACGTCAGCAGATACAGCATAGGCAGGTACTACAAACGAAATGATCAGCGCGCTAACTTCGACCTTGCATTCAAGTGACGTATCAAATAAAATCAGAGCCACCAATGAAAATTCTTTTGCCATGGCTATTGCTGGTACCTTTAGCCAGACATCCGTAATCAGACGAACTAGCCACTCTGGCGAAATAGGAGCACTGCAATAATGTGGCTTGCGATTTGCTACGTTTTTCTGTGTTTTCAAGCTGGAAAACTTAAACTTTGTATACAACAGTGCAGGCTCGTTACTGTGACATAGCGTTCTTTCAAACAAATAAAATTTGTTCATAGTATTTATGGTACATTTAATGAAGCGCTTTTTGTAACGGTTATTTGTAGCATAGCATAACGTAAATTTACGTGGTAACGTTTTGACAGTCAATCCACTACACACCGTGCTTTCGTGTAATTGCTTTCACCTCGGAAAATCATGGCTGCTTTAAGCAAGAGCTTGCAGTAAACACCTCGGCCGGAATGCAATTATCGGTGGACGGGAGTAACGGTGCTTGAGAAGTAACATCGATATTTTAAATGCTCAAGCTAACTTGCATCTTAGAGTCACTTGAGGAAACGTAGTAAATGTTAAGGGTAACAATATATGTCTCGCACTGCTTGCGTAAACCATCACAACAAAATATACATTGAACTTGTATTTTACAATTTAAGCAGATTGATTTGTTATGATCTTAGCCTGCCAATTTTGGGGTCTTTTCTCAAACATTCGCGTGATATCGCCGCTCTCTGCGCTTAAGGCTTCTGCAGCCTGGCAGGAGCTGTTTGCAGTCCAACTACCCACTGCGCGTGCTCCCCATGGCGCCACATTACATGGCGCCAGTGCGTGTGGAGGGGCGGCAGATTACTTTTCAACCGAACGACGCAACAGAGGCATTGCTTCACAATTCCTTGCACTTTATTTACGTTGCTTGATTGGTAATGCAGACGTGATACCTCGACGTAACAAAGTATAAGGACAGCTATAAAGAGCTTAGACACCTTGAACGCCAACGATCTTGAAGTCGCAAAAGTCAGTTGAATCTTTTGTGCAATGGACACGAATAAATGTTGAAAATACTACGATCAAATAATTGCTGTTAGACTACAAACGTTGCAATTTGTGCAAGGCATTCTCTCAGCATCCTTCGGAATTGGTAGTGTCATCACGTCGTATTTCCGCCCGTCTATAACGCGTCCAAAAAAGAACTTCCGAGCACAGCCTTCGAGCATTTTTGCAACGGGTGTCATCGGCTGTTATTCGCGGGAGGCCGCATCACAGCCAGGGTCCAGCATGTGTGGACACGTTTTCGGCCCAACAAAACCAGTGGCGTTCGACAAATTGGCGTCATCTGAAGTACTGCCCGTATTTAAAAAAAAAACATTCGTTTCACTCGCACTTCACTTCTTTCCGCAAGCACCTTTGCAATAGTTGTTCTTTACTGTGTTCGGTTGGGCGATACCTAGAAAGTAGTTCTCCTAGGTATTTGCTATTTGTATAAGTGCCCCAAGGAGTAAACGGTGCACAGGTTGGAGATTTTGAGATTTCTCCTGTATATTTCTAGCCAGCAACCTCTAAGTGACTTTTCGAGAAAGTCATTTTAAAATAAAATAGGTATGCATATATTCTATCTATGCTGGCAGCCGCATAAAATAGAAATAATTCTGATTTCACAAAGCCGTGCTCCGTTTACTTTTTGGGGCGGCTGCACGTCATCTGCTTCATATTTCGCCGTAGCGTAAATAACTGATGATATAAAAAAAGAATAGTGTTTTAGTACCGTAACTGCTAATATCTTCTTTTTCCAGTATACATATGCAAACATGGTGCGTCGCCTTATCACTAAAAGCAGAAATCGGCTGATAGGTTTTTTTCACACCAGCAGATTTCTAAATTGCCTTTTACAATGTGTTAGGGTGCGACTAAAACGCAGTATTTTTATTTATATATAGTAATTAGAAATAACGCATTTTACGGAGCATTTATGGATGCTCAAACCGCGCGTTTTCTGGCACAAATTACGCCTCAGTTAGCCTACGTGGGGTAGGCTTTTCTAAGCGGCCTAAATATTGGGAGTTTTTCTTACTTCCGCACTTTCTTTTTATCTACGTTCCCTTTTTTATACAAATACGAACAAACGGAAACAAACCACTGCGCGTGCCAAAAAGTCAGACACTAGAACATGAAGAATACAGACTTTGACTGGATTAGGTTAACGCAAAATGATGCTTCCTAATTCTTGTTTTTTTCTCTGACTGCGGCACTCGGTAAAGCGATCCGATCCTCGGTTCGGCTGTTTGTCTGAATTAGGCTCGCTTAATGGTGCCTGCTGCCGTGTACATTAACGGCTAGGCTTTCGTGTACGAGAACCTATTTTGGTCGTTGTAATTTCGGGTTAGCAGGGCGAAGGGGAAGTGTGAGAGAAGTGAGGTGTGAGAACAACGATTCTGTTCACCCAGAAGCTCCCGGAACAGTTAGATTTCACTGGGTATTCTTACGCCCCACAAAAAATGCACAATGTTCTTGCAGGCTGCGTGCTACAAGACGCCGTCTTATTTCTTTAAGCATTCACTGCTATAATGAAGAACAAGAGCAGCGCACTACTTACCAATTTCTAAATGAGGGTAATTCCTGGCGACATAGTCGAAACTTCTATTCTGTTACACTTAAATGTTCAAAAGCTCGAATGGACAGGCTAGACAGGGCCATTTTGTACTCATCGCCATTTTTTTGCCTTCTCCAAGGGAATTAAATGCACTGAAATATCACCCGATCCCGTCCAGAAGTATTCCTACTAGACTTCCATAACAGTGCAACTTTTTAAAAACTAAGAATAGACGGCAGTATATTATTATATCCGCCAGTATATCCGCCTTGATTTCTCAAAACCGAGAAATCAATCATGACTCCTTGGAACGCTGCATCACTATACGGCGCGACTAAGAACAGTTCATCATTGTTATGCTATTTCTCGTGCATAATAACTGTGACGCGCTATGAAAATTAGCCACTCTGTAGCTTGATGTCCCTCCCTTGTCTTTATGTGCGCTTGCAGCCCCTTCAGTTTTTTTCTAGTCTTGATTTGCAGTGTAAATGAAGGTTAGTTGCTGATTAAAAACGCTGCTTTAAAATATTTGTGCCGAAAATGTGTTCATACCAACCTACTCTTAAATCTTGTCTGGTCTGTGACCGTTAAAGGAGCCATAAAGACAAAATACAAGTGGGGTTTATTAGAAAGACTGCTTAGTCCCGATAACAATGATGCCAATATCATCGCAATATTCGAACAAATAACAGAGATATTAAACAAAATGTGTGAAGCAGTCGCGACCCCCCAGACAATTTCCCTCAATTTTTCGATGACGTCACGGAACCTTGTTTGTGCGATTGGCGGCCGCCTAACTGACCTGTCGCGACGACACATGATTGGACGTTTGTAATGGGGCCTCTACTTCCATTTGACCGCATCACTTGAATGCGAACGTGCAGTTAACGAACTGAAAATTATGTTTTATTGTTAGCCCGTATGACGTCATTCTTGCTCATAACACGTCAATGTGGCTCATCATTTGAAATTTTTAGATACTTCTTGCTTTTTTTTGTTAAAAAACATCTTTTGTGGCAGTAATGGAGCTGAGTGAGATACTGAATCCTGGTTCTTTCAAATTAAACAAAGTCGTATTTTCTCTTCATGGCTCCTTTAACCAATAGCTACCACACCATCCTTCTAAGAGGAATGGACGTCCAATAGATTTATTCCTTTGTTTTTTCGGCATACTTCATCGTATACAAGCGTGTGATGCAGGCATAAAACTCTGATAGCTACAAGCATTAGCAGAGCTTTGGTCCAACCAGATATATTTCCGAACTATTTTGAATATTGCAGCCCTACACTGGGGAAGACTGACGTAGTGCCTTCAAAGAAGATACAACATAAACGATTTACCTAATTAGGATGCCAACAACGTGCCTGTGTGACGCACCATGCAAAAAAAGTACAGTGAAGATTATCATCCTCCTCTTAGAAAAAAATTTTCGTTGTACAAACATGCGTTCAGAAACTTCTAGAAGTTATTGCCCTCATCTATGGCTTCAAATCAACGACAAAGGTGAGATTAAACCTGGACGGCTTGTATACAATGGTGACCCGATTCTCTTGCTTTGGAATAACGGTCCGCCAACGTAAATAACGTAGCGGGAACTATCCAAGAGGCAATATAGGAAAACAAAAGAGAAAAGGGCGGATCTTTGGGTGTAAAATAAAAGGAATAAACTGTCCCACCGTCGGCAGAACGACTTTCTTGTCTGCAGAGGCGCCCATCATAAAACAGTAAAGGACACGTGGAAAACAAAAATAACAATGAAAGGTTCATCGGAGGGCATCGGAGTGAAGCGGTTCCGAGAACTTCGGGCCCATATTAGGCACACACTGCCCCAAGGCACTTGTCTCAGTGCCGCTCATTTAATTAAAGCGCGTCCTCGAAGTCAGAGATGCCGCAGGAATTGCGGCAACACTTTTTTCACGCTTTTCTTATCGGTGCCTGCTTCCGACCTTCTATAGAATGTTTTGTGGTAGCGAAGAACTACGGTACATTGCTTTAAACGAATTTGTTTTTAAGATTTTCTCTAACAGCGGCAGTGTCGTTTACAACCTTATTTATAAGATATAAATAAGATCAACAGCTTCAAGAAGAACCGAAAAAGCTAGGATGAAAATGGTAAACCTTTCACACGAAACAATAAAAAACCAAAACGCGAACTTAATGGTGTCTCTTAGCGAGTATGTTTTGAGCACCGCTTCAAAATGCCGAAAAACGAGATGGCTGCAAAAAGTAGAGAGCGAGAACCAAAACCGAACGTCTTCCAGTTTCCACGTACCAAGAACCCCAGCCTTCACAGCATCGCGCCAACCAGGGAGTGGCGGGCACAAGGGACATCCTGGAAAAAGAGAGCGACTTTCGTTTCGGAGTCGCCGACAAGACGCAAGGCTGAAATCAAATCGAGCAGAGTGGAGCGTCTTCGGAAAGATACTCTTCGGCTCCGATGATACGGCCGAGTTCGCGTCGCGGTGAACGTAGCCGACGGATCGATAGGCTGCTGAGGGGCTCAACAAGAACAAGGTAAGAGCGTGCGCCGCAGGAATCGAAAGGACACCCCTTTCTCTCCAATCCACGTTCGCGGGGGATATCTTGCCACTTCGCGCATTCGGAGTGCCATTAATCCTTAGCTTTGGCGCAAAATCGATGCAGCTCCGAGGTCCAGCTTGCTCGGCAGTTCATGTGCATAAAAACGTATGGTTCCCCAGGCGCTAAAGTGGAGCGGAGAACAGATCACCGGGTAATAAAAACTAAAGCAAGCACGTCGCTTTGGCACCTGCAACGCATCTGTCACTGCTCCATTTGCTTCGACAGCGGTAGAGCCGCTGACTATTGTAGTCTCTTTTTTTTTTGTCCGGGAACATTTTCATTTCATTTTTTTTCATGTCAGCACTCTTGACCGTTAAATATGCATGGCTTTTATATTCGCTAATTCGGCGGTACACGCTTCTTAAAGGGTTACTTACTTTGAAGGAGGTGAAAAGAAATGGTTAACGCCGCTACCTAAAAAACGGTAAAAACGTTGCTCGTTTAGAAAAGGCATAAGCAAAAAATATTTCGAAAATATTCCGGCGAAGATTGGGAGCCCATCAACTAAACTGGCGTTCATGGCGGCAACATTTTCAGCAAGAACCACTCCGGTGCCAACTTATATTAAGATAAAACCAATGTCCGTCCATTTGCTAATTCGAAAAGCCGACTCCACTTTTCTTGCGCGGTGTGCTGCTTTGTGTGGCGGTCAGACGAATTTATTTCCTCATATATGATTGTTCTGCCAACTATATTGTAATGCGCGAGTTCTATTTCTTTATTTTTTATAGATGTATTGTTAATTCAGCGGAACGCCAAGTCGCCGACGGTACATTTATTTTATTTTTTCTCGTGTATAGCTGCTCTTGCAAATATTGCGAACCGAATAATACTTAATAAATCTCGCTCAGCAGTACGCTAGAGAGTAACTCTTCCAGCTATTAGAGCAATCATTCTATGCACTTTACTTCGGTGTCTGTATTTTCAAGACTTGGAGTTTTCATTTCATTTTAATTCGGTTAACCAGATCTACCAGATATTCTCGAAAAACCGCTGCTTTCACAGAAACTGTGCGCACCCGTTGTTCTCTACTTCAAACTAAATTTTTGGAGTGCGTGTTTATTACGGTTTGGAACATGGTTTTCGGCAAGTGTAACGCGCGTTAGAAAATCGAAGCGGATTAGCGCCCGCCCACGTGTCCCCTCGTTTGTGTCTGTTCAACTTGCGCTGATGATCACGTTTTTATTTTCCCAAAGTGAGGCTTTGTCACTGGGCTGACAAGCCGTACAGGCAAAGCACGCTTTACAGACAACCCACATCTTTTACCTTTTGATGCCCAAAACTTTTTTTTTTTTTGCCTAAGCGTGTGAGAAGTTTTTTTATGATCTAAATGGACTTCCACCATCACAAATATGAATTCAGCAAAAAAATTGGTTCATCAGGATGGACACTAGGAGACACTGGGCACTGGGAAACACTTGGCACTGGCTACCCATATATCACTTGAACAAGAAAGCTACCTTCATGAGCATGCTTTATGGTTGAAGTGAAGAGAATGACGTAGAGTTTGTGTTGCTATCATTTGTAATAACAACGTAATTGCACAATTTCACTTACCTGTCGCTAGCTCATTGAGCCACCCGGGCTCGATGCCAGTTGCTGGCTTCCAGTTGCTGGCTTCCAGGCAAGTGCTGGCTTCGCGTCCCCTGAGCAACTGTGAAGAATCTCATAGCGTTGTGTGCGTACAATGTGCCACCATTTTTATTGTGGCTGCCCAACCCCTTCATGCGATCTGCGATGGAGCGAGCAATCCGGTGGTACTGCGACCACAACATTTGCGCTACAGGGAAACCGTCTGAAGAGAAAAAGCCCCGTGAGAGCAAACGCGAATGCCTGTTGACACTGAGTCCATCGATGAGCCGACGACTCTCCATCCGTGTGCGAAGCTCTTCAAACTTGACGGACGTTTTCTCCATGAATTTTCCCGGGGTTCCGCCATCGTGAGGAGGGGCAACACGACCAGTGAAGCGACTGTAAACACTGCTGAACAAAGGGTTTATTGTAGCGAAGAAAACAGAACAGAGAGTTCGCGAAAACGTCAGCTGCTGCGCTACCCACAGGAGCGGGGGTATAAAATGGGAAATAAAAGAGGTATAACAAAGAAACTCCAACTTCGTATGCTTTTGTGAAATAAACAAAAAGTAGGCTCTCTGATTTGCCGTTTGCACCTGAAAGGGGGTTTAAAGGGGGCTGCTGCTCACCCGCATGATATTGTCCCGGCATGGCCTTATTGCAGGCGCCTGGGCACGAACAACAAAATAATAAAAGGATGCCTCGTGGAGCACAGCGCACAACCAACCACAGCATGTGCTGAAAAAGACCGACACGCGGCGAGCGAGATAGAACTCGGTGGTAGCTGTGCTAGGGCGTGCGTTTTTAGTGAGGTACAAGTACGCCTTTTTATTAAATCTATTTGTCCTTTCACCGCCATTATCGGTTTCTTGAGTTTGCACCTCGCCACAGTGTATAGACTGTGGCTTACAAGTTCATACGCGTGCACTACGTAGGTGGAACTGTTCGTAAGGAATAAGTATCGACCTGCGGAAAGACGTAGACTTGAGCCCGTAGGTTGCTCAACAAACATGGTAAAAAAAAGACTCAGACAATTCAAAAGAAATGGAGATGGAGAGCCACAGTACAATGACCGTCCTGTTTCTTCAGGAGAACATTTTTTCATGTTGAGGGGTGTTTAGTCTTTTACACTTCTTGCTTTTATCCTGTCTTGGCTTCAGAAAGAGAAAACCGAAGAACTCAGAGCGGGAAAACACGATGAAAGGAACGGGGTAGACAAAAAAAAAAAAAAAAAAAACGGTGGACAGCCACAACGCGAAGCATGGCTTCTCTTTTTTTTGCGGTACCATTCATCGTCTTCAGAAGTGCTTAGTTTTTGTATATCTTTTTTTCTATCTTACTATCTTGCCTTCGCTTCAAGAGTGCAGACTTCAAAGAGCATAGAACATGCAGCGGGGTGGGCGATATGTCTGAACAGCCAAATCGGCCTGTGCGCAGTAATTAGTGCACACTCAAAGTGATCGCACTTAACGTTGACTTGAAGTAAAAAGCGGTTCGAGAAAAGGAGGTCGTGCCTCAAGGCGCTATTAGAAGAAGTTTAAATAAAATAGCGAAATGCGATGCAAAACTTCCAATGCAGGCGCACGCAATCGTATAGATGCGAGCATGTATGAATGATAAAAATCCGTCCTTTTACCGAGTAGATCCCCCCAACAGCCTCAAGCAAAAATCGATCCAGGGATTTTACTTTGTTAGCTCGCTTGTTTCCAAGAAAGAACACACAGGATTATTCGTCATTAGGTAAAATTATCCTCACGCAAACACGCCCATAACCCCAACACTTACAGGCACACGTGCACGCACACACACACACACACACACACACACACACACACACACACACACACACACACACACACACACACACACACACACACACACACTCACACACTCTCTCTCTCTCTCACACACACCCACACACACGCACACACACACACACACACACACACGCGTGCGCGCAGGCACACGCACACGCACACGCGCACAGACACACACACGCTGCGATGAAGGAGAGGTTGCAATTACCTCCTTAATAATTGGAAAGCGTTAGATATCTTTTTAAAGCAAGTGGACTGTGAGGAGCAAAAAAACTGTGATACACGAACAATAGCCTGCAAACAGAAAAAGCAGCGCCGGTGAAGGGTAGGCCGCTGCCGCACGTGAAATACGACTTCATTTCAGATGTGCGGGGGCAAACAGGAGGCCCCTGGCGATGCCGAGCGAGAGGAGTGAGCGTCAGAGGGTGTTGTCCAGGGTGCTAGCCACGTAATGGCGGGCGCCGCCGCGAACTCCAGTGAAAAGTGCAATACCAGATAAGCAGAACGTTCAACTAGGCTTTCGCTTTACCATTCTTGGAAAGTTCCAAGCATCCGCCGTAATTTTTTTTCAAGTATTTCTAATAGTGTAACTGCATCCTGCAGTTGGGAGTACCACCCAACCAAGCTCCGGCAAAGCCTGGGCGACAGAGAACTTATAGCTGCCCGCGGCGGACAAACTTCGAGCATCTAAGCCATGGCGGAAGCAGTCGAGTGGCCTGAAGCCTTTGCATGCTACCTGCGCCTCCAAGACCGCCAGTACCGGCGCCCTCCCTACGCGTATAGCTCGCCATATTGTTGCGACAGCATCTGCTACAGATGTGCGCCACGAAGACGACGCAGAAGAAAGGAACTTCAGATTGGCACGTAGAGGAGAGCCCGTAAACGGCACGAGCTCGAAGGTGATAATTCGGCTCATCGGCGCTTCGCATCAGTCGATGTTTTTGGTGTCTCCCTTCCGGTAGTAGTAGAGGCACCAGTTCGCCTTAATCAACTCCCTTTGTTTTTGCCGTCACCTTCGGCTCTAGCAATTATTTCCACTCAACACTGCTTGAGCGCGGGGTATGTTGATTACTCCATCTGGGAGCCGGGCATCAAGCCATCGGAAACCTCCGCTTATCGAAGCCCTTGTTTATCGCGGTAGCCGTCGCCTATTAGGCCTAACACCTGAGTTCGGCAAGGCAACGCACCGGCCCGTCAAGCTCGTCAAACGGAAAATATGGAGAAAGGGCCCTCACCCCACACGATTTTCCAACAACGTCAGGTACCAAGCATCTTTCATAAAAATGTGGTTGAAGATGTCGAGGAATGGCTCATCCCATACGAACGGGTCTCTTCCTCCAATTTTTGGAACCGTCACCAAAACTGAGATATGTCTACTTTTCATAGAAGACGGTGCCATTACATGGGTCGAGAACCATGAAGCAAGCCTCCTATCATGGGGCAATTTTTTTCAACAGCTTCGTGACACGTTCTCAAGCACGGATGGCAGAGCCCATGCACTGCGGCTCCTCGAATCAAGCGTGCAGAAGCGAAACGAAAGTGTGGCAATGTTCAGTGACAATATGACACCCATCTATAGGAGACGCTCTCACAACCATATATTTGGAACGAGGGGTCATTAAAGTTGCTATGATAATGTTCATAACGTGGCGCATGACAGTCTTAGAAGGAACTTAGAAACGTCACTTATCAACATGTCGAAAAATCGGCTTTTTGTCTGCTCTTTTTCTTGCGATGACAATAGAGGCCACGGCCAAGAAAACACGAGCACAAACGAGCCCGAAAAATCGCATATAGATACTGTACGGGTCATTTTATCGACCACCGAAGTCGGGCATACTTTCGGGTGCTAGGAACGACCCAGAGATCGATTTCAGAAGCTCGACCTCAATCATATTTCAGGAACCACCGAAAGGGTAGCATTAAATCAGCAGGGATTTCATGACTTATGGGAAGGAGATGGTGTCGGGAAGGGTGTGGAAAAGTAATTGAGTCTGGCTTTCGTAACAAAAAAAAATATTAGGGACAAATATACGAAAACGGTGAGCAGCCAGTAGCCAATAAAAAATACTAAAAGGACAGCTTTGTCTCGGTGTGTGAGGCTTAACCACGAGGAAATAAAAATAAAATTTGAAAAAGTGATATGGGAAAATGGAGTTACGAGGTGCAGGTGTCCTTCGATCATCTACATTGCAAGTTTATGGGTACGTTTTTTTGTTTTTGTTTTTTTGAGAAAGACTTCTCGTAGGCCATGACGCGTAATAGCATTAGACATTAGGTGTCTAACGCTATATCTAGCGTTAGACACCTACGCCTAGAGGGTGGAAACGTGGGTTAGGAGAAGAATGCCCAATACTTGTAATGCTGGAATGGGCGGCGCCATTTGAAATTATGCTGGTATTTCAAGGGTGGAAAAAGTGCGCGTGAGATACAAGACAATAAGGAGGGGACAGGACGGGCGCAGACTCAGAACTAGCTTTATTGAAAAAGCGAACCTGAATATATACCGTTTATTGCACGTGCGGACAAAGAAGACAGTTTTTTATTTCCTTCCTCTTTTGCTTTTCTTTTTTTCGTTATCAATGCGCCATCCTGTTCACAAATTCAAACTCACTTCCGCACAACATAACAGCGCCCGTCCTGTCCCTTCCTTATTGTCTTGTCTCTCACGCGCAGTTTTTCCACCCTTTAAATGCAGTACGAAGTAGCCCAACAACATGCGGTACTATGCTGGTATAATTGGGCGTCAGTTGGTCTTTACGGAAACTGCTCTACTTCAATATAGGCAGCCTCCATAGTCGGCTTTTAGGGCGCATTCTTCTTCAACCCATGGTGGTCGCGTTAGTGTTGCCTTATTTACTCGCATCTCTGGTATGAATAGCAGTGGAGTGGCAGGCCGGGGTCGACTGAAGTCATCAGTGCCACCAGGGAGCATCGAGAGTAGCAGCACGGAAAATTTTGCAGCAAGCGACGTTGCGCCCCACCACTGCCTGCATGGCACAGGTGAAACAGCAGCATATTTGGCCCTCCCGAATTCCTGCAGATGCGTGCATATCCCACGTTTAATACGGGGTATTGCAGCGAAGGAATCCCATTATCACACGGAGGCATTATGCAGCCCTTCTAACAAAAAATCTGGCGTTGGGGTTTGTTTCAGCTTTAAATTCCCACTGGCTTCGACTCGCACTACGGAGCGTGTTAGAAAACAGCACAAAGAAGGAGCGCACCCGTTGGCAGCGACGCGTAGCATATTGTGCGTTGAACAATAAAATAGAAAAGGACAAACACGAGGCAGAGCAGTAAAACGCAAAAAAAGGACCACTGAGGCAATTCACAGTGCAACGTGTTTCGGCGAAAAGTGCCTCCAATTAAGCCGATTTGATTTCAGCATGCGGCCTGCCAACTTTCGCACTCTGGGCGGCCCCGCTTCCCTCGCCCAGCGGGGCAACAATCACCAGCGTGAAAGGCCGCCCCGTGAGGAGCAGGCCAGCCTGCGGTCTTTGATCGGGGACTCAGCAGCGTTCGTTTGCACAACGGCATTCACACATTCCTGTCTCAGAAGAATCGCTTCCATGTCGTCGAGTTTTAGTAGTGCGTAAGCAAAGTAAGTTGGGCAAATTTGTGTCTAGGAGGGATTTCAATCTAAAACTCGGGGATAAGATACCTGCACGTATCTCCAGCATCACCACAAAGCAATGACTCTAGAGGAGTTAAGGTGCAGCCAGGAAATGCGTTGTGGCCTTCGACTGGAAAGCGCATGCGAGAGAGGCTTACATGAAGAACTTCAGAATACCAATCAGTGAAGTATTGTTTAGGCGAGTAGCAAAGTATACGTTCCCGCAAATATCCTTTTTACTTGGCGATGCGAACGCGCGTATGCCTAGGGACGCACTAACAAAGAGAAGAAGAAGAGGCAAAGGAAAAAAAGATGTTAATAATAATGAGTGGACAAGTTCGATAAGTTCGACAAATTCCTTCGCGATGACTACATTACACGGAGTGCTTATATGTCCTATGAGCTTTTCGCGATACGACGTTCATTGATAGACTATAGTTAAACTACCCGAAGCAAACTAACCAGCTTAGGCTTGACCAGCAATATATACGTATTTTTATATGTGACGGTTCAAATTTAACAACATTTCGAACAATGCCTGCGTACCAAAAGTATTTAAAGTTCCTGTATTATAAACGTTTTATTGAGAGAAACCCGTATATAAATTTACTATTACAATTTATCTCCTCTACTTCAACGTCGTCTGTTTGTTGCCAGGTATAGAGCTATGTTAGTTATACGCCCTCGACATCTCTCACGTTGTTACGATGGCAACGCTCCCGTCTTCAGGGCGGGGCCAGTAGTTTACATCCTAATTCTACCCTGAGTGCGTCATCATGTTCGGGGCAAGCAGTCATTACACGAAATTCGCTATGTACCGCTCAGCAATATTGCAGTCGATTGACAACTCAGAACTTATAGATGTGGAACACTGCTGCACACGTAAAAATAAAGTGAGTATTACAACCACCGGAGAGTGCAGCCTGGTGAGGCACCTAACCTGGCACTGCGTACAAAATACACAGGTGCATCACAGCCTGTACTACAAACAAAGCTCCATAAAACACGTACTGCATCGTTTGCGTCCCAAAGTGGCTTACACCCGAAGCTTCAAGTTTAAAATAGGGTGGGAGGATTCACCACTGTGCCCCACGTGCGCTTAGCGCGACGCTACCGAGCACTTGTTGTGTATCTGCCCGCGATTTCCCGCTGCGCGATTAACAGCGGCTAGCTACCTGTCTCATGTACGACGTGAAGGAAGCCTTCAGTTGTGTCATTTTCTTGGACCTTGGGCACACAGCAATGACTCATCTTAAGGAACAAAAATTCTGCTCCGTTTTTTGCAGGATTCTGGACTAGACAAAACTTTACAATTCTTGCATTGTGCGCATGGCTTCATCTGTACGCGTTTGCGTCGTCATGTACGCTTTGACTCCTTTTTCTTGTTATGCGCTCTGCGCTTCCTCGGCACCAATCGCGCTATTTTTTTTTGCTTTTACTTAACTTTATTTAGAGATTTTTCCTTGCATTTCATTGTGTCCCATTTTTTATTTAACTTTGTTTTCTCTATATTGTTGTTTTCCCGATCTCTCACATTCACTTCACTGCATTGCAATCACCCCCATCTGGCGTAGCAAGCACTGCCGCTGGCAGAGCTGACCTCTCCAGCCCAGATTAAAGAGTTCTCTCTCTCTCTCTCTCTCTCTCTCTCTCTCTCTCTCTCTCTCTCTCTCTCTCTCTCTCTCTCTCTCTCTCTCTCTCTCTCTCTCTCTCTCTCTCTCTCTCTCTCTCTCTCTCTCTCTCTCTCTCTCTCTCTCTCTCTCTCTCTCTCTCTCCATAAAACACCATAACTTGCGTGACTGAATGTTACACCTCAGTATTTATTAAGAAGCTTCATTTTACCTGAGCTGCACTTGGGATGCAGCGGGCTACGACGTAACTTAAGCTCTCTGCTCACCGTTTTATTTCGTGTGTACCTGCTGCATACGTGAGAAACTTCTTGCTTTTCACACCCATCAGAAAAAGTAACCGGCGTCAGCGCCCCTTCTAAGCGCGGAGCAGCCCAGTCCGATCATATTTACTCCCGACATGTACCCTGGTCTGTGTCATTTCGGGCATTAATTATTTCAGTGGCACTCATTTCCCGAATTTCCTATTCCCTGTTTTTGTACGCTGCTATAATAGCTTGCCTATACGTCCTTGCCCGCTTGCTTCCTGGATCCCTGCTCCTACTTATCTTTCCCATCATGTATCTCGGGTCTGCTGCGCTCTCGCGCAAACATCCACCCGTCAGCTCCTTTCGCGCGTCACAGTACCGCTGGCGCCCAGTCTCTGCGTTCGCCATACAACGGTGGTTCGGTGGAAGAGAAGTCTTTCTTCAGTTTCATATACTGCTTTCTTTCTTTCTTTCTTTCTTTCTTTCTTTCTTTCTTTCTTTCTTTCTTTCTTTCTTTCTTTCTTTCCTTCGTTTCTCTTTTTCGGTTTTCCTTTCTTTTTCATTTCTTTTTTTTCCTCTATTTATTGTTTTTGTAGTGCCCTCGTCTGTTTATTGATTGATTGATTGATTGATTGATTGATTGATTGATTGATTGATTGATTGATTGATTGATTGATTGATTGATTGATTGATTGATTGATTGATTGATTGATTGATTGATTGATTGATTGATTGATTGACGTTCTCAGTTTTCGTATGAGGCCTCGTGCATTTAAATTCTTCCTCTTTGCTTCGGAATTACTCACTTTGCTTGCAGGGACCTGAAGTAGCAAGCCCCGCCGTTTGTGGGGCTAACCTCTTCAGTATTCATTTAGGCTTTCTCTCTGTCTCTCTCTCGCTTGCTTAGCTCACATATTTATTTGCTGTAAATAAATTTTTATTCGAGATATTAAGTCCACTGTATGCAGAGGAGTATGGAGTTTCGCAACGTGGCGTAGGCAGTCAATTCTGAGAAATAGTGGGCTGAAAAAAAGAACACCTCCTAAAAGCTTTTTTCTATTTATGGCTTCTTCCATCTAAACTCGTGACATTTCGTACCTCTCCTTCTTAAAGGTCAGAGTAACATATATAAAGAACTGTATGATATTCTCTTATTTTCACGGGAGGTGATAGTTTGCTATACCATTTTTTTTCATCAACTGTCCTCATCTATAGAAAAACTCCACACGGTCCTTGTGTAATATAAAGACGCAATACAAGCGCAAAAAAGCGTTACTTGATTCTAAGAGTGGAATGTTCGTAGTACAAGTGTGATTTTATAGATTCCGGCGTACAATCTGAAACTTCACATCTTTTTTGCAATATGAGTGCCATTCACCTCCACGCCTTCTAAAGCAAGCTCTTATTAAGGTACACAACTGTAAAGACGAAAGAGCCAACCGATTGTTACAATTTAAAAGGTTGGACAGTTGGCTAAATGTTTCTCCAGAATCCCTTTCTGTGAATTCAGGGCGATTTGCTAAATACGAGGAAAAGAGGGATTCCGCAGCAATTTGTATGTAAGATTTATTTATTTATTTATTTATTTATTTATTTATTTATTTATTTATTTATTTATTTATTTATTTATTTATTTATTTATTTATTTATTTATTTATTTATTTATTTATTTATTTATTTATTTATTTATTTATTTATTTATTTATTTATTTATTTATTTATTTATTTATTTATTTATTTATTTATTTATTTATTTATTTATTTATTTATTTATTTATTTATTTATTTATTTATTTATTTATTTATTTATTTATTTATTTATTTATTTATTTATTTATTTATTTATTTATTTATTTATTTATTTATTTATTTATTTATTTATTTATTTATTTATTTATTTATTTATTTATTTATTTATTTATTTATTTATTTATTTATTTATTTATTTATTTATTTATTTATTTATTTATTTATTTATTTATTTATTTATTTATTTATTTATTTATTTATTTATTTATTTATTTATTTATTTATTTATTTATTTATTTATTTATTTATTTATTTATTTATTTATTTATTTATTTATTTATTTATTTATTGCTGGATTGCTGGCCTAAGCGTTTGTTTCCTGACCTCCTTCCAGAAAAAAGTTAACAGAGCTATTACCCAGGCCAGGGACGCGCGTTGGCGGTTCACTGACGCTTATCGTTTCAAGAGCAGAGCAAGCGATGCTGGCAGCCGTCTCATCTCAATATGTTGGCGGCTGTTTTTCCTTCCGAGAAAAGCATCTGGTGCGGAACGCCAACAGCTGACGCCGCGAGCTACTCAGTCACCCGGGTCGGCCGACGCATGAATTGAAAACAAAGGCCCTTTTCTTGGTATTGTTTCTCGATCAGCAGTTTTGCATATGCGATGAATTAAAACGCTTCACGCCGCCACGACCACAGATTGCCTTTTTGCGTCCCATACCGACGACCTATTTATAAACAGTGCTTTTGCACTGAACGTTTAGTAAATTTGGTGTCTACTCACTGCGCCTTGCTTAAACACCGAATGAGTGCTCAGTCAGTAGCATTTGTGTCGTGTCTGTGTCAAATGTGAATATAGTTGAATCAATGTGAATATATTTGAAACGCTCTTTGTTGAGCTCATCTTTTGTGACTTGTTCTTTTGTCTGTTTGAATCTGGTAATTACAAAAACAACGGCTCTTTGCGCATGGCTTCCACCATTCCTGTCTATTATGCCCTAAGGGCCTTGAAAGTACTTTTTATAAAATATAAATAATAAATTAAATTTTATTTGTGCTGAGGACGACATTCGTGCGTCTGTTAGCTTGTAGGAAAAGTTTGAGCTCGCCCGGACGAGTCTTGCTGCAGGGAGTGGTGTCTTTAAATATCCCCGGCTTTTGGTCAGTTCAGTTCTTCTCTTTGTACTACTGTAAAACCTCGTTAATTAGTACCTCAAGTGAGCTAAAGAAGTGTTTGAATTATCCAAGTGTAGAAATAAAGAATGAATACCAAAAGCGGACATTTTCAATTCTTTTATTCTATACGTTTACTCTGACAAGAAATCTGTCGCGTTTTTTTTTTTTTTTTTTGCGGACAGCTGAGCGTAAACGACTAGTTTTCAGGCATGCGACAATGTTCTAACGCAAGCGTATTGCCTTTAAAATCGTAGTCAAACTCCTCTACAACGACGAGATCGTCCAACTTCCTTGGAGAAGATAGGAAACTAGCTGGCGCCATCTCTCGACGACCTCCCACAACTAATGGCGCATACAACACAGCGCGCGCCGCCGCTCTGGCGCCGCTGTGCGCAACTGTTTCTAAAGGAGGCGTTGCCTTGATTACACCAGCGTCCCCTATCATACGTTTTCGAAAGAAAAGCGGTTTTCCTTGGCCTCTGCAATCAACTTCGACAGCGCACCGCTGCTGTCGACGGACGGCGACTGATGTTGACGGATTACCCTCCGGACGGCAATGCCGGTCGCTGGTCGCTCTCGCTTTAAAATGGGGTTAAGGTCCGAAAACTGGACTTGCTGCTGAGCTAGTTGGTACATGTTTACATAAAGAAGACAACGTGGCGCAAACTAGACGTGGACGTGACGCCTGTATCTGTCGTATCTTCTCCCGTCCACTTCTAGTTTACGCCACGTTGCCTTCTTTTTCGAAAACTGGTTTCAGTTGCGCCGTCCTTGGCTCTCCTCCAGTATGAATTAACCGGTGCGCGTACAATTTTGCGTCGAATTAGCGAATGTTTGTTGCCATAGGGCTATGTATATATTAGAAGGCAGGGTGTGGGCAGGGCGAATTATCCGAATTGTTCAATTAACGGGGGCCGAATTACGAGATTCTACTGTTCTCGCTTGCTATTTAAATTTCTGACTGTCTTGGGTAAAGGCCCCAGGTTTTATGTTTCCGTAAAAAGAAATTCGGAGGTGCGAAACGAGGAGACCTTCTACAAAAATAGTATCTTGAAGTCAACCAAAAAGGCCATACAACAAACCGGAGCCTCTCAACGTGTGGGAGAACATTGTAAACACCTCAATACGCACGCTATTCATTGTCAAGTTGGCCTTGACTCCGTCGGTGCGTGCCTTCTAGAGTTCTTCGATGCAAAGCAGAGTTGACAAAATGGGAACCCTCCAGAGTACAGTCGACAAAAGGTGAACCTAGTTATGCGCTGCGGCCTCCGATGTGAAGACATGTTTTAGAAACGTATATTGAGGCCTGTGCATCACGTTTACGCTAATAGAGTATATGTATGGCTAACACTAGAATAATAGGCCATTATTGGCCAATTATTTACCAGAGGGAAAACGAAAACAGCTCAGAGAAAAAAATGGCCATGATGATGACAATAAGAGGTCACACTACTTTCATCGGTGGTGCGTCTATTGCAAAGTATACCCTCAAAAACTTTTAATAATAACACGGCAGTGACGACCAATCGGCTTCTAAGAGCCTTATCACGGTATCCAAAGCCGAAATAAGCAAGAATAGACGCACGCGCAAAAAAATTAGGAGCGGCTTAGCTTGGCTATGCCAGGATATACGTAGCGTGAGCTAAGGTTCAGCTGGATATTGTTAGCTTTCCTGGTTCTCTAGGATTAGCTCTGTTATCATGCTTACTGCTGCTTCAATGACAAACACGTGGTATACGCATTATGTGACACATGTATATTTATCAAGCCGCTCCGGCGCAGCGTCACCAATCTCCCCAGAGCTAAGCTGGTTCCACAGGCGCACGCCGGTGTTGCTGCGACGCACGATCCATTGTTTCCACACCCGGCCACCCCTCGCATGATTATCAAGTGGACCGGGCCGCCACATGCGGAACGGAGGCCTGGCGAAGACGCTGGGCGCGTGGGGTGTGTGAGAGACGCCTGGCAGCGAGCAACGTTTTGTGCGCCGTGCAACGTCACTGCTCCTCGCGCATGCGCAGCACGGCTCTTCAGGAGCCATGCGAAACTGCTAAACCTCGGCCAGTGTAGCTCACGCTACAAAAGCCCTCTTCTATATGAGGATTGTCTGCTACGCTGTTTCCTTGAGAGTGATATACCCCCTGCCATGGTGTCTGCACGACTTAGTTTACGAAAAACCGGGGTTATTTCAAGAATATCCGCGTCTCCAACGCGAGATTGGTTTCTTGTTTTGTGTCCCTTGTTTGACACGCTAGTCAGGACGGTGTACGCAGCTTAGCAGCTTTTGACGCCTAGCATAAGGCTTTCACAGATAAAAAAATTAGGGAGTGTTCTTCTCTAAGGAAAACAGCGTAGCAGACGACACTCATAAAGCTCATAGTTTTATGGGGGTGCGCCTACGCTCGCCTATTTCGCCTCTGTAAATAATGATAAAGCGCTGACCTGCCGATCTGTCGTTGCTCCCATGATATTTTTGAAATTTTGGGATCGTCTACTTTCGATTAATTATTAATTAATTAATTAATTAATTAATTAATTAATTAATTAATTAATTAATTAATTAATTAATTAATTAATTAATTAATTATTGATCGATTGATTGATTGATTGATTGATTGATTGATTGATTGATTGATTGATTGATTGATTGATTGATTGATTGATTGATTGATTGATTGATTGATTGATTGATTGATTGATTGATTGATTGATTGATTGATTGATTGATTGAGGGGTTTAGCGCGCCGACTCTACACAGGTGACAGGGCGCGCCGTAGTGGAGGACTCCAGATTAATTTTGACCACCCGGGGATCTTTACCGTGCAGCGAAATCCCGAACACACGGGCGTTTTCACTTTTCTATACCCTCAGAAAAGCGGCCACCGCGGCCGGGAATCGAGCCCGCATTTCTGGGCTCAGCAGCACAACGCCGCAGCCAATGAGCCACCACGGCGAGTGAGGGTGTACTCTCGCTGGAGGCGCCACGTCATGACTATGCAATGTGGCAATGATGTTAATGGTACTGTTCATAGTTCGATCGCCTCGCGATGACACGTAATGATTGTATGCAGTGACAATGCTTCCATCATCGCATAGCTTCGAATAAAAGGCAAGGTTACCTCACTAAAATACCTAAGCAGTCTTGGGTGCCTCTCTCAATTTCTTCGTCTGTGTATATATATTTCCTCTCAATTCGCGCTGTAAGACAGCAGTATTTTTGCAGTAATACGGTCCTCGACAGTGGAAATCCTCTGCAGAAAGTGACCAAAAATAAAATGCATAAAAGCTGCTCTGGTTAGCTTAGACGTGCTTCGGCTGTAAAAACAAAAGTTTTCCGTTGGGCGCTCGCTTTCATGCACTTTCGAGCAGACGACAAGGGCTTTCGCTTCACGCTCTAATCGCATGTTTCAACATGCCTTCCTTCGACTCGTTAGTGCCTTAAGGCTGGAGAAAACGTGTAATAGTTTCTATAATGCCGCGATGAGTGGTAAGATCGTGTATAAGCAGTCTTTCTTTTAAAAAAAAAATTCGTGATCGTGGGGATAGAATGCTAGCCCATTGGGGCACTCAAATTCAGTAGACGCTTTTTTGCAGCAGATACTTCTTCTTTGACCGGCTTCTTCCCCGAAAAAAGTTCTTGCGCTCGCACGGCTGGAATTTTGTTGTTTTAAAGCTCCTCGCGGCCCCTGTAAATAATGCACGTGAAAGCGCATCTGAACCTGTTCGGCGCACCGCTGAACAACAGCAGCCCATGCCAAGAACCGATGGAACATACAAACACGATTTCCTCGGACACTGAAACACCAACAGTTGCTGCTCCCGTATGAGATGCCGCCGCCATTATTAAGTTTCTGGAGCGTATGATATTAACTGTTAGCGGGAGAAGGCTAACTATCTGCTCTTGAAAATGTCTTGCTGTGTACCCATTACGCAAGAGAAATGGGGAGCAATGTAGCACAAGAGCCTAATGAATTGTGTGGTGTTGTATCGCATCGCATTTGTGCAGCGAATAATGTTTACACATTTCTTTGCAAAAAAATGCACTAGAGATCAGTTTATTTTGTAGAATTAAAGTACGTCGTTTGTCGAATGTCTCTCCGATGCCATCCCTCCTCTCTCCCCTCTCTCCCGTTCCGTCTTTATTGGCTTTAGAAAGCAGTTCAAGCTTTGCAGTTACAGAGAAAAATGCGCTTCATGAACTATCAAAAGGGAATGCTTCAAGTTTAAACTAAAATAATTGCAATGCCTAACCATTCTGGACCATGATGCAACATCACCAACGGACGAATTCCCCGCCCAGACTCTCTTAAAGCTGGCTGGAATCCAGCTCCGACAGGTTGTTTGCTTGATCTGCTTGGACTAGATAATTGGTGAAGACAGCCATGCCACAGCAACTCTACCAGTAACTCGAAACGATGACAGCCGCTACGAAAGGGCCAAAGCTGAAAAATGGGCCCTATGGGCCATCGGGATTGTAGCACTGCGTGATACGCCGTGTTCCTGCGCGGTGACAATTGAGGAGCTTCGCGTAGACTAGCTCTGAAAAAAAGATTGTGTAATGTTTTGTTTATCTTTTAGTTCTCACGCATCTAATTGTTGAGCTGTCGAGGATCAAACTGAGAAGAACCGTCGCTGTCAGTATGTGTCAGAATAGTTTTGTAGAGATTACATGGCCTGAGTTTTTATGCGTCGGCTCTGGTGACCAGAACACTGCGCGTGCATTAAAGGGTCCGCGGGTTTTTTTCCTATACTTCTGTTACTCTCGCTTGCACAGGCGCAAGCCACTTCTGTTAATTTTGAAAATAAACCATCCCGGTAGTCCTAAACTGACTGGGCCGCAGTCGAATTAGTTGGCGAGAAGTTGCGTGAAACGGCGGCCACACATGAATAAAATTAGCAACTCGGAATCGATTTACTTCACATCGTCAAGATTGCCAGTTCTCACTTTCATCGACCTTGGCATTATCTGATAAAGGCGTCAAGGTCGCCTTCGTCGACATTTGTCGCCCCGCTTCCCTCAGTAATTGCAACAACCTCATGGTTTAACGTGTCATCTAATGTTGTAAAACTCCACTGAGTCTCGGCTCAGAAATTTCAACTTCATAAAATTGCGCCACTTAGAATCACGTTCTGCTGTTAAGCAGCCACTTATGCGGCGGAAACAATATCTGTGGGTTCCACGAACAAAGACACTTCTGGCATGTCAATAGGCAAAGACAAAAGAACGGCCGTGAACAAGCGACGAAGTTATTTTAGTCTTACGTTTTACTTTGCCAAGAGCTTCTAAGTGGTTAGCCGTTGTCTAAATGTGTTCCGCATTTCATGCTACTCGACGAGACGACATGGTCTCTACCGCTGAAGTCCGATCCATTGTTGTCAGGTGAAGATGAGCTGCTCCTCATAACTCTTCCAGCCACTACTTTATGCGGCCTTCAAACGCACGAGGCAAACCACTCCTGAAACGTAAGTCCATCCATGAAACCTATTCCCATCCCCTAGTCCAAGTGGCTTTCGTAAAAGCGCTGACAAAACTCCTAGATTGCGAACAGGCTGGAGGCAAAGAGAAACGGAGCGCTTCGAAACCGGTTCTCATTTCATATGGTGCGGTCGAACAAGCTATCGAGAAAATCATTTCAGTGGTTTCTTGAGAGCAAATATTGCGCCAGCGATAAGTCAGTAGCTGGAGGAGAGGCGACCGTCGGCGCTATTTACGAAGTCTCAACAGGCACGAAAAACCCGAAAACAACACACGCACGCTTTGAAAGTTCACAATACGTCATGGTGTTTACCGCGAGATTTTTCGCGCATTGAAGTGGTATGTTCCTAACGTGCAAACACGGCTGCGCGGCTTGTTGATCAGATTGCACTGTACAATTTTTGCTGCCTTATGAGAAGTCCTGCATGGGTAGAAGGTGACATTTGGATCATCTTACTCGATTATTTAGAGAAACAACAAGTAAAACGAAGATGTCGAAAATGGTTGTGGGCTGCAGCGCTAAGGCAAAAGAGATCAGAAAGAAAAACAAAAAGTTTCTGAGGTTACATAAACGTATTTGCATGAGATATGCGCGCAAAAACGTTTTTTTTTTTTTTTTGGTTAGGTTCATCTATAGTACAGAATGATTACACACTCTGCTGCGATACTACCTCCACAGGAGCTGAAGGCCAACCGAGACTGCGAACGATATGTCCGCTGCGATTTTTTTTTTAATTTTTTTCTTCGGATGCCCTGCTTATGAAACGCGTCGCAGCCATTGAGAATTTAGTTCGCTGCGAGTGCATCTTCTTGTTATTGACTTTCTTTCGCACGCTGTAGAAGAATCTTTTTTGTGATTTTACCCCAGAGGCTGTTTTAAAGGCGACATATTTGTTGGACAGGATAGAGGCCAAACAATTTTAGCAACAACTGCACCTTCCGAGCTGGATGACACTACGGAGCCATCCGTGTATAATCTTTCCGTTAGTTGTAACGTTTGTGCAGTAGCAGCATTGTAGGTTGTTGAAGGGCCAATGCTGGCAAGCCGGCTTTTTTTTTCTAATGCCCGGAACGCTCAGATGAATCCAAGGTTGTGCCAGGCACCACAACGGGGAGGACGTTGTAATCTCCGGGGCGTACCTCGACGGGATTTCAGCCCTGCGCGTTGTGCTAACGGCTGAAAATGTAGATCGTGGTCGATCCTCAGTGAGCTGTGCCAGATGGTGAGGTGGCAGCCTCGTAAGGAGCCCGATGTACAGGCGTAGTGTCTCGGTTGCCACATACGTTGCTATTGCATGCTCTTGAGCAGTGCAAATGGTGCCCACTGTTGATGCACACCGCGGGAAACCAAGAAACGTACGCTGAACCTGCGGTTGGATGCTCTTATTAACCGAAAGTTACTACAGCAATTATTAAAAATTTCTAGCAAGCTGTCACGCAAGGCGACTAAAAAAGTGCGGAGTCCAGCTGCAGCATTCCTCTTACAGATTTTCCCCACTTCTTTCCACCAACAGATATGAATATGTGGGCAATAGTGGTAAGTTTATAGTTAAGGACAGTCACATTTCCGCTCCGTGAAATGTCCCTGTCGATGATGACGCTAAGGAATTTGTGATGCCTGGAGTAGATAACCAACCTTTAATTGATCTTGAGGCGCTATCGGTACATAAGCTTGTGGGCAAAATCAACCAGTGCGCACTTGTCACCAGACATGTACAGGCCTTGCCTTTGTTGGTAAGATCGTAGACTGAAGCGCTTTTCTCTGAAAGCGGAGCCCAAGGACGCGGTTTCGATCGGCGGCCGCGGTGGCCGCTTTTCAAATTGAGGCGACGAGAAAAAACGCAATGTGTCGAGATTTCGGCGCACGTTAAAGATGCCGTGGTTGTCAAAATTAATCCGGAGTGCCCCGCTTTAACACGCCCTAAAGCCGAGGGCAGCCTCGCGCTTACAATTTCCTTTTTTTTCGCTCAGACAACAAATATGATAGGCAGCAATAAAAAAATGCCTATCACCCTTCTTCCGAGGTTAAAGCAAATTTATCTTAAAACTAAAGACTACAAAGCAGCTATTACGGACCCAACAAAAATGATTTTTTCCCCGTCAGAGTTCTCCCAGTCAACGATGGTCCCTCTTTGAGAGGTGCGAGGTGTATAGACAGATAAGCGTAACCTCGTACGCACACCCACAGGAAGGACGGGGAAGACGGGGGACTGGGGATTGTTCAAACGCAACTCTGATGTTAAATCTTCTTCGTCGGAACCCCCCTTAGAGACGTAAACACGATTTTCCAAAGTAATTTCTCAGGACTGTAAAAACGCAGCCTTATGCTGTCAGTGACGAGAAGCAGTCAGCCCTGTAGGGGCCACGCAAGCGGGAAGGATGCTAAGGGGCGTCTTCGAGGCATTTTTACGATGGAGATTGCAGCTGCGACTTGTAAAAAAGTTACGATCGTGGTTGTAGTAATTTATGCCTATTTAAAACGTAAACTACGTCCCCATTTTCTTCCGCATGCACGAATAACAAAACACCGCCAAAGAACAACCGAATAAGCGTCATTTTCAGGTCAGCGGCCTATCGCCAGTGAACATTCCTGTCTGTTCACTATTAGCTAGAAGGAGGATTTCCTGGCGTCGAATTTATAAGCCTGAAGGCAAATAACTTACTTCTTGCTTTAAAATTCCGCGCATAAAACGGGGACGCCCAAAACAAGGCGCATAAAGCAGTGGAAAAAAGTCTTCCTTTACGTGTCCCCTCTCTGCGTCCCCATTTTATGTGCGCAGTTTAACCGCCGTGACGTTGCACCATTTATTCTGGATTTCAATTTTCTTTTGTTATCGTTTCTTGCAGTTTCCTAATGGTTGGCTTAGAGAATACCGCATTTTAGAGGTGTAATGACAATAAATCGTTACCCTGGAGCAGTTGCTCCGTAAGCGACCATGCGGACTTTTAAGATCTATTCGCAGGTTCGACAAAGGTGTGTTTGTTTATGTCGAAATGTAAAAATTACTCTGAAAGCGCTGCATTTGAAGAGTGGGAAAATTCGGTGACATTTGCACAATGTGGTCTTTTATTTCGTTTCAATGCTAGGTCCTTTTGTATAGGTCTTTTTCTAGTACAAAGGTGTAGCTGTATCAGTGAAATTGCTGTTGTTTATTTAACCAGATAAAGACAAATGCCAGATACAATATGGCCGGAAGGACTCGCTATTCTGTTCACTAAAAAAACAATCTCACTGCCTAGGCCTTTTACCCAGACCTGACGCTCGAGCAGGGAATAAAGAAAACTGAAATTGCGAGCGCATGGGGATTCACGGTTGAAAACTCAGTCTGCTCTGTTACCGTAACTTTTGTGCAGTGCAGCTTTTTTTTAGACAAAGCTGGGGCTAGTTTTTACTGCACAGTTATGGCCCGTGGATTGCTTCTGTCAACTGTGTCTCCTTTATGAATTTCGGGGGCTGTATGCTCGTCCTATCAATGCCTTCAGGCGAATTCCCGCCTTATGTTAAAACCGATATGGTAACCAATTCAAGCCAAAATTTTATTTAAGCTCCCAAGACCATAAATGCAGAAATCAACATCAGGGCTTCGTATAAGAACACGGAAAATTGAGTATACAGAAAGTTGTGGTTCATTCCTCTGTCATAGGAATCGGTAAAACACGAAACTGAAATGTGAAGCGAAATTTGAAGCTAAGCACGATTTGCGGGTCGGCGGCTGTCTCGTGGGTGTATTTGGCGAGCGACGTCCCGCTGGCGGGTCGTTTTGGCAAAGGTGTACTGGCGTCATTTCCGTGACAGATATGACGTCAGTGAAATCTTGGAGTATTTTGCAATAAAACACTTTCGGGTTAACATATAAAACCCGAAAACAAACAACCTTAAGTATAACGTACTCTTTGGTTCTAAAGGTTGCTTCACCGCAAGAAGACCCGGTGTGGGGGGTGCACCCTTTAGGGTCCGCTTGCTTCGTTGCACTGGCGTCATTTCCGTAACGGATGGGACGTCACTCAAATATTTGTGTATCCCGGAATAAAACACTTCAGTGTTAAAAACTATATGTCTTTCAGCTCATGTTATGCTTGTCGGCCTAAATGAGGCGTCGATAGTGGTAATGTCGTCGGCTTTTTGCGTCGCTCGGCTTTTTTTCTTATCTTTCTAGTTGGTGTTTTTTACTCAATAAAGAGTTTTAGTTTCACGTACGTAGAAGCTTCATGTACGTAGATCTTTTACGGATGACGAGTGCGCATCAGCAGAACTTAAAGGGTCGCCGTGAGTCTTTCGGACGTACGTGAGATTCGAATTCTTCCGCTAAGGCCTTTACGTTGCTTCCGTAGTAGAGTTGACCGACATGGCGGGGCTCTGCCCTCCGGCATCACAGCGACAACAGCTTCGTCGCTAATCCCTAGGTGCGATATCGTGATTTAAGCGGCTGATTTTGCCTTCAATTTGCTCATTCGTTCTCTCACCCAAAGTTTCAATCGAAAAACAACTTTTGTTTTTTAGTTACTAGGTCAATTCTTCAGCTGTTAAGGCTGACGGAGTGGCGTTTGTCGTCTTCATAGCAAAGCCCTCTCTAGATCATGAGGGATACAGCGGTGTGCGTGTCTATTAGCAGATGACGCTACAAATAACGTGCGGCTGAAGCGTCTACGCGCGGCTATGGGCGGAGAGCGCTCGCACCTTGACGCAGTATACACGGAGTGCGCGTGTACGTGTTCAAACTACATGCACGTGGCCTACGCATACTTTTCACTTTTGCGCACGTGAACTCTGTCCTCACGTGAAACTAAAACTGTATAATACGTTCTATTTGTCAGCGGCGCTTTCATGTTTAATTAAAATCTTGCTGGTGCAATGCTCCCACGTAATTGCACGCGTCCAAGGGCCAATTTGCATTTGGGTGGTCGCTAAGGCCCCGACCAGTTCACTGCTTCTACACGGTGGCTATGTCTGGGTGCAGTGCCACTATTAGCGTAGGAAATGTTCTGGTAAAAAATGTCTTTAAGGAGAAAATATGAACAATGAATGAGTTTTCTCGGCCAAATTTCCTACAGGATGTCACCTGGTTGAGCGGCATGCTAAGCCGTGATGGAAGTGATGCGAAGCTGGGTCCAGCAGACGAAGTTTATCATAATAAAAAGAAATCCGCCATTGTGATTTGAAACTTCTTTTTACCGATGCCAAAATAGTAGTGCTCGCTCTCCAGATACTATTACGAACTTGTATCTAATTATCCCTCCTCTTCGAGTAAAACGCTGTAAGGTATTCTTTTCTGCCCACAGAAGAACTGAAGACGCATGGCAGAAGCAAATGCACAAGTTGAGTGATATTTAAATTGATCAGACGCGGGAATAACGTAGCGACAGTCTCTCGTTTTGAAAGCACCTTTATTGTTACATGCAATAGGCAGCGCCAAAACAGAGGGGCAGGAAGAGAATACACGTATAGATTGGAGAAGCGCCAGCCCTGCCTAAAATCATTATCTTCAACAATAACTTCTTTAAAACTTAACAAAAGAATGTGTGCCCTGAAGCTACAAAGGAGATTGTTACATATAACCCTGCTGCTCCCGGACGGCCGTGGAGCATAGTTTGCATAGCGGATTGAAGGAGACAAGTATCCTAGAGAGTGCGATAACGTGGTTTGTAAGTCTCCTTTATGAAGGCCATAGAAATAAAAGAAATCAAAGTAAGTGTCAAAGTTATATTTCGAACTTATCAGATTTATCCCTCTGCAAGCGGGTGGACAAAAGCTACCCAAAAAGAAGAAACCTCCCGAGTCTACGGAACCGCGAATAGGCCGACTTTCTTGTTTTAATTTCATGCCTTATTCACTTTTAAATACAAAACTGAACGTAGATAGGTTAAGCGGATTTAGAATGTAACGTAGAAAGCTGAGTTTGACGGAGACTTCATTTTTTGTAAAGACCACAGGAACATTGTGCTCTCTAAGACCCCACCTACAAACGAACACAAAAACGTAGGAAATCGAGCTAGTCAAGAAAGGAGAAGGAACAGAAGGGGAGAGCTATGGGTCATTTTAGGCAACTTTTTTTTACGAGTGCGGCAAACTGATAAACGCCAAGTTGGTAAATGTTCATGGTGAAAACAGCGCATAAAAGCGCACTATGCCAGCACCGTGTTTGTATTTTCCCTTCTCTGTCTTCGTCTTTTATTCGCTGTTTTCACCATGAACTTTTTTTTAGACAACGTGAGTTAAGGATTGATGACGAAACTCTTTACGTCAGCTGAAAATATTTACCTTTAATGTTTGGGTGCTAAAGCTAATATACGTCTCAGTGTAAACGCAAGCTGATAAGTTGCCCTTTATAGCCCCCTCATGTGTTACCCCGACGAAATGAGCACAGCAAACTGCGTAAAATTGCGAAACAGCTGCTTCTTGAGGCTATCGAATGCCGCCCAAATATACGTTTCTTCGCTTTCCATTTTTATATTGGTCTATTCCCGAAAGAATGGTCAGTGGTGTTGGTATTTTGGCACGCTTTCTGTCAATTTACAAGAATAAACACAAGTTAACGTTTCAGTACTATTGTCTTTTTGCAGCAAAGCCTGTTTGACACTGATTTGTAAAGTTCAAAGTAAATCCCGTAACATTTTTACAAAAAGTTGTGGACTGCCTCGTTTGGACTGCCGATAATTATAATTTGTTTCGGGGGTCTGTAAGATGCTATGACTTATTTGTTGTTCCTGGCCAATAAATACCCTAAGCAGGTATGTGTCCGGAAGTATGGTACTACAGCAACTGTAATTTCTGTTGCACCTGTGGGAACATGCAGACATAGCACAGTAGAAACGCATTTGGCTTCTACTGAAGAGATCCGAATTCGGATGCTATCGTATCATACATGCTTTTTCATTTACTCTTTACTGCGGCGACCATTTTCTTGAACACGGAACAACAGCAAGCGCAACAGCAACAACGACGACGACGACGGTTTTTGCGTCGGATGGGGCACTTAAGACTTTCGCCTTAAAAACAGGGTTGTGATGATTTTGGCACTGCATTCTACTCACGCGTTTTTTTCTAGCTAATTATGAATACGTTAGTAGTTACTTCGGGGGATATAACTGGTCTGTAGAAATTTGACGCATTCCTTGCGTAGGACAAATTGAACTCGGAAACGCAATCTAGGGAAAAAACAAGTGAACCTGGTGCAGATTGAATATGCCTCATGCTCAATCTCGTGGCTGTGACTTTCGCGGATTGCGTTTGAACTCACGTACTTCTAATGAGGCAATCATCTATGCAGAGTGAAGAGGAGAAGGCCAATCTCCTCACAGTTCTTCAGTTCAACCACGCCATTTCTTGCGAACCAGTTAAGCAGTACCCTCCAAATTTTTCGCCGGGTATTTTACGGGGCGGAGGCTGTCGCCTCCTAGTGCTTTTTAAAAACCTGCTCATGTCCTCAAGTGTAATTTATTACTTCTTTTTGGTGACGCCTTCAAATTCTAGTGTGAGTATCCTAATAAAAACGTTCTCCAGCTTTGTGTTACCGCCAAATAGCGATGATCAAAATTCTCGGTTATTTTGACTATCCCGTCGGCGTTCGTTGGTATGTGACAATGTTCACCTTGTTTAAGAAAAGTTGACTTCTGCCAGTGCGAGGTTCGTTCATCGCTGATTCTTTGTTCTCATTTCTTCAAACGTGTAGTTATTTTATTGCTGTGTGAAAGTCCCACAAGTCGCCTATCGTTTTTTAACTTTTCAGTATAGGCATTGTAGAAGCGTAATTCATCTCTATGTCATAGAACGAGAAAGGTAGAGAAAGAGGGAGGAGGGAGGGAGGGAGATTTACTACCGAGCTTGGCTTGCTACTCCATGCCACATTACAACGCAGACAAAAAATTACAAAACCCGCACACAAGCAATACAAGACGCCGGAACGCCGACTTAACCCACGCACGCAGGAGTTAGACTAGGGTAAAGCGTTCACAATTTTGTGCTAGCCGCATTCTCGGACAAAGAATCACAAGGTCCTCGTAGCACATGTCGCAGCGGCCGCCGAGTAACGTAGTCGGAGAACATCAGTAAGTGTAAAACGTGTGTCACAAGGCAGACACAATACCGTTTTCACGGAAAGTTGGAGAGTAGGAAAGAACGCACGCACACACACGCACACACACGCACAAACACACACACACGCACACACACACACACACACACACACACACACACACACACACACACACACACACACACACACACACACACACACACACACACACACACACACACACACACACACACACACACACACACACACACACACACACACACACACACACACAGTGCATGATTGATATCCTCACGAACACTACAGGTCTCTCAGAGAGGTGAGGCCCCTCGGTGCGTCTTGTGCAGGTAGTTGGTAAAGGTGTCTTTGAGGCGTATGCGGCATATAATCGCTTCCTCATGCTTGCTCAGACCACACGGCATCCGAGAAGAGCAGGCGGTATCGAAATTAACTGCGTGGTGCACATGTGTCGGATATCCTGACTTCTGCTTTTACGAATAATGTGGTGTGGGACAGGGACTTTCTATTGCACGCCATTATGTCACATATGTTGTTTGTAGTCGTCGTATCTGCCTATAAGCTTCCTATGTTCTCGGCCCAATTACCTGGTCAGATTTTTTTTTTGTAACCTCCTATTACCAATATGCAACTGGAAACTTCTATATTGACTTCCAACACACCCAGTTTGGCTTTTTGCGAAGTGCTGCCTTTTGCACGGATACCACAGGTACGCCGGAAGGCGACATGCGTGCATGGAAGCATAGCAAAGACAGCTCTCCCAATCACAAGCGAACGACTAATTTTTCACCGTTTGTCAACCCAATCCAGCGTGACTGCTTGTGAGAGCATAGAAGCTTTAGCGAGTCAGTTCCTTTGTGTGTGAGCGCAAAAAGAACGCGGGTACGAGAAGGGAGAAGTGAAAGGAATGTGCTGATTAGACCCACTTGTTTTCGCACGCTGCCCGTTGCGTTCGTCTACACCGTCTCTAGGGGAAGTCATCTGCCCCGCATTTCGCAACTGCAGCAAAATTGGTGCCCTACCTCATTTATGATGGCGCCAGGGGAAAGACAAGTGCTAATATTAGATGCGAAACAGCTTATGGTCGAGCCTGTTCCCTCCGCCGTTGTGTGGGCGCGGCGTCCACACCCCAACTACGCATGCCTGGCCAAGTACCGCTGATGATGATTGTGGCAGGATGCACCTGGGGATTGGCCAACCAAAGAATCCATCACGAGATAGCTTCGCGTTCAACCACCATCGTCATCTTCCCGTAGGGGAACCCTGAGTAATACACTCCCACTGCGCATGCCTGGCCAGGCACCGCTGATGGTGATTGTGGCAGGATGCCCCTAGGGATTGTCCAACCAAAGAATCCATCACGAGATAGCTTCGCGTTCAACCACTGTCGTCATCTTCCCGTAGGGGAATCCTGAGCAGTATGCGAGGCATGCCTCCTCTCCTCTCCGAAGCTCCTGTCCTCTCCGGGATCGCGCAACGAATGGCAACACCTGCGGCTTCGCGCATAATGCCAAGCAGCTCAGGGTTAGAGACGCGATGGTAGCCGCTGCATACTCCGCTGAAGGTGACACTGTAGCTCCGTGGTATAAATGACGCCTGCGTAGGCGCGCTCCGCTCCCCTGATTCTCCTCCAGGAACGCCGCGATCGAACTGAAAACTAATGGGAACTTGAGTCGACGCCATGGCTGCTTCGCATACTACTCAGGGTTCCCCTACGGGAAGATGGTGAAATTTTTTTGCTCCTGTGTGGCTCTCAACATAGCCCTGCATTCTGAGAAAGCGGACCGTGTTTACTGCGCGTACGTTGCGAGCATTCGTTTCTGCCTTTTAAAGCCAAGCTTTCAATGTCTCACTGATGTCGCATGTCACATCCAGAACTCACTGCAAGAAAAGTAACTTTCTTTGATGATGATGATGGCCGTGGGGGAAGTGAAGAAAAAAACCACTTCCCGTGGTTGAAATCGAACCTAGGCTTCACGCGTTATGAAGCCAATACCTATTTGTTTGCGACATTCCAGCCCTGCCGAAGCAGTTGGGATTTTGAGGGGGGGTGCGTCGAAGTGAAAAATCAGACAGAACAAGCATGCACCCATCCCTCTAACCAGAAGCTTTCTTCTTGCGAAATGAAATGGCGAAAGGTAAAGTCAAAGCCGCTAA
The DNA here is from genome assembly GCF_048455015.1 of Haemaphysalis longicornis. Classification (NCBI taxonomy): domain Eukaryota; kingdom Metazoa; phylum Arthropoda; class Arachnida; order Ixodida; family Ixodidae; genus Haemaphysalis; species Haemaphysalis longicornis. The sequence continues at coordinate 33,684,480 of NW_027526361.1, read as the reverse complement.
GATGAAAATCTCAAACTGCTTGCGAGCCAAAGTCAAAGATCAGCGAGTCAGAGTTCGATCCCTCTGCGAGTTTAAGTCTAAACTCGGGCGAAACCAAGAAATCCCTCGCGAGAAAGCTTCTCGTTCAACCATCGTCGTCGTTAGACGGAGGAGTACATGACTTTTTTGTTTCTCCTTTTACCAGAAAATTAATCAACCGCTCAGGGCGTATAACACCACAAACAAATGATCCCGGGCCATTAAAAGGAGATGTAAAAGTTTTCAACTTTTTAAAACGAATTTTTTCCCGTCGAGTTGCGGAATCAAAGTTATAAAAAGGTCGTTTTCTCGACAACTAAACACTAAATAAAAAAATGGTTGCTATGCTAGAAACACGATTTCCAGCCAACACTATTGGTCTTATGCTGCCATGCAGGCACCTCAACATTCACATGGTTGTTTATATATATATATATATATATATATATATATATATATATATATATATATATATATATATATATATATATATATATATATATATAGGAATAAGAGTTGGCAGTCAGGAAAACCTCGGACAGAAAGGGGAGGATGTAGTAGGTCACTGAAACAGATAAAGAATTTGGAAAGAAAGAAAGAAAGTGGAGAAAAAAGGTCGTTTTCCATAGGAAGCTTCAGAGGGTTCAACGCTGGTCGACCACTCTCGACATGTCGTAGACACTCGAGTCACGGCCCCGGGGGTTAAAAAGAAGGTCCCCTTCACACCGAGTAGTCTGAGTGGCGCTGGCTACCACCCCCAAGCACATGAATCAAAAATACCTAAACATAAATACCCCAGAAAGTGGAGGGGAAAATCGCCCCGCCGGTAGCGTAGTGGTTATCGCAGCAGACCAGTATTCTGGAGGCCGTGGGTTCGGATCCCACCGAGCGGGCATTTTGTCTCCACTTTCTTTCTTTCCAAATTCTTTATCTGTTTCAGTGACCTACCACATCCTCCCCTTTGCTGTCCGAGGTTTTCTTGACTGCCAACTCTTATTGCTGTGTTATTTTCAACGAGCCCCTCATTTCCTATTCTGATTGGCTACATGCATAGCGAGGGCCTCTGTTCAGGCAGTCTTGGTGCCATAGGAAGCTTAAGAGGGTTCAACGCTGGTCGACCACTCTGGACATGTCGTACAAACTCGAGTCACTGCCCGGGTGTTAAAAAGAAGGTCCCCTTCACCCCAAGTAGTTTGAGTGGCGCTGGCTACCACCCCCAAGCACAGGAAACAAAAATACCTAAACATAAATACCCCAGAAAGTGGAGGGGAAAATCCCCCCGCCAGTAGCGTAGTGGTTACCACACAAGACCGGTATTCTGGAGGTCGTGGGTTCGGATCCCACCTGGCGGACACTTTTTCTCCAGTTTCCTCTTTCCAAATTCTTTATCTGTTTCAGTGACCTACCACATCCTCCCTTTTGCTGTCCGAGGTTTTCTTGACTGCCAACTGTTATTCCTGTGTTATTTTCAACGAGCCCCTCATTTCCTAGTCTGGTTCGCAATATATATATATATATATATATATATATATATATATATATATATATATATATATATATACGGTCGAACAAAAGAAGTTTCCAATGGTCCAGAAAAAATATCAAAAAGTAGAGTCCGACGCAAGTCTCAAAAAACAAAAACAAACATGTTTACTAACGTTTCGACTGGTGGTCCAGTCTTCATCGGTGAAGACTGGACCACCAGTCGAAACGTTAGTAAACATGTTTGTTTTTGTTTTTTGAGACTTGCGTCGGACTCTACTTTTTGATATATATATATATATATATATATATATATATATATATATATATATATATATATATATATATATATATATATATATATATATATACAGAAAGAAAAACACGCGCCCAGAGGGGGGACCGAACCCACGCCTTTCGATTAGATCTCGAATGCCTTACCAATTCGGCTATCTGGGCGACTGTGTTCTCCTTCACTTTCTGGGGTGTTTATATTTACTATAACTGTATCTGAAGCTTGAGTGTGGTAGCCAGCGCCACTCAGACTACACGGGGAGAAGGGAACCTTCTTTTTAACCCCCGGGGCGTGACGCGAACGTCTACAGCCTGTCATAAGCGGGTAACTGGCGGGAAACCCTCTTATGCTACCTTGGCATCAAGGCTGCGAGAACCGAGGCCCTCGCTAAGCTTTCGCACGATAATAGGGTTTAGAAATTAGGGGCTCGTTAGGGAATACAGAAAGAAATGCCGGCAGTCTACAACGCCAAAGAAGGCATAGGGGGATGGTTAGACTAGTTTTTACCGTTAGTGACGTTGCATTATTTTTTTTATTAATTACGGGAGAAAGAAAGAAAGAAAAACGCGCCCAGAGTGGGGACCGAACCCACGCCTTTCCATTAGATCTCGAATGCCTTACGAATATATATATATATATATATATATATATGTAGCGAATCAGAATAGGAAATGAGGGGCTCGTTGAAAATAACACAGAAATAAGGGTTGGCAGTCGAGAAAACCTCGGAAAGCAAAGGGGAGGATGTGGGAGATCATTGAAACAGATTAAGAATTTGGAAAGAAAGAAAGAAAGTGAAGAAAAAATGCCCGCCAGGTGGGATCCGAACCCACGACCTCCAGAATACCGGTCTGGTGCGATAACCACTACGCTACCGGCGGGGCGATTTTCCCATTCACTTTCTGGGGTATTTATGTTAGGTATGTTTGTTTCCTGTGCTTGGGGGTGGTATATTTATATATATATATATATATATTTATATATATATATATATAAATATATATATATATATATATATATATATATATATATATATATATATATATATATATATATATATATATATATATAATACAGAAATAAGAACATGTGTAGCAGAGCTTCGAATACAAACCGAGTTATTCTGGACCCATCGCTAGCAAACACTGTTGCAAAACCATTCTTGACCACTTGTTTCGAATAAGCAGTTAGTGCGAAGTATAATATAGAGACTTTCTGGCAATGTGGGTCATTTAAGTTCAAGTAAGAGAAGTAGAATACACTGTGAACGCTAAATAACTGCCTCCTGGAAAAGCGGCGTTTTTCCAAAATATCTGTATAGTCAGAGCAGCTGCTAATGGGGCTAGCCTTGTTTTTGGTATACCGCCGTGGTTTAGACTAATGGCGGGTGTTTCTAATCGCACTTGCGCGTAACGACAGCAACTCGCTTAGAGAACACTCAAACTGCCTGGCAAACAAAATAAAAGCTAAAAATGGGTCGTTAAAACTTCGAATTGCTCACATTGGGCGATTTTAACACCGCAGCTGTTTGGGCCGAGCGTTTTGCGTCAGTTCACAAAAACACCTCGAAGTGTGAGGGAAAGTTGTGAGCGGGCAAGGAGCCCACGAGCAGGTGTTGGGAATGCGCGCCTCAAGAAAAATGAAATGTGGTTAGGCTGGTCCCGAGAATCGAATTTGCTGCTTTTACGCCGTGAAAGCGGCGCCCCACCCACTGGGCCACCCGAAAAGCACGAGGGGTATGGCGTTATCAACGGCGGCAAACAGCACATGGGCAGCCAGTCGGAAAGAAAAAAAAGGTAGTGTTTGCACGCAGTGCGCCACACCTACAAGAAAAAAAGGCGAGATATAAATTTTTACAAGTATTATGCCGAGCGGGTTAGTTTTGATATGAAAAAAAAAAACTAAACCTGCTAACGAATTTAAGCGCTCATAGCGTGGAAAAACGATTCCATCTTGCCTTCTCAGGCTGCCTCCTTACGAGACGGGAGGTCTAATGCACACATGTGTTTGGAGGCTGGAAATAGATAACAAAAAGTATTAAAAAAAGCGATAACCTTACCCCATAAATTAAGCACAATAGCAAAAAATTAAGAGACCAGCGCCGCAGGAAACAAAAAAGAAACGAACACAGGGATAAAACGCACCCGTGGTTGAAATCCAACCCGGTTCCTCGCGTTGTGAAACCGGCTCTATGCGACTGCGTTCGTGACGTGATCTCTCGCGTGCTGTTCTCGTCGCCAGTTCCCGTTCGCTCACGCCTGAATTGAGGATCACAGACGCCCATCTTGCGGAGCCGGTTGCCGCGTGTTCTGGCGCATGCTAACACAGTTCATCTTGGGAGAGATGTGAAAGTCTGCGAGCAAAACGATCCGGGCCTGCCAGCCACGGAGAACTTACCAACACCAAGTACGGAAACATATATCAGGTGCCACAGCCGGGCCTGCGACGTAGGGAGCGCGGCCTCCAGCTCTACGGTTTCTCCAGCCTTGCACCACTAGGCGCCGCTTGCAGTATCTACTACAAGCGGCGCCATTATTCTAGTGAGCCAGATCAAAAAGTTGAGTTTTTAAAATTTTTATTTTGATGGGCAATCTGCAATGCATTTTTACAGCACCCGTTCTGATATCTGGAACTGAAACGTGACAACATTGTGGCCAGTGTTCTGTCAAGATACCATTAGCACCGCTAACAATGTGGCACTGGTGGAGTCGCCACAAGATTTCATAAAACCTATAGGCTTATTATTCACGTTAGCTTGTTCATAAAACAGCACAGAGAAGATTTGTAAACAAATAATCCAACCAGAACAAATTCTAGAATGTGTACGCCATGTTATCGGTGTTTCCCGACGAATTATATGAATTTTGTTCCGACAGAAATGTATTCGAAAGCGCCGCTTCTCTCGAACCTTCCTCCCCACCGTGTTATTGATAAAATTGTGAGTTACCTATACTGCAAATATTTGGCATGTATCCTAATAATGTACTTCTCCGTCTGAAACGTGAGGAAATAAATTATCCTTCAAAAATTGTAAACTCAGGCAGTGATAGTTGTTTGGCCGTAATATACAGTAACCGCAGTTTATAAGCGCATAGACTATTATTTCGGTTTTCGCGGGGAACACACCACGCACTGTCGTCGCCTACTCGCAAACTGATAGTGTGATACCATACATGCAAAAAGCTACGTGAATTTGGGCCGGGGTTATTGGGCAGCGGAAAAGACTGCGATATTTTTGAGCAAGACCTATCTTAAATGCGTTTTTACTCAAAATGTTTATGCAATGCATCAGACAATAAAAAGCGGCTGAGGACTAAGACATGTTTACAACCCATTTGAAGTGGAGAAAGACCAAGGTCCTGTACTTGTACCGCCATTTGTCTTCGAATCACACTAACTCGTCGGGAAAAAACGTTAACGACCGCAATTGCACATCAAAACACGCCAGAGAAAAGCGTCGTAGAAGTTATGTTGGGCAATGACAAGCCCACTCGGGATGTACTTGTTCTTTCGGACAAAACACTGGTATATTAGCGGTACCCGGGAATCCGACGGGGCACGTATGATTACCGAGGCGAGCAAGCGTATATTTACGTGGAAAGAGGGGCCTCTACCAACGGCCCTCTTGACGATACTGGGATGACAGCAGTGTGCTGTATGGAGCGTTGGTCGCTAAGTGTAGTGCATGTGTCACTCGCTTAAGCGAACATAACTCACTTTCTGTTCCTGAAAAAGAAATGCAGCGATCTGCGGACGCGGCCTGCCTATTTTCGGTTTGATGTGACAGGTGTCGCAATTGCACCTTGAGTTCTTGAAAACTTCGAGTTTTCTGTTGGCGGATAAAGAGGTGCTGATGGCTCACCTGAAAGAGTTCTCAAATGTAAACGAGGTAAAAGAAAATATGCGAAAGCTGTAGCCACTGTGCGATACCGCCTCGAAAAAAAACTACCATTGAAGAACCTAAAAAGAAAGACCACGTCAAAGACTCTTACTTGATTTAGTACTTATTCGAAACAAGCTCAACGACCGAAAGTCCGAGACAGTTTAAGTGGAAAAGGTTTTACTTTTTAGTCTGTACAAATGCTACTGTACCAGAACGACTATTGGCGAAAAAGGCGAGTGTTTTTACGGTTACTGCTCAGCTTATCTGACCATAAAGGATTTACAGAGGGATAAGAGTCTGACTGAGTTGTGTGCTAAGGTGCGTTGACACTAAGGCGCAAAGTCTGGCGCGACGTCTGTACGAATAATCCCACCCGTAGCTAGTGCTCAACGACAACAGCTACAGCAAATTGGTCGGTGGCCTATAACAAGAATATAACAAGTAGAAAACAGTACTGAAATTCCCTTGGGAAAGATTGGAGATCGCAGCTTCGAATGTTCCCTTGCGTCTCTTTCTCTTTAGTCCTTGTTTTAAGCTCGTCTCTAAGCGACAGTAAATCAGTTGTAAGCCTGGTCTGTGTCTTGTCACTACTTTGGCGCATGGCATTTTTGTCTTTTTTGGACTAATACGCCGTGAAGAGAAAACTCTCCCTACGGTGCAGCCAACGTTTGTTAGAAAAAATAGGTAACATTGCCATTATCTTTACACTTTATTCGTGCTTGTACCAATATTGGACGTGTAGCGGCTGCGCCCATGTTATCCACAATGAAACGATACAGCAAAATAGGAAATTTAAATGGAAGCCTTTAACATAAACTCATACTTTACTACTTTAAAGCTTGCCGCCGCGGTGGCTCATTGGCAAAGTCGTTGCGCTGCTGAGTCCAAGGTCGTGGGTTCTATCACGGCCGCGGTTGCTGCTGTATGTGATGGAAGCGAAAACGCCCGTGTGTCTACATGTAGACACACGTTATAGATTCCCAGGTGGTCGAAATTATTCCGGAGCCCTCTACTACGGCGCGCCTCATTGCCCAGGTTCACCTTGGACTCGTTAAACCCCACAATCAATCAAAAAACCACTTTAAAACCAAATAATGTCTTTTTTGACGAGTGAAAGCTTGGGCTAACATGCACAAACAGGCGCGTTACGGCGTAGATGCTGGCTGAAGGTATCCTTACAAAGCAGGAGCCGGCCATTATCTAATTCACCCTCTTTTGGACACGCGCGTTTTTAGCTGATTATTTAGCGTAAGGTAAATAATCATTTAGCTAGTAATCATGATTTCAGTAACCTGGCTTGCTGGCTCGTTTTGTGAACTCGTAGATGACCACGCTGTGCGCTCGTACACCCGCGTAAGCGCGTTTTTTGCAACACAGGTATTATGCCGACAAGGATCCCACAATCGGTACCTGTCGATGCCGCCGAAGTAAATTTTGATAATAAATGATACCCCTAATCCAAAGAAGGCTACACATTTAAACGCAATACTGGAAAATGGCGTTTGGCTGTATTGTCGTTTTTGTAGATAAAATGCCTTCCATCCACAATGGTCTCGTGAGTACTGTAGTTTCGAGTCGTCCAAACGCAAAAATGTTGTATAAAGATATAAGTGCTGAGGTTATAAATAACTGTCAGTAATAACTCTAATAACTGCTCGGGTTATAGCAGTAATAACTGCTCGGGTTATTAAACTAATCATCTTATGGAGATTGACAAGATTGCCCCCCCCCCCCCAAAAAAAAAAAAAAACGAAAAATCTCCAGAGTTCGCCGTAATCGTGGCAATATTTGCTCCGAATGAGAAAGACGCGTCCTAGCGAACACTCCTCTAAGGTGATGTACGATGATTATCACTTCCAAAAAAAAAGAAGGAAGCTCACACTTACATCAATAACGACGGTGCTAGGACTGTTGTGGCAGCGAAGCAGAAGCAAATCGGGTGCAATCGTGGAATTAGGCAGTTTTAGAAAAGGGTTAGCCGGCGTCGGGGGCCCCCAAGAAGTTAGGAGAACGCAAACGCAACCCGCTCGCGCGCGGCGAGTTTTAAAAGACGGGCAACCCCAACAGCCCGCAACCGTTTTGCGTTGCTCGCGTCGGCTCGGGTGTTGGGAACTTTAGCTTAGCACTGTTCCGGATATTTGATGGCAGCTATCTGTGCAACTGCGAATGACACTCCTTAACACAACTTTTCACCGCACTTATCATCCCCTTTCTCGCATGTGGAACTTTATTTCCGCCATAATTGCGGTTTGAGCGATCGGTGACCAAGACATCTGCCGTGGCCGGTTTCGATGCTTCCGCGGAAATAACGCCATCCGTCGGGCGCTCGCCGCACCTCGCACCGTGCGGCCCGGTCGGACCGCCGAAACTCCGCGGCCGTTCCGCGTAGGCTTAGCATCGCGGCAGATATCTGATCGCCGCTTTTAAAATCAGCGCTTATAACAATCCCTAGCACAATTTTTTACCACACTAACATCTACTTTCTCGCATGTGGAACTTCTTTTCCGCGATTAGATTGACTGGAAGATTGGCGACAAGCTTTAGATACCGTGGTCTGCGCCGGTTCCAGCCGCTTAACGGGCCGAGCGGGGAGGCGTGGCCGGCGTGTGCGGGGACTCTTTCCGAGGGCAGAAAACGCTTCACGACTGCCTGTTTTATCCACTACTGGTGAACGACGTTAGAAATCTACAAATTAGGCTCAGCGATCGTCGTAGTTGATCGGGTGCATCGGGAAACGAGCCGCAAGTTTCGCTTCCGCCATGGTCACGCGCAATCTCGCTGGCTGCGAGAGCGACGCAACAACGCAAGCTCCAGCTTTGGGGGGGCTGCTATTTGAGCAAAATAGCGTGCGCTGAAAACGCAAACCCGAAATCCCAAGGACGGCTTGGGTCCTGCGCATACGCAGTACGGCGCCCCAAGATGCTTGGGTGCCCCAGAGTGTCGGGGCCCCCTATTCCAAAACTCCATATTAAACCGTCGTTATGGTTGTGATGGTTGCGTACAGCTTCGATACCTTCAAGTCTGACGTGATAGAGTGAGCTTCCTTCTTTTTTTTCTTTGATAACGCATATGCACCAAGCACAAGATTAAACAGCTGTGCTGTTGAAAGTAAAAATCTGGCAAAAGGAGCCTTGCGAAACTAACATCTAGCTGGTGTGGCTTTTATAAGCCGGTAAAAAATTTCACAAACATCAGACGAGCTCGTTCCATACACGGCTGAACTAAATGCCTTTCAAGTGCTAAATTGCTCTAGACACTATTTACCCTTCCTCGGGAGCGGGAAATAAGGCACAACATGCGGGAGAAAACTGTTACATACAATGAATGTGGACAGGTTAATAGGATACAAGCGTCCAAACGGGGATCGGCGGTGAAGCAGACTTTTTGCCCTGTCTTATTTGTGCCAAATGTCGTTTTTTGTTTTTTTTCACGCATAAATATGGCACAAAACTATCAGAGTAAAGCAAACGCCCCGCTTTCAAAACGGGTATGCGAATTAACAACATTGCAGGAGCGAGAGCATAGCATATATAAGAGGAGAGTAAAGTAAGTCTCCAAGCAGAAAAAAAAGTCATCACCCTCGCTCTTGCGCGCAGCTGTTTAAAATTAATGTCATCTTCTGCAAAATGACCTCATATGAATGCGATGTAGCAAACCTCTAGTGTCCAATCTCCGTACTAAGTGACGCTTACCCTCAAGCCGTACAGTGTCAATGCGAACTAATATGGCCACTAATGTTACGCACAGACGTGCCTGGTTACACTATGTCGCTGTCATTCATATTGCGGATAGGCGTTCTCATTGTTGGGAAGCCTGGATATGGCGTTAAGCACCTTTTTTCTGGCACTTATTCTCCACGCCCCAATGACACAAAAGTTCGGCTCTATACGGATTTCATCACTTTATGCGAAAGCACTGACAGCTGTCTCGCCTGTCAATTGGAAGTGCCATGAGGCGGCCTGGTTCTTCGCGTGCGACTGCAGATTGTGACAAGGCAATGTGATCCCACTTTAGCGCTAAGTTCGGTCACTGAAGTGTGTCACTTCTGCCACAGCATTACCAGCCCCTAGCCCTTCCTCTGCTTCCCCTTTGGATGTTCCCGACCATGAAAATAGTGACCACAGTTCCCGGAATCACACGCGAAGGGCCTATTCCGCCTGTCGCTCTAAGAGTTTTTGCCCATTAATATATCCATCACATGTATGAAGTACACACACATTCATACACTGACGGATCGGTGTCACCCACACCATCCACTGTTGCGGTGTGGATACTTTCATCACGCACCATCCTCAGTGACATGCTCAGCCACAAAACGTCATCTACGGCTACCGAACATCCAGCTGTGTGGCTGGCCTTGGCTTATACCATCGAGCAGCCTGCACGCGTGTGGGGCGCCTTCACGAACTCTCGGGCTGCGCTGCAATGTTTGGCGTCTATGCCGAAAGATCAGCTTCTGCTTGATGTACATGGTTTGCATGTTCAAGCTCTACAGGCGCACCATCAAATAACACTCTAGTGGCTCCCTGCTGATTGCGCAATGACTTCAAATATGAAGGCGGGTGCTCGCATTCTTGGCGCATAATCAACGTGGACCTCAAACACTGGTGCAATTTTCTCCGAAAGATGCTTCAGCACTTGAATCCCGTGTGGCATGGAGCGTGCAGCGATCGATTTGGGCAGGCACATCCCATCATTACGCGCCCCTCTACTCTATCGACCCACACTGTATTTTAGCATGCCAACTTTATATTCATGCATGATGAAGCAGCACTCCACCGTATGCGGTTGAAGGCCGCCGACACACGATACTTTTGCCACAAAATCAACCAATCCGTTTCGCCACTGGGCCCACAGTGGGATGTGCCTGAAGATTTGCAACACCTTATCTGTGATTTTGCGTGGTTTAGTACGCAAAGAGTGCCTCACGCAGTGTCTTTGGGCTGGTTGCTTTCCGTAGGACTAGAACTGAGAAATGTTTTAGGTCCTTGGAATTCCTCCAAATGTGCCTGTCGTGTTACAAAAGCCCTATTGGCGTACCTAAAAGAGAGAAGTCTTGATCAGACTTTGGAAATACTTAAACTCATATATATTCCTTCTCATTACGAAGTCATTGCCACCGCATTCATCAGGCGTAGCAAGCCAGGCAGCTTAGTTCGGCTGACATCGCCAGTTTCATTAAAGATTGTTCGCTCTCTCTTTCCCGAATTCCATAACAGCAGTGATTGGGTAGCGGCATCATCGAAATCGTCACCATCAGCGCCACTATCATCATCATCCGCATTCTTTGACAATCGCCATCAGTGGACTGGGGTGGCGCGTGACACGGTTGGAACGGGACTCAGCAGCTGGGCGGCCGTTCGTTGTGGCCGGGCCTACGTGGCCTAAATAAATGTGGGAAGCCGCATCCGCTTCATGCCCGCTTCCTACAATTGTATCCCGAGAGGCGGGCACAAGTAAGTCATTTCACAATGAAGATACCTTGAACTGGCTGGGCTCAAAGAATCCTACAGGCCTTTTACAAAAGACACATGGTAACAAAAAAAATGCAAGATGCAGTAAATACGGTGCACAGACGCCGCTGTTCCCAGCGGCAATACATAATAGCCTACATACCGTAATTTGTTGCCCGCATACAAATTCTAGAGCAGACAAGCACGTGCCGGAAAAATGGCAGCATCTCCCCTCCGTGGATGATGACGAGGGTGCGGAGTACGGGGACTCGCAATGACATCCAAGTTGCGCCCTGAGTGACATCTGATTTGCGCCCCGACCGTCATTCGATTTGAGCTGTGAGTTGCACCTTGATTATTCACAGCTCAAATCGAATTTCGCTTGAGTTTCGCTTGATGGGGGTGTGCGCACGGATGGGCACGGACGGACATTCGGAGGTCGTAAGGTACTTCGCGCCGTTATAGGCGAGTGAGTAAGCCGTTTGACTCTCGGGTACTTACTAACGGTCGTAGCTCAGTGGTTAAGATGACTGGCACTAATTCTGTCTGATCTACCAGGCACACGCTCGAATCCTGCCGGTGCCTGTGTTATTTTAAATGCTATGCGCACGGACACGGACGGGCATTTTGCGGTACTAAGGTACTCCGCAACTAAACAAGGCAACGAGTACATTCTTTCACATAGCTCTGACCTTAATGCACCGCCGTAGAGAAACCACGCAGACGTTAGCAATACCGGTAGCCGAGCAGCCCTGGGAAAGAACCCGCATTATTATACATTATAACCCGCATGTGCAGCCTACTTCGTTGATTATTGTGCACTGTTACAAGTGCCGATAGGAAACCTCAGAGTACATTCTGAAAATTTTAGTTCGGAAGTTGTTATATAACCTAGAAAGAAATAAAGATTCAAGCAATTCCACTAGAACATCAAAAGACATAGAAAATCAATCTCAGAGTCTTTGATCTCTCATCTCAAAGCATTTTATCTACCTTCTTTTAGTTTTCAGAGTACCGCAAATTAATCACACTACTGCTCCTTTCCATTGTACGCAGGCATATTCTTTCTGTGCTATTAATTTTTGCAAGATTGTGGTCTTGCCAGTTGGCGCGAGGGGGATGCTAGGTAATAACATTCTGTGTAATAACTGTGTTAGCGATGCACGCCAACATTTAAAAGACAAGCAGTGTGTGTTGCGACCCCCAGCACTGTTGGAAATTTGGTGGGATTCAGCCTAGCTTTATTATTCACAGTAAACATCTAATTTATACTTTACGCCGCTAACAAATTGCAGTAATAGAGTTCTTACCGTCGTTGCAATAGGACGTCATTTAGCCCATCTAATTTACTTTGGTGAATAGAATGACCAACACGCCATACCAACGGCCAGGCAGTGTTGTACCTGAAAGAACCGATTTATAGGCAAGAAAATAGAAAAGAAAAACTACCCATTGGTCTATGATCACAATCTGGAGATTCGTCAGGAAACTATAAACAGATTGCACATTTTCAAAATGGGAGCACGAATTTTAAGCTTCGGCATATCTATCTTGTCAGATGACGTCCTCACTTTCCAAGGTTCACATGCTGCCTCCCATGCTCTAACACAATAAACTGCGGAATCGTACTCCGACAGTGGCGTTTGTAACTGAATTATTAAGGCTTACACAAATCACGTATCTGCGTTCACCAGTCGCCGGATATCAAATGCACAGCCAGTCGCTCCTCGCGGATTTTTTCAAACATTGTGAAATTGTATCTCGGGGTGCTTTCTTAGCGACTAAAGGTCTCATTGAGGCAATTCGCAAAGTTTGCGCTTGAGCTGGGTATGCGGTCTCACGAAGTACCTTGCCTATATCGCGTTCCATTTCCCTGGGAGCGTAGGATCCGCTTTCATTAATTGCGTCTCCGCCGGAAGCTTTATTAGCGCGGAAAAATCCTTTGTCGAATCACACCGCTGTTTTCTTCCTAAGGGGATTCTATGTAATTCGATTCGTTCGATTTAAAAGTCAGTGTGCACCGTGGTCTCGGGTGATTCATTACCTGTGCTATGCGATAAGGTCGGCGGTGCACGTTCTCGTTGCACTAATTTGGCGTCGGTGCCGCTTCTTTAGTCCCACGAGCTCCTCTGATAGAATAAATATTCACATTTCCTCTGTGCAGCGACCCAATTTATGCTAATGGTGGAGGCTTCGCCGGTTTACGGGAATTTTTCGAAGCTCTCCCACGAAGAGATTTTTTATATATTTTTCCTACTGTCGTGTCTTTAACTCAAAAATTGCGGCAAGAGTAGGAGATTTTATTTAATATTCAGTGATGGTATATAGATTTTTTAATTAAATAAATTGCGGCAAGAGTGGGAGATTTTATTTAATATTCAGTGGTAGTATATAGATTTTTTTATTTTGTTCTGCTTACGTGCCTTCAACTCAAAACTTGTAGCAACAGATGAAGATTTTGTTATTACTCAGTGATAGTTTCGAAGTAGGTTAAGCACTGTATCTATACCGAAGACTTATTAAAGTGTAAGTACATATGTTAAGTTAAGAGTTCGGAGACACCCCAGCATTTCTTTGAAGTTGTGAATTTGGAAAGCGGGAATCTCGAGTTGAACGCCTGATACGCTCTTCTTCGCCATGCTTGCTATGGCAACGCCTCTCATTTTCGAAGGGCTCCGTCCTGGCTCCGCTTGAGATGCTTTTCTTTGCTATCCGAATTGAGCCAGTCGAATGGCTTCGATCATGCTCCTACTTATTTTGCAGCCACGAAATGGGATGGTTCTGCCGCCACGTTCTGCCGCCACGAAATGGGATGGTAGGCGACGTCGTTGAGCGAATACCGGCTCGCCTATCCGCTCTTTCGGCTGCGTTCTTCCGCTCTCTCCTTCGGTGGCGTACTGACGTGGGCCACCCCTTTCGCTATTATCCGAGCTTACGTTCGCGCTGTGGAACGCATCGTGCAAATGAACGCTTCCGAAGGCGCCAATACCTGGGACTGCCGAGTTTAAGATATAAAACGCGTTCTGGTAAGGAACACTTCCGAAGGGAGCCGTTTCTGGTATGAACGCCGGACAGAGACTTTTCTTCCTATATGTGCCATTTAGGGCTGCTACCTAAAATCGTGGTGTGAGCATTTCTAACGCGAAACCAGTCGCGCATGTTGCGAAAACTTCTAAAAGGCGTCCTCAATCAGGCGTCCTACGAAATTCAACTGGGAATACGAATGTTTCATGCACAGCTTGCGCCGTTAACGATGGATTTAAACACGCGATATGCTGCTGAAATCAGGTACATGTATTTTGAAGAGCGTAAAATGATGGATATATTTTATTTAACAGTTTTAGAAATCCTTATTACATGCTCATCCCCTTAAGTAGTTCGTTAAAAATATGACGAAGGACATATATATATATATATATATATATATATATATATATATATATATATATATATATATATATATATATATATATATATATATACAGCTCAAAAAGTATTTTGTCCTGGTTCGGGTTCGATTCCCGGCCGCGGCGGCCGCTTTTCTGATGGAGGCGAAAAGCAAAAACGCCCGTGTGTACGAGATTTCGGCGCACGTTAAAGATCCCCAGGTGGTCAAAATTAATCCGGAGCCCTCCACTACGGCGCGCCTCATCGCCTGCGTTGCGTCGGCGCGTTAAACCCTACAATCGATCGATTTTGTCCTGGTTGGTGCAAACGTGATGCTTAATTCATCCGTTTTCCACAACAGCCCGCTCCCCGCTTGCTTTCAATAACAGCGTTTCTTTTCTCTTTATCTTCGAAACGTGCATGCCGCATGGGAGAAAGTACCAGCCAGGGTTGTCATAAAATTTTTAAAAATATGAAAAGGTATAAATGGAACAGCTTAGAGGAATCGTGAGTTTAAAAGAAAAGGCAGATTTACAAGCTTCTTCATTTTCCCGTGTTCAGTGCGTCGCAGTTATGGGATATCACAAAAATTCTCTTGTGGTTACCGAAGATCTTAAGAACAACAGGCCATAAGTCTGCTCTCAGCTGTACACACGCTGTTTAAAAAAGTAATAGTTTGCCGCAGAAGCGAGAACCTACGTTTCCAACCACCCAGACAACAGCCTGGCTTTACAAAAGGATATTATGTTATTTTTATTTGTCCCGGCATAGTCGATGCCAAGATAAAATTGCCCAAAATAAGTTTGCGGGACGTTTCCACTGAATCGTGACAGCTGACGCCAGCAGACGGGCGACGAGTACGCTTTACACTCCACAGGAAATATTTTAAGTTCTTTTTCTTCCGTATATGTACGTGCAACTGGCTTGAGAAATCTCCGAACATGGTCCATTCACTGAGAGCTGGGAACTGTATCCTGAAGAAGTAACAACACAACGCTTACGGAAGTTCCTTCAAAACGTACGCAGAGCGGGAGTTGCAACAAGAGGGCCCTAAAGCTTCCTCCTGTTGTCTGCGCATTCGGAAAGAAAGCTCCTCGGTGTATTAAGCATTCCTTGCGGTTTGGAATTCCGAGGGTTTCGAAACGGGGATGTCGGATTCCCTCCATGGCTTCAGCTACGTCGTGCACTGTGTGCTTTGTTTCTGCAACATCGGTCTTTATTTTATAATTGTTTAGCAAATGTTTGCTTCGGTCGACAGGAAACCCCACTCCGTCTGAAATAAATCTTCTGAGAACACGCCTCAGTGTGAGGATTTGAAGCACATCCAGGAAAAGGGAGCGGCAGTACGGGGCAGGGTATCGGGGTCTCTCAATGTGCTCCTTTTTCGCCGACCATCTGCTACGTAAATGTGGTATTATCTGATGAGATCGAAAAGAAAACGTTTCGTTTTGGTTGCTCTGGATTCCCTCGCTCATTCGCTCAGTTTTTCACTTCGGTACTTAAAACCACCAACTCGTATTTTACGCCAAGCTACTTATCCTTATATAAGGGCGAGAGCAACTAAAAAATCAATAATAGTCTGCGCATTGATGATTTTATATTTTCAGTATAGAAATTCAAATCTGGCTTCATTAATCTAGTGTTTTCAAGAGCGTTTATTTTGCCACAGGGTGTGATGAGAGGGTATGACTTTACAGCGACGAAAGTTGATTACACTAACATGACAATGCTCACTTCCTGAATGAAGGCTCGGACGGAATGATGATGGGGCCCATGTGACCATTCGATGGATGCGGATGCGTCGTCTACGGAGAAACCCGTCGCCCCAAGATGCAGCAGCCTTGTCGGACGCAAGGCGAGACAGAACCATAGCAAGTGGTGCAGGTCGCTATTGCATGGCTACCATGAAAACATTGGCAATAGGGGTTTGCAAAAGAATCTTGTAAGTGAGGCCATTGGCGATTCAACCGAAGTGTAGCATTGCAGTTGAAAACAACAAAACTTTCCAGAGTAACTAAGCTTAAAAAAATACCTGAAAACGAGCCATTGTTCTCTTTTCATACGGTAAACATGGCTGGAAATGGGCTACAATTATATTTGCGGTGAGAGCTTTATTACTGACGTTCTGCCTACGTTTTTTTTTTCGTCCGATAACGGTGTTCTTCTTTCCAACTTGATTATTTGTCCCTGCTCATATACATTTGCCCACAGATGTACAGGATTTAAAGAATTGGTTGGCAAGAATTCTGCAGGAAGGTTGCCCGGGGCATGGCCAAAGTGCTTTTAATTTTAAAGTTCCCATTTTTGACCGCGTGTCCCCCTAAATCTCTTCAATGAGTAGTAGGCTAGGCTTTTATGTTTTCTTCTAGTCTCTATCCTCGTTGATTGATTGATTGATTGATTGATTGATTGCTTGATTGATTGATTGATTGATTGATTGATTGATTGATTGATTGATTGATTGATTGATTGATTGATTGATTGATTGATTGATTGATTGATTGATTGATTGATTGATTGATTGATTGATTGATTGATTGATTGATTAAACCAGCCCCCACGAAAGAGTCGACATCGAATTTGTGGTACTAAGTTCGAAAAGCAATTACCCAATTACTGGCATTGTGACAAGAGAAATATGCCGAAAATATATGGCCCTATATCGCATAATAGCGGTTAAACTGCCTACTAGTAGGGATATAAATATATTTTGAGGTAGAAATTCGGGTAAATTCTCTGCGTTTCGCTTGTTTTCGATGGGGTTGTAGGCGTTTGTAAAATGTGGTGGAGATGTATACCTTCAATTATTTGTAATTTCTTGCACCGTACATGTGATTATAAGTGTTGACGCAGGCGAGCAATGCACCGAAATATTTACGTTCGGCCATTTAGCGGTAGAGGTTCACATACAAAAAAGAAATACTGGCGGCCTCACGTTCGCCCCTTCATTCAAGTATATCTTGGGATTCTGTCTTCCTTCCATAACAAGACTGTAATTTATGAAAAAACACGCTTACCCGATTCAGATAACAAAGTCTCGCATGTTTCCTTCGCGAACGTTAAACAGCAGCATTTGTCAAGAGCGCCGCCCAGTCGTTACTACGGCATGGGCCACAGAAAACATCCACGGTGTAACAAACATGTTCCAGCTAATTCAATTGTCGCGCGCAGTAACGCCAGGAAGAACATAACTTACGCCACCTGTTCTCTGCATCTCCGCAGCTCGGCCCATCGGAGATACGCGCAACGGCGAGAAAATCGGCATTTGTTTTCGCGGAAGCATCTGCCGCCTCATTTTTTCCGCGCTCTTTCAACGGTGATCCATGATAGATGGCGTCTGCGCCGCTTTGCATGAATGCGGTGTCCTGAATGGCACAGCGGTCTCTTCAACTTCGAAAAGCTCGGAAAAGGTTCGAGGCTTCACGACCCTCTCTTTCACGGCTATTTTTCGGCCCGAAGTTTTATTACTGTGTGACTTTTTTAGCTCGCGATGTTTACGTGCATATCGTCATTTTTCTCGATATCGATCTCAATTTCCGCCTCCAGAGGCATCGGCTGTCGCATGCACGTCCACAGACGCTCCCTTTATGGCTTCGGGCGGAGAAAGAACACCTAGCGGAGAGTTTGCTTTTACCTCCTTTTTTGCGTACAAGCCTGGGGTATACGTAGGCACGAAGTAAAAGCTGGTTGAAGGGCGGCGTCCCAGAACTTGCGCTAGAATGCCATTTTGCAACGCCCAAGCTGACTGCCCACGAACACCGGAATATACCGCGAAGTCGTGGTTAACCTGAAAATGCTCCTAATGCACTTTTTTTTCTTTGCTTATATGTTTACCTTTTCTTGCGCTTCTCACAATGCTCCGTCGAGCCTCAAATGGGCCTGTTGAGAGATGCCCTCTGCAAAAGATTCAGCTTCAATGATAAAACACATTCACGTTTATTTAAAGGCGATAAGAGTAAAAGAAAACCTTATGGGCAAGCCACAGGGAAAAAAAGTCTTGTGAGAGTGATAAAGAAACTCAGCATAGCAGCATAAAGCAAGATGTTTTCAAGCTCCTTCGCCCGTGCCGTCTACAGAAAGGTTTCCCGCGAACACGGAGTTTCTGCGACTAGCAAAATGGAATGAGACGTACCCAGGTGATGAAGAAACTAAAAATCACCAAAACACGCTTTCCGCTTTCCAAGGAGCTGAAGCGATACGGCAAGCACCACTTTTTCAGTCTGCAAGTCTGAAAAGCTCAGTGCCAACGGTGTAGCCATGGAGACCGTCACAACTAAGCAATGCGAATGCACCAAGTCCAGCAAAATGCATCCTGATGCGGACATTTTGTGCAGCGGATATGCTGCAGATGTAAGATACCTAAAAGCACCTTTTTCTGTGTGATCCGACGCTTGCAAGCTGCACTCAGTTCACATGTCGGCGCCACGTCTGAACGTAGATAAAAGCCTTGGTGTTTCGAACGTCGGACTCTGAAACTTCCGTCTTTCGCGATAGGCTTAACTGCTGTGCCCCTTCAAATCTGTTGCTACCTGTATATATTTGCAGCAAACAAAAAAAAACACTCTCACAAGATTTTCCTGTCGACAACTGCTTGTTTTATATAGAAGTTTTTTCAGAGGGATGGGGGCTTGATGGTTCACCATTGGAGTTAAAAGCAAATCTCTGAGTGTTTTTTTTTTTAAATCTTGAGAGGACCGTAGCTTTGTTCGGCTTTCCAGACGCTTTCGAAGCGTTCACTCCAAGAAAGTGCAATGCTTCCGTGCGTGCGCTTACAGTACCGCGTTATCTCTTCTTTTGCAGGGGATACCCCGCACCTGGGCTTTTTGACGACGTCGATCTTCAAATACTGGACAACATACTGTGGAGCTACGACCGAAGGATAACTCCCGGTCATCATTCGAGTAAGCGGTCTTCTTGGTTTCTTTCGATTTTGACACCACTCTTTTTCACTGAGCCCATCGAAGTGCACAAGAAACACTTTGTATTTATTACACGGTTAGACGAGGTATCAGCCAATGAATCTCTTATGGTATATGCGTGTTAGACCACTTTCCATTAATTACATGGAATATTACCAACGTACATTTTTGTTATCTTCTAAATCGCTGCATGCCGCACGAGTTTAGTGGTAACTTGGGAGCTGATAGGTTTTGTCAGGCTCATTGCCCGGTGTTGAGCACATCATTGTTATTAGATTTAGGTTGAATTTCGATAAAAAAAGAAAATGTCCGGTACCCTGCTACGTAATTGATCTTTTTTAAAAATTGTGGTTCTTTGCGTAGTTTTGAATTTCAAGCTGGTTAAAACAACCTAATTATGGCGAAGTGAAAAGTTTTAGGTCTCTGAATTTGGAAAGCGGGATTTTAATAAAAGGCTTTAAAACTGAGCCACTTGATGATTGCACCGTTTCTCTTTGTGCGCGCCTGTTTTTATGTTTAGTACGAGACGTCTCAATCTACTTATGTGCTTTAATTTTGATGGGGCAGAAGTTGATTAAAAAAGTTCGGTAAAAGACGTCGCTTTACTTAAGGGCAAACACTGGCTCACGGTTCACGGACTGCGTGGTTAGTGCCAAATCCTGCAGAACTTCTTACGCTTCAATACGCGCCATGAATAACAGTATAGAGCGATTCTGGATGGATTAATTAGAATGCATCTGTGGGGGATTGTTGAATTGAAGCGGAGCTTATATTTTCCAGATCACGCGAAGATTTTGTAAGTGAACTTTAAAGGGGCACCGACACAAAAATTTTGCATCTTGTTTTTTTTTTTTTGCTGCGATAAGTACCTAGTGACCTACTTATCACCTGTAGAAACCTCATTTGCTTCACCATGCGACGGTTGTTTAATTAGAGGCATTTTCAATGCGGCCAGTCGCAGTTTCGGTTTCACGGGTGCCGTGAACCGATGGATTTTGTGTGAACAAAGCTGACCACGTGACCGTGGGAGGGATATCACAGAGCAGAGCTGTCGTAGCACTGTCGAATCCGCATCGCCGGCAGTTTCTGCGAATGCCCCCACGTACTGATCTCGTGAGCCGCTTAATTAAAAAGCGACCATGGACGTGACGCAGGCGCTGCAAGGGCAAATGCTACCGCGGCTAAAGAACGACGCGCGACGCTCGAGACAGTGGGTGGCAAGACGTGCGCTGGGAGCAGTCAGCCGGTCTGCCTACAGATCCGCCTACAGATGTGTTCGGCTTAGCACTGCGGCGGATATTCGATTGCCGCTCTCGTAAGCGGTGCAGATGATAATTTTTAATGTAACCCGCCATCGCATCATTAACTCCTTTCTCATATAAGCTGCGATGGTTGGGACTTTGGTACAATTTCGTGCAGCGGTAACAAGCTATCACTCGAGCTTCCTGCGCCGTCCTGGGCCACTTCGCGGCCGTGGCCGCCACCTGCACAGCGACCGTGCGGCTCGCTCAGTGGGCTTTTCGTGCCTCCGGCGCGTTTTCGCGCCCAATGTAAATAAAAAAGTAATAGAAACAGAGTGCCTGGAGTCGCAGTAGAACTTTGGTCGCGTCCAGCTGCCCGATGAGCTGACGAAATCACGGCGCCTCCGCCGCCAACGATCCGGTCGTTCGTTCTCGAGAGCAGAAGCTCCGCCCTCCGGCCCTCCGATTGGAGCGGCGAGCCGGGCGAGCCGGCAAAAAACGCCGGCAGTGCGTAAGCGGCAAACACAAACTCGTGACGTGTTTGGATGTTGTTGATTTACAAAATATCCGCGGGATGTCGATTGCGCGTGGTCCTCTGCTGGCTGCTCGGTTGCGTTTCGCACACTTCAAAATTGATTTTAAATATGTTCTAGCCGGTATTCGCCGCTGATATTTTGCAGATGATGTATATGTGTTCACACCAATCTATCTCCGAAGTTATCTCGCCTTCAAAATTTTGTGTCAGTACCCCTTTAATGTTGTTAAAAAATACTACTATGTACGATATGGCCAACACTAGTTCGTTTCCACGAGGTTCAACATACGTCGAGCAAGTCATCTTTGAACCAAGGAAATGAGAAGGCACGGACCAGTAAATAGGACTGACTAAAACGGAGGATCAGCGCATCTCGGTGACCTAAATGCCGTAATTGTGTGATGTACTAGTTGGCCGCAGGGGCGTTGGCCACTGCCGCCAATGACTGCGTCGTCCATGCGGGCAGCGCGTGGCATTTTCTCACTGTTCGATTATTCTCAGTTTTTTTTTGTCTCAATTGTACGTCAACCTCAGCAATTTGACCGGACCATGGCGGCAAAAACAACCCAAATCCAGGTATTGCCGCCATTATAGCCCGAAGTGCGAGATTTCATCTCTTTTTGTGTGTGCGCAGCTATCTCGCCACTTTCACACTTTATAAACTAAACGGACTGGTTTACATATGTCCAGCTATCAATTACCTTATATACATATTTAATGAAAAGGCAATCCCTTCCTAAGGTATGCCTCAATTGGGCGCGAGGTCTGCTTTGCGCTAAACCGACGTCAACTTGCCTGCACTGTCGGGCCAGTGCTTGTGGTTGAGAAAGTTATTTGGCTACGTATGTTTCTTCTCGTACACACTGTTATAGCAAACTTTTTTTGCAACGGTGAAGTTTTCGTGAATTAGTTTTAAGTGCTAAAGATATCCACCCCAACACAAATTTATGTAATAAAACTTTTAAGTAACAAAATTAAACTTGCAAGGAATAAGCACATGGAACAATAAAGCCAAAGCTGCTGATCACGCACTTCTGAAAATAGCACACACGTTCATGACCAATGAAAATTTTGAACTCGGACAGCACCGTTTGCAATATCATGAGTCATTCCACTTCGTACAGGCGGATGACAAGAGGCGTTTATGTGTCAAAGTATTCAGAATGTAGGCACAAACTCTAGACGACAGTCGTGCGGCGACTAGCCGTTCCTCGACAGCGTTTATTCCGGGTAAGTGATTTTTAATGGGGGAGGGGGGTGTAGACGTATTTTTTCATGGTGGAGAATCAGGGCATGGCGCTTTAGGCAGAGAATCTACATGTTCAGCATACTTATAAATTTCCAACGTCCCTGGTGCCCGGCAGTCGGCAGTACACGCGGCCTCCCGATTACGACGACTGAAGAGAAGTGAAATTCAAAGTGTAGAAGAGCTATTGTCGAGCTAATTCATCTGCGGAGCAAATAACAGCAAAAAAAAAAATACTTGGCCGCGTATCTGCTCCTTTCGTTGCAAATGTCGACAAAAGACGAAAGTCTTTATCGAATTTTGCCAAGTAAATGCCTCACTTCGCTTTCCCGTTCACCTCTCGTGTTATTCTTCTTGCGTCGCACTCCGCCCAAGGTAAAGGCACCAAAGGTTAGCTTAAAATATTTTAAATTTACCGCGTTCCACTGCTCCAGTCCGACTGTCTCGATGCCAACGCTGCCGCATGGCGGAGACGCGCGTCAATCTAGACGCCCTAATTTAGCGTTTATAAAACCACGTTGCCCTCATCCACAACATTTCGCTCTGGACGACGAAGGCGGGCTCCTTAGGGTGGATTCAAGATACGCTGCAAGCAGGCGCAGATGTGGTTAGCAAATACGCGAAGGAGTGTGGACTGCGATGATCGCCTAAAAAATCTGAACTGGTGGTTGTCCGCCCTCGGGCGCCCAAGACACAGAAAGAAGACGTGAAGGTGGTCCTAGAGGGCGAAGACATCGTTCCAAGGCCCAGTGTTAAGATCCTGGGGCTCATAATCCAGGCAGACAACAAGGCCACTACGTATGTGCGCAAGCTTATGCACTCCTCAGGACCGATCCTGCACATGCTTCGGCGGGTGGCAACAAGGTGGAGAGGACTGAAGGAGAACGACACCCTGAGGCTGGTACAAGCCTTTGTGGTGTCAAGAATAACGTATGGCACACCTTACCTCCTGATGAACAAGGGAGAAAAGAGCCAGGTGGACACAGTAATACGCAAGGCAGTGAAACAAGCCATCGGAGTTCCCATGAGTGCGTCGACGGACAAGCTCTTCCAGATGGCTCTACACAATACAGTGGACGAGCTGGTTGAGGGCCACCTATCCAGCCAAAAACAGAGGCTGAGTCACACTAAGGCGGGCCGCCGTATCATGGGTAGAATCGGCTGGAGCGTGGCAGAGCTGACCGATCGAGAACAGCTTGCGGACAAATGGCTAGACGCAATCAAGACCAAGCCTCTCCCAAAGAACATGAATCCGGCTCACCATGGCTGCAGGCGTGAGGCTAGGGCTCGTGCCCTCAACAGGCTACTGGAGAGCGAAGACGGTGTCGTCTTCACGGACGCCTCCAAAAAAAAGGGGACGACCAGAGCAGTAGCGGAGGTGACAACTAGGGGTGAGCTGCTGACAAGCGCATCGTTTCAAATCAGAGATGTGGAAGAAACGGAAGATTTGGCAATAGCCCTAGCCCTGACCCTTCCGGGAATTTCCAAGGTTGTCACCGACTCACAGCAGGCGTACAGGAACTTCCAGTCAGGCTGGGTGTCCCGGCGGGTACTTACATCCTGAGAGACAGAACACCTCCAGAAAGCCATGCTGAATTAGTATGGGTTCCAGCCCACTGCTTGGTGGAGGGCAATGAGTGTGCCCACCGACAGGCCCGCGTGTTAACCTACCGGGAAACGGCTGAGGAGGAGGCCAGAGGTGAACCTATGGTGACCTACAGAGAGATAGTGCGGCACTATCGAGAGGATAGGCAGAAAATTCCTGCCCCGCACCCAGAACTCACGCGGGAGCAGCAAGTACTGTATCGACAGATTCAGTCAGGATCTTTCCCTCATCCTCGCTTACTGAATAGCATGTTCTCAAATCAGTACTACAAGACCTGCCCGTTATGCAAGCAGCTCGGTACTCTTCGCCACATGATAGGAGAGTGCGACGTCAGCCCAAAACACCCACCCCTCATCAGCAACTCCTCCACTAAGAACCCCACCCTTACCCCTAGCGAGCGATGGGAGATCTTGCTGTTCAGCCCCGCCTTGGGGGATCAGCTACGGCTGGTTACCAGGAGCCAGGTGGCGAAGGCAGCATATGGAATCCTGTGAAGAGGGATCCACTCTCATCCAGCGCATTTAGCGCTGACATGCTGTGCAATTAAAGTTATTCCTCCCTTCCTTGCACGTGCGTTCCAAGCAGAACGTGAAACCTATCTAGTGGAACATTTCGCAACTGTCGCCGATTGATTTCTTAAAGTGGCCCCAGAAGCTATAGTGGCGCGGCGACAGCAGGCGACGGCGGAGTCAATTTTTGCTGCAGTTGATGAACTATTTTATTTCGCAAAAATCAAGCGTGTATAATTTTTTCTAAAGAAACGCTGCAAATATCACTCCTGTATTAGTTTGTTGTATTATATTTGCGTAATGTCTTGTTCATCTTCAACAATGTTGACAAGAATAAACATTACACCGGACTTATACGGGTAGAATCGAGTCACAGACAACCAGACAGAAAGACAACCAGACAGACAGACAGACAGACAGACAGACAGACAGACAGACAGACAGACAGACAGACAGACAGACAGACAGACAGACAGACAGACAGACAGACAGACAGACAGACCAAAATGTCTGGGTTTAAGTAGCCCAAGAAAGACTATCGTCTTTAAAATACTAAAGAAATGCAGAAGAATGCCTGGCAGGAACAAGCAAACGCACACGCAAGAACTCCTCGCGCAATGAAACTGCTCGCGCTTCAAAGGCAAACAGATGCAGAAGCCTCAGGCTATGAAACGCCTCGCGCCTTTCCCTCTACTTTGGTGACAGACACAAAAAATCCAAGAAAGCATAGCCAACACTAGCTTCGCTAAAATTTACCGGGGAAACAGAGGAACACTGGGGTTACTTTATGTTCGCAATAAGAGACTGTAAGCTGCCGTCGATAAAACATGCAGAAAAGACAAGTACCTTGAAGAAGATGTTGATATAAATGTCAAATGTGAATTATAGAACAGTTTAGACCTGCACAGAAAAGTCTTTAAAGATCTGACACGGATAAGCACCCAAAACAAAACAGCGAAAAACAAAACACGCGCGAAAAACTAAACAGCGCCCCCGTTGTGTGCAAAAAAAGCCTACATCAAAATCTGGTTTGCCATTTGCAAGAACCTCATGCGAAGAGCCCGGCTAATGAAGTTGGCTATCCCGTAATTGAAAAAGTGAAACACACAGGACTATGAAGAGGCGACTCATGTTACAGCGAAATGAGGTGGGCTTCCAAACGCCTTTTCTAGTAGTTTTTGTACAGACCATACATTGCTGCTAAAAGGTTTTTATGCACATAGATTAATTCTGGCCTTGCGTAGGTGTTAAAAGAAGTGAACTCTTGTCAGGTGACACTGGCCCAGCCTTAAACTAGAAATAACCTCGTAAAGCGTTGCTGGCACTCCTTGTCGAAGTCGTAGTAGCCTCCCCCCTCCTAAAGGAAGACCTTTCTTCACATTTCCTCTTCGCCTCCCATGGTATCTCCCCCTTCTCGCCGCACTTTTCGATTAGGTCCCGGTCGATCATGCTCTAAATCGCATTTTCACATTCCTCCAAGGCAACCAGCCATTTAAGTAATCAGTTCACTTCCAGCGTTTTTTAAAATATTTTTACCATAATGTAGTTCTTCGCGTGTTGTAACAATCATTGTTT
Source organism: Haemaphysalis longicornis (assembly GCF_048455015.1). Lineage (NCBI taxonomy): Eukaryota > Metazoa > Arthropoda > Arachnida > Ixodida > Ixodidae > Haemaphysalis > Haemaphysalis longicornis. The sequence goes on along the minus strand of NW_027526361.1, from coordinate 33,658,331 downwards.
CGTTTCAAGCTGGATTTTCATGGTTAAGTTTGAGCGCGTTTATTTTCGCCGAACTTCGTTGCCCGAAAGTTGCCCCTTAACCAATTTTGTCCTTGATATACAGAGTAACCGTTAAATCTAATTTTTTATTTATGTTCTCTCCCGTTTTGGAGTACTAACTTATTGCCTTTTACCGCGGTGTTTCATCACCAACAGCGTTCATATTCTGAACGTTATTTACGGAACCAAAAGATCTGACAGGGAGTGCATCGACTGCATTGTTGAATGATGGGTGAGTTGGTTAAGTACGTCGAGCAACAAGGACAAAAGTAAAGGGAGGCTGTTGTGTTATTCCCCCTTATTCGTCCATGTCGTTTGTGCTGTTTTACGTTATCCGCATAAACTCACATGAAGGCGGGCGTTACCTTTCACTGCTCCGAAAAATAAAAAAAATATTCGTTTAGATGAAACAGCCGTTCTTTTCTGGTCGTTTACTCGGGCAACTCTGTAGATGATTTCACTCCGACCACTAGCCCTGTTGGCCTTCTGCAACGGGGCATCACACGCTTCGTTCCACCCTCGCCTGAGCTCATTACATGAACATTTGTCGCCCTCCTCGTCCGTATCACCCTCAGCCTCATCAACACATTCTTTTTTCCTTACCTTTCCAAGCAATAGAATGATTTTGAACTTAAAGCTGCGATGGGATTGCGAAAATCCCAGCCATTCTCGTTTATTTCGTGACGCTTTCAAAAACTCGTTAGCAACTTTCTGTCTGCCAAACTACAGTTCTTTTCTTTTCGTGCCCGAGTTCCGAAGGGCGAGGTTAAAAGCAGTCGCATGTCTCGAAATAGCATTTACTAGAAACGGTGAGTGTGGATATTTTTGCGCGTGCTTGTGAAGGGAAGCTCATCTTACTTTCGAGAACATCCTGAAATGTCAATTTTTGTAATGATGACGCTGTCCGCTCGGTTATAAATTATAACTTCATCAAAACAGAAAACGACTGCAATAGAGTTGGCGTCTAGGGCTTTTATTAAATAGCACTTACTGCATTTCTCTCTCTATTTTTGTTTTCAAGAATAAGCGACCATCTGCGAGGCTGCTTCAAGCTAACAGAGGTCTAGCGTTAGGCTAAAATTGATCATGGTGACGCGTCACTATTGTCCTCTCGTAATTTCGTACAACGTGTATCATTTTCGAAAAATAACCTTCGACTTCTCCTCTACACTGGAATGCCATCAAACTGTCGTTTGGAATAAAGATGCACGGATTAGGATAACCCAACTTTTTATAACTCTGCCTTTACTTCGCGTGCTGTAATTACGAAGCTATACCTTAGCGACCAGAGTTTTTTGAAAGGGAGAGTAAGCTTGTTCAGGTGGTTCTTTTGGTTGAAATTCAAAAATTAGCTCCATAGTGGTTGTTACTTCAATATCTTGGTGGCGACAGCGACCTTCTGCCTGGTGATAATCTGCGCACCGATCCGCAGCTGACGTGTTGTGATACTTCGTGCTTTGTGGATCAGGGAATTTATACCCGTTGTACCTGCCTGCCCATGCAAATGCGACTCCAATTTTGCGTATTAACAAGTTACACGCAACCGACGAGCTGAAAAGAAGCAGTTATGGCCCCAAGAAATTCGTATTCCCCTTCTGGAAGTTGCGTAGTGCATTTTACCTAAACGACCATTATAGCACACGGCGAAGATAGAAATGTTCGAATCAAAAGATTCGTTCCGTTCACTGCATACAAAGCATTTCTTTGCGACGGCATGATCGATTCCTGCGCGGTCTCACTATTAGGTAGAGTACGGACGACCCGATGAACCCGCTTCTCATTCTACTTGTCACTGATGTTGACGAATGTCTTAGAAAATATACTTAAGAAAAATGTGTAGCTCGCGTTTGTAGGGCTCGATTCAAGGCCGTCCGAGCCAGCATTGTAATTTGAGAAGGCGGAAAGATTTGCATTAGCTTCGCAGTAGGCTTGAGTTGAAATTTTGCCCACTTGTGTGCGAGGCGCTATGCCAGTATGGTGCGTTGCAGGTGCAACAAGTCAAATGGCGACTGTTTGGTCTATGGACCGGGTAGATGCTGCTGGGGCAACCAGAAGCATTCTTACTGCTCTGCGTCGCCCTCATTTTCGTATCCCAGCTGATCTTATTCTGATTGGGGGTGTTTGCCACGCCGGCGCTACACCAGCGTGAGGCGCGCCGAAGTGAAAGGCTCCGGATTAATTCTGATTGATTGATTGATTGATTGATTGATTGATTGATTGATTGATTGATTGATTGATTGATTGATTGATTGATTGATTGATTGATTGATTGATTGATTGATTGATTGATTGATTGATTGATTGATTGATTGATTGATTGTGGGGTCTAACGCGCCGGCGCAACGCAGGCGATGAGGCGCGCCGTAGTGGATGCCTGCGTATTAATTTTGACCACCTGGAGATCTTTAACGTGCGCCGAATTCTCGTACACACAGGCGTTTTTGCTTTTCGCTTCCATCAGAAAAGCGGCCGCCGCGGCCGGGAATCGAACCCGCGACCTCGTGCTCAGTAGCGCCACGCCTTAGCCATTGAACCACTGCGGTGGTTCCGGAATAGTTCTGAGCACCTGGGGAACTTTAACATGCACAGTAACCTCGAACACGCGGGCATTTTCACTTTTCGCCTCCATCAGAAAGTGGCCACCACGGCCGGGAATCGAACACGCGTCCTTAGGGTCAGCAGTTACGTATCCCAGCTGACTCCTGGCCCGGAGTCGAGTGGACATGGGGATTCAATCCTTGTCGCTGGAGGCCAGCCAAGTGTGGTAGGATAGCATTCACGAAATAGTTGGGAGAGAATGGTTGTCGTACATCTTAGAGAGTCTGTCACGATGCGAAGTCTGAGCCGGGCGGAGTATGGGGCTCATACCTAACGTTGTTGAAGTCGCCACTATAGTATGATCTTTTTGAAGACGCGAACCGGGAGGCCAGGGATGGTTAGAGCAGGTACTATCTAGGCCAACATACGGGGGGGATACACTTGGTATCCGTAAAAAATTGGTCGTCACCCCGCCTTGCAAAAGTGAATCACCAGCAAAGCTGTTGTAAACAACTACAGATGGTTCTCGAGGAAGGTATGAAATGTTCTCATCGTTTCGGCCGGCTTGTCGCTGACGCTCGGCTAGTGTCATTAGGTAAGGCTGCAGAGTATCGGCACTCTTTTCTCCTATTGTTCCATGCCGCCGCCATGATCATCGGTCGGTTCGCACTACGTGACACTTGTTTACGCTGCGACGGTTCATGGGCGCCGCCATTTTGTTGTTTATGCGTTTTAGTCGCTCAACTCTGGTACGCTTATCTTTTCCTACCCTCCTCTGGGGCAACGCGTGGCCGACGTTGTTCCGAATGCGAATCAAAGGTTACGCGTGTAGCAGCATTTCAAAAGCAGAAGTGTGTCCAAAGGTGCTGTTTTGCTGCCTACGTGGTCAAAGCTAACGGTGAGGCCATAGATGCGGCAATCTAGCAACACTGATAAACGAAAAATGATCGCCGTTGCTGACCTGCATGCCTCAGTGGCAATAATCTAATACCTAATCAACTGACACTAGGATCGGCTTTTCTGGCGGCCAGTGTTGGGTCCTGCCTAGCCTGACGCATGCGCTCGCCGTCTTGGGCAACAGCGGCTCTATTTAGTGACACTAGTCCTGCCTAGCCTTCAAAGATAATCTCCAAACATAATCTTTACCAGGAACACTTTGGGGGGGGGGGGGGGGTTCCCACTGTTCACAGGTGCCTTATCATCTATAATGCGGTTTCGATGCTTGCTTTGTGGTTTTATTAAACGAATTCTGAGCTCTATGCTGCATGCCTGATTAGCCTGACGCCTGCGCTCGGCATATTAGGCCTTGGCGACTTTGCCCACGGAGAGGAAACCGTGGGTGGTAGAGGTATACAGCTCTGCTTTATTCTGAATACGAGGCAAGAGGGTTTCCAATTCTTGATTTTTTTGCGGGTCGAGTGCTATTAAGAAGGAGGCTAACGGGGTGTTTTGACAGAAACCTTATTGATACATCGTTTCATCAGTACTCATAATCCATGAATTCATGTAGCGCAATAATAAAGACAACAGAGGACACAGGGAGGCGATGGGCACAAGCGCTTGTGCCCGTCGCCGCCCTGTGTCTTCTGTCGTTTCTTTTTTTTTTTTTTGCGCTACACGGAGTCATAAATTACCGCTACCAACTAACCCAAACCCAAACTCTGATAAGTACTTATAAAACGATTGCGCTGCTGAGCACGAGGTCGCGGGTTCGATTCCCGGCCGCGGCGGCCGCTTTTCTGATGGAGGCGAAAAGCAAAAACGCCCGTGTGTACGAGATTTCGGCGCACGTTAAAGATCCCCAGGTGGTCAAAATTAATCCGGAGCCCTCCACTACGGCACCCCTCATCACCTGCGTTGCGTCGGCGCGTTAAACCCTACAGTTAATCAGTCAACTCATAAAACGAGTTTCAGTTCTGCTGTGTGTCTAGGAAGAAAACTTCTGGAGGGGTTGATTTTGGTTCTGCACCAAAAAACAGTAGTTGCGCCATTTCAACCCTAAGCACTGCTGTTTAAAACTCCTGTGTCGCTTCATTTTATAACAATTAGGCTTAAATGTGGCTTGCTGCATCGCCACTCAGTATGGAAGAACCGTGTTCTCGCAATCGATAACACTATACCCCACGAATACCAGCCGATTTCCACTCCTGGCGGTTCCCCAGCCCGTTAGTTGCACCGTCAGCTGTAGTAAACGACTCGCACCAGGACCCATTACTCTGGGACTGTGCAACGGCTGGCGAGAGCCGGTCGCGCGTGTTGGAAGAAACAGTGCATCCCAGATTGGGTGCAGGCCCGGTAGGGAACGATGGCTCGTCTCGCGTCTCCTGCGCGTCCCCGCGCGCTGTTTCTTCAGAAAAACAGGATAGGAGAAAAGCAAATAAAGCCGTTCCACTCAACGTGATAGCTGTCAAATGTGGACCAGTGGTTTGCCAGAGGGGCGTGGCGCCCTCTACTGACTACTTTCAGAGTCAGCCTCACGTTGATAGCGAAAGTAGTCAAGAGAGGGCGCCGCAGCGCTTACAAAGGCCTATAAAAAGACACTGGATTGAGTTTTTATTCATTCCGAGTAATTATAATGCGTTAATGCATTATTTAGTTTTATTTTATATGATTGTGTACTTGTTTGAAAAGCCGCAGCGATAGCGAATCCTACTAGATGAGGCACCTGCTAGAAAGGTGCAGCTCGTAAATGCCTCAATCCTGTTGTGGTCGTTAGGTGGTTAAGAAGGAGCTGCGTGCGTTCAGCCCACTGCCATCCTCATTCGTTAGTATTGCGAAAGCATTTTTTTGCCGAGTACTCCACTGCACCAACCATGTAATGCCCGGCGCCGGCAGAAAAAAAGGCATAATTTGCAAAGTTCACCCTGCTAGTCGTTATAATAGTGTAAACAAGGATAATTGGCGTAATAAGATAAAAAAAGAACAAAACATAAAAAAACAGTAAATACAAGCTAACAAAATCAGAAATGCCAACCTATTACACCACCTTCACACCCTTCACACGAAGAAGGCAGAGATAAAAAGCTTTGAAAACACAAACCGAGTCACGAAAAACCAATTTTGAAAAAGCGCCAACCACTTATTGTCCTTCATCTACACAAAAATGCATAAGGTGCGAAGTTGCCACATTTAATCTTTATAACAGTGCAAACAAAGGTAACTGGTTGACGGTAATTATGGGAACTAGAATTAAAAATAAACGTCCGAAGTGCCAGAATTGCACCAACGGAATTACAAACATCTTTTTTTGCGCCACCGTCTGACGACGAACGAAATACAAATGCCAGAAAAAACGAACCAAAACAGAAGAATATGAAAAGGAAAATGTATGCAACGTTTTGCATCTACATAAAAATGCGTAATTGGCCAAGTTAACACATTTCATCTTTATATTAGTGTGAAGCGAGATATTTAATGTAAGGTATATAACTCAGAATGAGGACAAGAGGCGTAGGAAGGTCTGCGCATTTGTAGACAACTTGCGGTATCTCTGTACATTTTGCTCTCGATCTCCCTTGCATTTTTGACAGCCCTGCAAGGCTCGGAAAGGGGGCGTTTTCACCACGAAACATGAGCGGCATGCTTTGTTCTGCAATTCGAAGGGTTAGAAACTCTTGAATTCCTTGCCTACACGTGCCACCGCTTTATTCCCAACTTCTCGCGTTTATTCCGCCATTCGTCGACCGGCCTCCACGAACACCTCCTCCTTTTCCCCTCGTGATGCACCCTGTCACTGTCTTTTTCTCTGAAACACCACACTGTGAGGGTAGAACTCAGGCTCTGTCCGAGAAAAAAAGACGACTTCTGCGGTCTTATTTTCTCTGGGGTCGGCATTGCGTTCACAACGCACAAAAAAGTTCAATGTAGAAAAGAACGCTCGCCTTCTCAGGATTCCTAAGTTTTCGAGGGTTCCAAGGAACGCCAGAAAACTAAGGAAAAACCGAGGACTCCACGATGGTCTGCATGACCAATTCGGCCTTCTTAAAAGGCATTGTGCTGCCTGCGAAATTTTCTAACGTTGGCAGCGTTCAAAGAGTGCGCGCCGCATAACGTCCGCTGCTGCTGAGTTTTGAATATACATTCTCTTTCTGTACTCTTGCTTGTTTCCCGCCTTCATACGTCTATCTTACCGCCTGTATATCACCGGTCGCAGAGGCCTTGTGTCCCTATCATGTTTCCCCATACGTCTCTCGCTTGAAATTATTGTTTGTTGGTGGAGCAAGTTTGAAGGAAAAAAATTTCTTATAATGTGTGCAAGCTCGGATAAAGATCGGCCGTTCTTTCAGCCACACGAAACTTTGGCTCCATTGCCTAAAATAGCAAACCCGCCGAAAGGATAGCTTACGCTTTTATTCTAGTGTCTGCTGTCACCAGCACCGGACAATGGACACGCTCAAAAAGATGCGGTGTTCATCCACGTACGTTTAGAAAAGAGAAACGGCCATAAGTTTTGATTCACAGACTGTACCCTATCAGCACAGTTTCCAAGAAAATTTGATCGCTAATAAACAATCCTTCTCTACGTCCGTCTACGTTTGTCCATCCGTCAATGCGGAACCCCTTCTCCTCCTATCTAATGGCCAAGTGCGTATAACTAAAACTACCGTATAACTGTGCAAGAAAAGAATGGGCTATTGTACTCAATTTTTTATTGCGGGAACATTAAAGTGCCCCATGTCACTGTTGCTAGGCAAGGCACACAAAATGTGCTGGTGCCATGTAGTGTAAAAAATACTAATTTCTGCCCAATGCCTATGAGAAACATTTTGATAAAGTATTTTTTATTCCCTGTCTCTTTTCCTTTTTCCATTCTTTTCCCTTTTTTGAACAGTCTTTTCGTCTTTTGTTAGCTCTCTTGGTTTGCACAAAACCACAGCCAAAAGAAACAAAAATCACTTGTTAGTCAGCGCCGTGTTTCTGCCCTCTTCTCATCTTGGTCGTGTTGTTTGCGCTGCTACTAGGCGTGAAGTATACCAATTAGTTTGCAAAAATGTGTTCGTTCAAGTTTTGATGGGAATCGAACCCTGAGATCCAGAGAAGAAGTCGAGTGCATTACTCCGACGCTTTTTGTTTTCACTTTTCTTGTGCTGCACAAAAAATAGATAATGCCTGCGTCCCTAACCTCATATGGCGTCACAGGTTCAACTGCCGCACGAGCACATGGTGACAAGTGTTGGCACGTAAATAGAAAAGATGCCTAATAACCAAGTGAGCGCTTATTCTAGGGAGGTAGCCGGAAAACTGGCTCCCGCCTTTTCAGTGAGCTTGCGACGCACCTGTAAGTGTGTGTAATGGTTCCTACAGTGCCTACCTCAACGATACCCTGTCAAATTCTTTTGCGTTCCCGCACGTAATCAGTCTCACGTTTCCCTACTATTTATTTTTTGTAGCACAGGTTATTCAGCTTCTGTGCTAAACGTGTATTTATATCTTCTGTCTTGTTCCCATATTACAGTCTGCAGCAATAATGGAATCACGGGCGAGTCCATTGTTTCTAACTTTCAACTTTCAAAAAGCAATCTTAAGGTGCAAAAACAAAAGCACGGTGAGTTTTACCAAAGTCTGCTTTTTGCCTGCAACATCAGCAGCAGACACAAAAAACCATCACCAAATAAGGCACTTCAGCACAGCTTCTGACTGCCACTATGTTACTTCATTTTTTGACCTGCCAATTCTCGGTTAGTGATTTTATATGTGACATGAAATGCCTAGAGCTGAACCAAACCATTTTCTATACTGCGTGAACTTTCCACGCTGAGTTGATGCACTCTGCCGGAAATTCACTTAGGCAATATGCCTCACAAAAGTGGCTTTTTTTTCTGCGTGGCATAATATGCCGCATGAGTAGAATAGCTGTTAAAGGATTTCGTAGCGGGATGCATATATTTTTTTCTGTGCATCATGCTTACTTTTCACCCCCCCCCCCAAAAAAAAAAACACACAAACGACCCCTTATAACTTCTAGGCAACAATTTCAGCCCTAAAAACATTTTTCGGACAGCTCGGTCGTCCGAAAAAGGCCGAAAGCACTGCACACGAAGAAAAGAAACGGCCATCGTGCACCCAGGTGACTCGCTTGAACGCCAGTGAGGCGTGTGATGAGATGTGCTCCTCATTCCACGAGCAACTGAGCCGTGCAAAAACGAAGCTTAATGCTGTTTCAGCACTCAGCTGAGATATATACTTAACGAAACACTATGGCGCACTTTCCCAATGGTCAATGACTCTCCTGTTCAAGGATCTGCTGAGCAGGAGGAATCCTCGCGTCAGCCTTTTGCAAGCGCCCAGTCAATGTATTGTATTTATTGCATTCGTCGCGCGTGGTTACAACACACCTGCTCCAAACGCTGCTGCATGTATACAAGGCTCCAGCGGTCCAGAAACAGGGAAATGAAAATGTTTAAAGAGAGGACGTATGTATTCGTTGCTGAAATTACAGAGACGATAGCTCATTTCGGTGTTTCCAATCAAATTTTCTCTTCACTTGATTCCGGTAGCAAAAATTCGTCACAAAAATAAAATACTGAAGCACACACTATCCAGCTCAATACGTAGATTTACAAAATCTTTGGTAGAAGTAGAGTCCTAAAGATTGTAATGAAATCGGAGCACAGGAGCATTGGTTGCCCCAGATCAATACAGCACTACCTTTTGTACGCCGGTAGAATGCGAGAATGCGCAATATTTTTTCTAAATTGGCATTCCAAGTCGTGCAAAATTGGTACCATTCTTGCCGCTGTAGCAGTCTGTCAATGTTGTTTACTTGCGGACGTCGGAATAGCCTGGTTGACCTGCCTAGTATTGCCCACGCAAATATACGGACAGGTACTCTAAGGCCACGAAACGAACTTGCGCTCTGTAATGTATGTTTGAGAAGGCTATCTTACGTTTAAGAACTGAATAACTGGATAACCAGTAACTGTCACCTAGAAACATCCTCCATGAAACACAGTAGCCGATATCTTAGATCCAAAATTATTAACCTGGCTTGAATATTTCTTCACTGACCGCTTTCAATACGTTACCCTAAACAATCACGATTCCTCTTTGATTTCTGTAACCTAGCTCAGGTGTGCCACAAGGCTCAGTTTTAGGTCCACTACTGTTTTTAATATATATCAATGACCTTCCGAAGTGCGTTTCATCTAGTATCTATCTCTACGCGGACGACTGCGTCCTTTATCGAGAAATATGGAATAATAATGACCAGCTTTTGCTGCAGTCAGATCTAGATGGTATCCTGCCTTGGGGTGAGAATTGGACAATGCAACTAAACCCTGAAAAATGCAGACTAATGCGGTTTTCTCGCCAAAACGAACTACCTTCAGCTTACAACCTCAGTGGCACCCAGATGGAAGCCGTCTCATCTTGTCTTTATTTAGGAGTAATTATAACTTCAACTCTCTCATGGAAAGCACACATCGAATACATAACCAGTAATGCCAACAGCACATTAGGCGACCTCCGGCGAAATTTCCGCGAAGCTCCTTTTTTATTAAAGCTGTTATTCTACAAAACTCTTGTAAGGCGAAAATTAGAATATGCCGCCTCAATCTGGGATCCGAATCAAACTTCTTCGCAACACACCCTTGCCGCCAGCGTTTAGCCCGTGAAATAATTGCAAGGCCATCTTATCGCTCTTCACGTGTCGACTACGCCTACAAAGTCGCGAACCTTTTTTGCCGCACAAACTCATTTTTTATTCTTTCTTGCCGCAAACCTCGACCGAATGGAATCACCTTCCCGGTCATATGGCATCAATAGCCGATTCAAATGTTTTTCACCGATCGTTGTTTGCCTTTTTCGGGTGTAGTGATTCAAGTGATATTCTTTCTGTTCCTGTTGTTTTTCTTGCTTGTTGCTTATTTTCATTTCTCTTAAATAACTGTTGTTGAGCGTATGTTTTGCACATTTCTTCTGCACTACTGCGTAAACTGTGTAGTTTGCTTTGTAGCCGGCAAATGCTTTCCGCTTGTTGTTTAGAACGCGAATATTTCTACGCATTCGTCCAGAAGAACCACTAGCGTACTTTCTTGTGTACTTTTGTTGTCTGTACTACCAGCATACTAAGTCTGTTACATTCTTGCCGCTTTGTTACTTGTATTTTTTCCCCAAAACCCACTCCCCTCTTCAATGCTTGTGCAATTGTGGGTACTTGATATAAATAATAAATAAATAAATAAATACCCAATTTTAGGGCAGCAAAAATGTTTCCGAACATTAGAGTCCGGGCTGAAATATTCAATGGGTATCCAAAATGAATGGATTAATGTAATAATGAATGAATGAATGAATGAATGAATGAATGAATGAATGAATGAGTCCTAGCATGTACGCGGACATAAGGGCGTGTGTGCATGCGGGCGTGTGAGCGTGCGGCCGGGGGGGCGTGCGCGCTTGTGTGTATCTGAGTGCGGGCGCACGTGTGTGTGAGCGTGTGCGTGCGTGCGTGTGCGTGACGTGCATGTGTGTGCGTGTGTGTGTGTGTGTGCGTGTGTGCGTATGTGTGTGTGTTTGCGGGTGCGCGGGCGCGTATGTGTGTGCTTATGCAGTGCGTGTGCGTTTGCCTGTGTGTGTGTGTGTGTGTGTGTGTGCGAACGTGCGGGCGTGCATGTGTGCGTGCGTGTGCATGCGTGCACGTGCGTGTGTCCGTGTGTCCGCGTGTGCGTGCGTGTGCGTGCGTGTGCGTGTGTGTCTGTGTGTCTGTGCGGGCGGGCGTGCGCATGCGCGTGCGCGCGTGCGTGCGTGTGTCGGTGTGTCTGTGGGTGGGTGTGCGTGCGCGTGCATGCGCGCATGCGTGTGCGTGTGTGTGTGCTTGGGTTTGCTTGTGTGTGCGTCCGTGCGTGCGTCGGTGTGTCTGTGTGGGGGTGTGCGTGCGCGTGCATGCGAGCATGCGTGTGCGTGTGTGTGTGCTTGTGTTTGCTTGTGCGTGCGTGTATAGGCGTGTGTGTGTGGGTATGTGTGTGTGCGTGAGGTGTGCATGTGCGTGTGCATGTGCGCATCTGTGTGCGTGTGTGCCATCACAGCTCGTCAACACCGTTGATGTGACCACTTTTAAAAAATTCGGTGACACAATTATAGTAATTCAGAACCGCAAATCCAATTTGCTGCATTGTAATAACACCATCCGTACACAAACAGGATAAAAAAACATCAGTACCTGTGGTAGACTGATGAAATACCTAGCGTAGGATCCCACTTTACTGGCAACTTTTAAGCTATCTGCCCTCTTCGGAACCTTCACCTTCAAGCATAGTACAATAAATAATTAAAAAGGGCACATAATAACTAATTTCTCTTTGTTGATTTATGTATATTATCAACCACAAGCACTTTTTTATTTCTTGGAAATACTGCGGGGTCCAAACACTAGATTCGTAATGCTCACTTGCGCGACATAGATATAAAAGCACTTATAACTGCTGAGCATCAACATCGTAACAACAGCGGATGGATTGCGGCATTGTTCTATGCGCTGCCGCCAGGGTTCTTCGTGTACAATGTGTCCTCCGAACATTCATGTTTTCTCATTTCATGCGCTGGACAACTTTTACATTGAAACCACAACTGTCAGTGTTTTAGTAATCTATTTTACTCGTTCGTGCAATATTCAGGAGTTCATTGCTTGTCCGTTGTTTTCGCGCCTAAAATTTCAACGTTTCATGCATCCCAGTTTTTTAAGCGAAAACCGTAAAAGTCATACTGAGCGCCAAACGGGCGCCCTGCATCTGTAACAGAAAAACCTGTCCTTCGGATCAGGGACGTATCCAGGGGAAGCGCCCAGGGAGCCCGCCCCCCCCCCCCTTTCCCCGAAATTTTTCGGGCCATACCCCCTTCCTTTTCCCCGCGCCACCTCTCCTCTCCCCTCGCACACATTCTAAACCACCGCCATTATAAATCCTTAGCTTCATAGCTATTTGGGGCGTTTTTTTTTTTTTTTGAAATATGCGAAATCCACCTAAGGAGAATTTGAGGGAAAAAACACGAAAGTTTGGAACCGGACCTAAATGCAATGCTGTGAAACTTATTAAATGACATGTTTAACATGTCAGCTAGGGAAAATCTATGGAGACAAGTAATTAAGAATTATGCGGAGAATTTGAAGAATATTAGGATAAGTTAGGATTTGGCTCGTACTGAGTTGAAACAGACAAGTTGGTGGCATTCTTATAAAAACTTTATTGCTATTGGCTTTCAAGAATGGAATGATAGAGTTTATGATAAGAAAAGCAATAAACATGCAACAGAGCTTCAAGTACAGTAAAACTATACTGAAGAGCCGGTCAGTCCTCTTGGCCGCATTACCAGCTCTTTTCGAATGGTTCCTCACGGTAGTTTTTTGGGCATGCCTGAAGACACTCATGAACCTCTTCATTGCCTTGACATAAATGTCCAAAACGCTTCACAAGAAGCCTGCTCCTATCATCTTCTCTACCTTAACGAAGTGGCTCGTACCCACAAAGAAGGGGGATTTGCCATGGCTTGTAAGTGGTAGCTAATTTGTTAGGTGCGTAAATGGGAAATATGGGAGTAATAACAATACTAATAACCAGACTTACTCCGTAAGGACGAGGGAAACGGGATAAAATGATAGTATCAAATCTCTCAGAGTTATTTCGTTCACTACGGTTCACGTTATCGCAGACGTGTGGCGGCAGATCATTCACAGATCTCCTCATTGCTTTCTGAGCTCATGATAAGCCAGCTCTCAAAAGCAAAAAAAAAAAAATGACGAAAACACCCACAGAAGAGCTCTAGCAGTCACACCAAAAGCGCAATCTCATTGGGCAAATGAATTTGGCTAATTTTGATTCGTGGCACAGCAGGGTCTGGCTTATTTTTCATACGAAGTAAGATCTGCGTACACATTTGCAGTGTATTGTCTCAACTATTTTCTTGCCACATTTTTTCTAGGGGAAAGTTACTAGGATTTTCTTGGCAGTGCAGTTTCATCTCACTTAGCTTTGGTTTGTGGATTAGGTTCATTTCGAAAAAAACACGCCTCATTTGGTGGTCAATGTGAGATTTAAAAAAAAAACAAGCGAGGTTTGTTTGCTCCGTCTCCACGGAAGCCAGTACCGCTGTACACTGGCTTCGTGCTCTGCTGCTGGCCTGCCACTTGCCATTCGCTGCCTCCCCCTTTACCCTGTTCGTCTGAAGTCTGTGCTTGGTCCTCTCGGTGAGCAGCAACTTATCACTTGTTTCGCCCGGGTGATGGTTTCAGCGCCTCGGGTCGCATATATATATATGCTTTGGTGGGGAAGAAAATTTTTGCCTTTAAACATTCAACAAATCCCTCCGTGTAGCGCGCCGTGTTGTCGGCGGATACTGTCGCCCATGCCTGGTGTTTGTAGCTCAACCGTTTCCTTCCTTGAGACGAACTCACAGCGTGTTTTTTACTAGTTTTCATGGAAATGGTGCTTTTGCGTTTGTCGGTAAGAACTCTGCTTGCCGCACAAAAACACGCTGTAGGGTTTCTCTAGGGAATGCCTTCCAACGTCCAGCTCGCACACGTGTTCAGCGTCCACCGAACAAGCCAAGGCGACACAAAGGCTTGGAGCCGGATGGTGACGAGCGGAGTGGCACGAGGGGATGCTTGACCTCATCGCACGGCGCCTCTAATGACTGTTACGCCCGCTTTGGGCAAGTAACCGTGGGAGTACAAAAGCCCTGTTCCAGAGTCGGCGCGTCCGTCTGGACAAGAAAGATCGCTCACAAGGGAAGCGCAAGAACGTTACCAAGCCCGACGAGGGCAGGATGACAAAGTGAAGGCGCGCATCGCAGTTGTACGGTGGCAAGGGACACCGGCGGCATTCCTTCGGGCAACTAAAGCCAGCGACAGCGACACTGTTGATTGACAGCCATTGTGGTTAAAGGCTCCTATGCACAACGGTGGGTTTACGGACCCCGAGCTGCATTCCTATGAACAGACCTCGAGAACACCGGGCTTAAGCGTAAAACGGCACGAAGTCAAGGTGTCCAACGGTCAACATGAGAGAGACGGGTGGCGTATTCCCAAACCATATCCCGTAGGAGCCTAGGCCGACCCCCCCCCCCCCCCCCCCCCCCCCAAGCAGCGCCGGAGCACCGTGACGTCACTTCCTCTTTGTGCGCGACTTCGAGCGACGTGGATTTATTCTTTTTTTCCCATCCCCGTTGCGGCTGCTTTGCGGGCGGCCGATGGTTTCGCTCCGTGCGCGGGGCTGGCCTGCGGCGCTGGGGAAGCTGACGCACATGTGGTAGAAGTTAACCTTTTGTACCTGAGCCCCTGAGCTCTCCGCGCTCTTCTTGAGCGCCTGCAAGTTGACGCTGACCTCCCCTCGTGTTCCTAGATAAGCGCTCGGCTCGGTGCTCTAAGTGCGCGCGCTCGGATGGACGCTTTCACTTACATGTGGTTATTATATACGTTCCGAAACGCAAACGCTCGTATTAAAGGGAAGACAAAACAAGCCAAGATGCAATGCCGAGGAAGCGACAAGGCGCATCCCAGGAAATAACGAGGTTCTTTACAAAACCTCGAAGGTAAGCGCTGACGCGCTGGCCCTTGCCACCGTTTTTGTTTTAATCTTTATCTACTGCAGTCCAGTCCGTCTCGATACTCCAATTCCCGAGGCCAGAATCGTTGGCGCTTTGAATGGCAGACCGTAAAACGTCGAACTCTGAGGGTGTTTAGGGTAATAACACACGGAGTTAGGCGTATGACATCTCCGATTCTCCGATTTTGTTCCCTTCCATCATAACTAGTAGCCACAGGTTTTGTTTGGAAAAAAAATAAGGAAGCGTAAGAGGTTTGCACGGAAATCTGAACTCACGAGTGCCTACATGCACTTCTGTTTCTGCCGACTTCGATTGCGTTTAACGTGTGGGATGCTCCGGAAATATGCCTTAGAATTAGCAGGGGAAATCAATCAATCAATCATTGGTTTATTTCAAGCATAGGTACATATTATTTGCAAACAGTGCTTGGACCCTTAGCCAAAGGCTAGTTGTGGGTCCAAATTCGGAAAAGCATAGTATAAGCAGTCTCATTGTTATCAATCAGTGTATAAACATGCTATCAGATTACAGTAACTACCGCTACAATGTCATACATAACACGTGATCACTATTTAAAAAAAAATAAGAAGAAAGTCCGCGAACTTCGCGACTGTACGCAAGTGATCGTGCTGCGATGAAAAAGGAAAAAAAAACACGTATCTTTCTAGTGTTGGGGACACTCATGGGCATATAACAACAGTTACTGTATAGTTACTGTATGAGCATATAACAACAGGAATGTATAGTTACTGTGCCGTAAGCGTATTTATTCCTGTAAATATTTTAATTACTGATGTTCTTTTTTTCGCAAACTGCGCGTAGCGATCTTTAACGTGCGCCGAAATCTCGAACATACGAGTGTTTTCGCTTTTCGCCTCCGCCACAAAAGCGGATACACTTAATTTTGTTTCTCTGTGCAGGTTCATGCGCCTTTATGGTAAACGCTGGGAATTCGTCGTGTTTGTACATAGAAATGTCTGTACATAATTTGCATAGAAAAGTTACCTTGGATTGCGCGAAAGAAAAATCCTGGGTACGTGGCTCCTTCGGATCTGTGATAGCTTGCACTGATGTTAACGTAGCTGCCATGCTTGGTCACTACCTGCTGGGTGGAAAGCTATGAACCTGTCTGCCGCACTTATCTGAAGCAGCGCAGGAAACCCTGACAGCGTTGCCCCAGAAAAGGCGCTGGTAACGTCATGTGTAAGCCGTATACAGCGCCGTTCCACGGCCTGAGCTTGAAAAAAAAAAGCATTTCCCCTGGTCGGCGTCATTAACACAAAAAATGACCGCGCATCTGCTCGCTGCACGGTAAATGTTGCCGCAAGATGACAGTCGTCTGCCACCCCTGCCATGGAACTGCCTCTCCTCTCTTCCCTGCCAACGCCTGCCGCTGTTCCCCTCATGTCTCGACGCTACTATGATTTACGTATTGGAGTTTCACTGAATTTTTTTTTTTTTCATTTCCCGCATTTGCGCTGTGAAGAGAACATCTTTTGGGACTTTTTGTCACTGCTTAGCTTGTCGCTCGAGCCATGATCCCTTGACTCAGTCGTGAGCCCTTTTTAGATGCGACGCATCTCATTCACCCGCATTGTCCATGCATGCATACATCCCTCCATCCATCCGGCGTCGTCGTTGTCCGCGCCAGCTGCGCATGCGCTCTCCGCCGCTCTTACCGCAGCGTTATCTGCGGGTTAGCGCTCGCTCCTCGCAATGTCAGCTGTGCGTCGGCGCGCACTAGCGCTCGGTTAACGCATGCGCATGCGCTGCTCTCTCTCATTCCCCTCACCGTTAAGCGGCGGTATACAACGCGGTACCTGCGCCGCTCCGCTCCGTCGTTCCAGCGCCGGTGCTCCGATGTCCAACGCTGCTTTGAATGGAGACTAACAGGCCTGCTATCGCGATGGTCGGTGCAACCGCAACAAGCACCGGCCAGCCCAATAACAGAACTGCTAGCACCACCGACGTTGAGGCTGCAAAGCGACGTGCACGGGATGCGGGAACCCCGTAGTAGACGGAAATGCATCGTACGCGTTCATGGCACGTTTCACGCGATGGGAGAATCAACCCAACGGAAACGCCGAGGAAAACCCACGATGAGTCGCATCTACACAGGGTTCCCGCGAGGGGAGGTGGGCGTAATTTTTGAGTTAAAATATTGTTTTTAACGCGTTTTAAATGCAGAGCATTTCTTTAACTCACGATGTCACCCAGCGTTGGCGTGCCTCGGCGTCCGCAACAGCCGTTCCAGGTGCGCCCTCTCCCCCACTCCTCCTCTCTCGCATCACGCTACCCTCCTCGCTCTCAACAACAGGTCCGCGCCCCTCCCCCTACACTATATAAAAAAATAATACTTACCGGTGCCTGGTTTCGATCCCACGACCCTGCGGGCGGAACGCAAGGTACATGGTGCTCTACCCACTGCGCCACAAAGCCGACACAGAAAGGAAGGCTACGAACGCGCCTTATATCCTTGACTCATTCAAACTACGTCAAGAAGCTGCTGATACAACGCATTCACTACCTGTGGGCGGAAGGAGAGGTACCTGGTGCTCTTCCCACTGCGCCACAAAACCGACACAGAATGAAAGGCTACGAACGCGCCTTATATCCTTGACTCATTCAAACTACGTCAAGAAGCTGCTGATACAACGCATTCACTACCACCAACTCCCCAAACACTAAACGTTAACGCAATACACCCACCCCCTATGCGACGCATTTACTCGAGTCCCCCTCGCGGGGAGATGGACCCTTTCTTTTTTGTTTCCAATCGCATATATTACGCCCATGCCTGATTTTAATCTAAAAACACTGCTAGTATCTGTGATGCATTTGTTTGTGCATTGATGTAATTAAAACTGTATTTGGCTCCTAACTTGCTTTATCCCGGCATGATGCGTTTCTCCATTTCAAACTTTGCGCTTCTCTTGTCGCAATGGGGACCAGCGCGCCTACGAAATAAAACTCTGGCGAAGCTTCCACTAAGTCGCGTAAGGCTTGAAGCATATCGAAACTCCAGGATTTCTTCCTACGTGACCATTTAGGAACACACCACACGCATTTTTACAAGTTTGAAGTTGTTTATTTAATGTTCCGTCGTCGCTTTGCGCTGTGATAGTAATAGTCATCAACTTATGTATCGATATCGTCGTGTTTCTCCTCCTAAGCATTACATGCGCGGCAGCGGCGGCACGTACGCGCACGACGCATGCCCGGCGTTCCTGGAGTCGCGTCGAGGATCTGTGGAGCAGGTGTTGCACCAGCTGAGGCATTGCTGGTTGCTAGGCAACAAGAGGCGCTAATGGGGATTTCGCCAGTTTTTTTCTTTGACCCTTAGGGTCTTCGCCAGTCTTTTTTTTTTTTGGCTGAAGCCACTGGGCGCTCCGGGGAGGCTCGGCGGTTACTGCGACGCACGCGCTCACGAGTGCTCAGCATTTTACGGATCCTCGACGTTTTCGTCATGTTTTCTTTTTTGTTTTGCTAAAGCCACTGCACGTGGCGGGGATGCTGGGCGGTCATTGCTAGGCACGCGCTCACGAGCACTCGACTTTTTCTTGTTATTTTTAACGCGTTACGCGCCCCACATTACGGCCAGCTACAACAGCTCTGTTGTTAAAAAGACGGCGCGAACGCAAAAGAAAATGTAATTGGCAGCGGCGGGCAGCAAGTACCACCGGGGAAGAGCGTGCACAAAATATGTATCGGTCTTTCGTGGGGGTGACCATCGTCAATGCTCAAAAGAAATAAAATTTGTTAATTCCTTTCACCTAAATTTTAAATCACTTTTATGTCACGGTCTAAAAAGCGTTGCTGGTCATTCACCTTCAAAGTGGAATGGCTCGTGATTTTCTTTCTTATTCCCAATCTATGTGTATTATATTTAGCCCAGTATTTCACTTGTTTCTGAATCTATAGTATCATGTGGTCGGCAGTTTGCGTAAAGAATCATTTTAGGGGTAACCAGGCTGTTCAACAATGGGGAGACATTGAATAAACATCTAACGCACCATTTTGACCCGATCACTTAAAGCAAGCGCACAGGCTTTGACCTTAGAACAATGTTTTCTTAGAAGGCGTGGGTTGCCATCTCGTTATCAAAACATGTTTCGCTAAGTGCCAAGGCGGCATTCAATTATTTTTTTGTCGATGATGTGTCAATGGGTGTGTTTGCGACATTTCAAGAAACGGGGCAGAAACTTTCGGTTTGTCATGTTTTGATAGCGCTAAATCAGAGCGAAAAAAATGATGGCAGAAAATAAAGATTTTGTGGGCAATGTGGCTACATGGTGCTCGCAGCATCGGAAGCATACAACAAAACTCTGAGCAGTCGGGGATTGTCACAGAACCAAATTATTTTAGAGAAATCACACCTGAAATAACTTGGAAGCAAAGAAATCATCGTGAAAACAAAAAAAAACGTGACAAAAGAGAACAAGACAAGCATGCACGCGATTATTATCATTTTCGTGTCTATGTCAAGCAGCTACAAACCATCCCTCTTCCCTGAACCACGCGATCACCACTGCAGTGTAACAGGAATGAGCTAGGCGTAAACAATAAGTAAAGAACGAGGGGGAAAGAGAGCATAAGCTTTAGCTAAATCAAGAAAAAGCTTCAGTAAGGCGTCCTCATTCCAGCATACCTTCAGCTCGGTCCGCGTCGACAGCACTTTCGATCAAGCGCACCTCATCTTCGGGGCCGGAAGTGGTCAAGGCTCTCTCCCAAAACTCTTTGGAAAGGTGCAGGTTGGGGGTGTAGAGGGGAGATTTCTCACAGCCACCCACTATGTGTCTCAGGAGCGAATATAGTTTTGTGGTACATAACAAGTCTAAAGACCCAATGAGTTTTGCGCTAGGGATGTGCTTTAAGTAATGTGTTGATGTTTCAAGACCATATATTCACGTTTTCTATGTGTACTGGGAACATCTCCCGAATTACTTTCATGTGAATGCGAAATTTTAGATCGCAAACTTTCCGAGCGATACACAGCTGGTCTTAGAGGTTTTACGCAGTGTACCTGCGTAAATGCGTGCACACTGTGAGCTCAGATTTAACATATAAAACACACCCGTAAGTTCTGAAATCGAGCACACAATCGAGCGCACGTAATATAACTGATCGGACAGAATTCCGCTGCAAAGATCTGGGCTTTGTGAACTCGGGAAGGCGAGGGTATAATTCATCATCGTTCATATGACTCTCCCCAACAGCTAGAAATAGCCTAAGGGCACCCATAGATAGAGGATGTCTGAGGCTCAATTTTTTTAAAAATTGTACTCCACGCTCATACCCAGTGATCGCCGATACCCAAGGTAAAGATATGTCAAAATTTGTTTAAGCCTGATCGTTTTCAAAGAGATCCAGAGGGCCATATGGCGTGAGAATTTGTCCACACCAACTCAAGGCACATCACCGCGCTGTAAAGGGGTAAAAATGAGCAAATAATAACGACACGGTCTTGAAGGAGACAGGACGAGCGCCAAGCTTCAACTTGCAATATTCCCACCCTGTCGGTGTAGTTCCTATGTGTGCTTCTTACAGCGTAAATCCGTGGACCAACCAGCCCGATAATCCGTACTTCTGTCGAGTTGTGGGACTTTATTACTTCATGCCCTCTCCCACGGGTCGTTGGACTTCTTGATTCATTCATGCTCCGTCCCACTTGTGGGACTGTTCATGAATAAATAAAGGCTGCACTCACGTTTGCAAGAATGCCAGATTCCTTCCACGGTGCCGTGCTTCTCTTGGCTCCTTTGCAAGGAGCTTTGGGTCTGAAAAAATTGTGGGGAATAATTTAACCCAACATCGAAGTCACTTTGGCCAAGACTAATAAAAAAAACGCAATTTCGCTAATAATTTTCGCCACATGGTCACTACTCGCATTCGTCGGACCCACTGTTGTGCCAGAGCACCTGGCCCAAATGCGTTGCACGAGGCGACGCACCGACAGCGAGGCTGAGTCACGCCTCGTCCAAACCGCCAAGGCGCCTCTCCCTTTCGTCGCGGCGGCGCGGCCTAATCCCGCATCTGAGAACGACCAAATAAGGGCACGTCGCTACACCTGGAGGCGAGGTCATGGAGACGGCGGGGGCATCGCCCTCCCTTTCCCCATTGGCAGCGCAGCTGACTCACCACTTCGCTACCATTCGTCGGAATTCAAACTTCAGGCAGCGAGAGCCCTGATTGGAGCTATTCGAACTTCTCGGGGCCACAACGAACTTCCCGCGGTATAAAACAAGCCCGGAGGCTCACATCGTCGGCATTCCCCGGCGGCTTCTCTCCGGCGGCACTTTTCAGAGGCACCGAGTAAAAGGGTGCTGTCGCCTTTGTGCGAGTCATGTAACGTTTACTTATCATGTACATACTGTATATAAGTGTTGCTTCAACTCCTCCCTGGCTCGAGAAGTTCATCGCTCTGCTCTGCGCCGCGTCGATAGCGGACAGAGCAAGGCAACGTCGCCACACCGGTGACTGCGCTCGGGTGGCCAGTCGAAACAGCGGAGGCGGTGGCGAGAGAGGGCCCAGTCACTACAGCGGAGACAGCGTCGGGATGACTGATTCCCAACATCGGTGACGAGCTGGATGCGAGTCACAACCTGGCAGCAGCGCTGTGAAGGCCATTCCCAACAGTGGTGGCAGCGGTGGAATGGTCACTCCCAACACCACTGTGCGTAGCCATAAAGAAACGTCTATGATTATGCTTCTGCGCAATGTGAACTGTATTAGGATAGTTCAATTTGCGATATGACACGGTAAAAAAATTTGAGCATGTAGCCTCCGATCGAGCGTTTAGCCGCAGCGGAAGACAAAGCACTCACACCTACTACATCGTTCCACGTCCAGAAAGAAGTGCGCAACGCTACGCTGTACTATTTGTCTGTCTGTCTGTCTGTCTGTCTGTCTGTCTGTCTGTCTGTCTTACTCTCCGTCCGTCCGTCCGCCCGTCTGTTTGTCTGCCTGTCTATCTGTCTGTTTGTCCATTTGTTTGTTTGTTGTTTGTTTGTCCGTTTATTTGTTTGTCGTTTGTTTGTTTGTTTGTTTGTTTGTTTGTTTGTTTGTTTGTTTGTTTGTTTGTTTGTTTGTTTGTTTGTTTGTTTGTTTGTTTGCTTGCTTGCTTGCTTGTTTGTTTGTTTTTGTTTGTTTGTTTGTCGAATACCGCTAGCCGCTTTTTGGCAGCCAGGGCAGGAGTGGTCGCGGGCACAAGGTCGCGGGCTAGATTCCTGGACGCGGCGGCCACTTTTCTGATAGAGGCGAAAAGCTAAAACGCCCGTGTGTACGAGATTTCGGCGCACGTTAAAGATCCCAAGGTGGTCAAAATTAATCCGGAGCCCTCCACTACGGCGCGCCTCATCGCCCCCGTTGCGTCGGCGCATTAAACCCCACAATCAATCAATCAATCAATCAATCAATCAATCAATCAATCAATCAATCAATCAATCAATCAATCAATCAATCAATCAATCAATCAATCAATCAATCAATCAATCAAAGAACGTAGAGATACACGCGACCAGTAACATGGTCTGCGGCACACGCGGCGGTAGCGATAATGCTCTTCACAGATCATGCTCATTACAAATCACACGCCTACCTGCGTACATACTAAAAGCTGCAATAATAATCTACTACAAAACACAAGAGATGTGCACTACGCGCACAGTCCAACAAGTGGGAAAAATAAATCTCAAGTTCCTTTGCAGGCATAGGAATAGGCGGTACAGAATGAAGGACAACCAAAGTCCATTAAGAGCATCGTTGCAAGGTGAGAAAAAAGAAGCACTGTAATCATACACAATTTTGAATAGCCGTTAAAACATGTGTCTTCAGTGGTTATGCCAGTGACGTCGCGAGGCAAGGTATTCTATTCTACTAAGGTTCTCGGGAAAAAAGAAAGGCGGTGGGCATTTGTTCTCGTGGAAGGCATTAGGATAGTTTTTTCGCGCTTGCTCTGGGTGGGGCGTGACGCGTTGAATGCCAGGTAGCTATTAAAGTCAAGCTTTGCGTATTCATTAACTATGCTACGTAATATATTTAGACGATATAATCTGTGGGGGGGAGGGGGGGGGGCTGTAGTGTACGTAGGTGAGTACGCTTGCGTAGTTCCGTCACGTATACTCGCCTACTGTATGCAGCGTTGTGAAAAATTACACCATCTTCCCGTGCGGAACCCTGATGAGGATGTCAAGCATCATGGGGGTTCCTTGTGGTTCCATTGTGTTGCCGTTATAACCACCTGTTATAACCGGTGGCAAAGGAACGCAAGTACTGTTGTGTAACGGGGAGTAGGCGGTGGTTCTCGAGGCGCCGGAACTCGTCCATCATGTTCTTGTCGATGTTGTCGTCTCTGTGGTAGAATCGGTATTCTCCGTCAGCGTTGGTGAGGTAAAGGTTGTTGACGCTGGTGCACCGGCTGAGAGCAACGTACACGCCCTCCTCTTCGCAGCTTTGTCTTCTTCTCCTTCTTCTTCTTTAGCGGTTCTCCTACGGGAAGATGATGACGGTGGTTGAACGCGAAGCTATCTCGTCATGGATTCTTTGATTGACCAATCCCTAGAGGCATTCTGCCACAATCATCATCAGAGGCGCTGCGGACGGGACTAGGACACGGGACATCCCCCCATGCAAGAGATGCTTCGCATCTAGTAAATCGGAACGGTTCTTTTTGTACCCGTTCTTGGATAGCCAAGCCTGTATTCCTGTGTGTATCCCTCATGGGTAGAATGATCAGATAATAGCAGGGGTCTGTGCTTTGGGCGACTGCGCCTATAAAGAAAAGACCCCCGGGACGCTTATAAGCACCATTGCCGTTGAGCTTCGTCTCGGGAGGCGCGTTTCACAGCAGGCGCCCCACAGCAAGCACCGCTCACCGTAACAATGTCCCTGCGCTTTCCTTATTTCACTCTCTCCGCTCTCGCCGTACTTTTACAACCTCCGGAGTTTTTCGCACGCTCCGCGCGATTGATGACACTGAGCTCACTCAATACAGAAACGAAAAGCTAGGCGTTGTGCTGTAAAATGTAGTAATAAAACTTGCGTTAATACGGGTGATAGCTAACATAGAATATTCCTTACTATCTGAACAAATTCTCCGAACTTTAAGGCGTCAGCCCCAAGGAATTTGATTCATATTTTATACAGCTCTAAAATTAGCCTAGCACTTGGATGTCTGGTCGCTTGTTTCTAGCGATATCGTTAGGCGATAATTGATAGAGGCGGCTTGTGCGAAAGGTAGTTATGTATAAATGAGAGGTTAAAATTGGGTTGTTGATGCTTTCTCCTTTGAGATTCTTTTATCATTGTGTTGCTTTGTTGCAAAAAGAAAACCATCATCCAGACTGCAACTTATTTTACGGTATGCTAACTATTTTTATGTTCACGCTGTACGGTAAAAAGAATCAGATTGTACGATTGCTTAGTATTTCTTTATAGTAGTTTATTTTAGGCATTTATGTTGCTTGGTACTTGCAGGTGTGTATGACAAAAACTGGTGTTAATTCCTATTGTCAATTGTATTTGTTTATTTTTGTTACGCAGCCATCTTTGTTTATGTTTAAATCTGAAAAAGAAACTCTGAATCTGCTTTATATTCGCTGAAATTGTTGTTAGTTGCACTTTATAAAGTACGTAAGTAGCTTCCTGTATTACTAGAATAGTGTTATGCCGGTACTTTTTTAATTTTTCATTTTTGATGCAGCACTCACTTTGTGTATTACCCGGTTTCGTCTCTGTTGTGCCGCTGCCTCGAAACGGTCTCCAGGGCCCAGTCAAGCTATATGTTTTAAGCTTTTAGCCTTGGGGCCCATTGAGACAATCTTTTCTGGAAAATGAAAGATGAATTGATGATGCGCTGATGCGTCCGCCGAGTGTCCACACAGTCGTATGCAGCGTCACTTCCCGGCAGGCGGGTAGGCACGGTTTCGTGGTGGGCTCCTCCTCTCATCCTGCCAGGACGCGAGCACTGCTGTCCGTTTTGCAATTCGTGTTTGATTGAACTTTTGACAATGCCTCCGCAGTGCTATGGCAGCTCATTTTTGGGTGGCCCGTTATCCATCAGCGGCTGCCTTGAAATTCTAACCGGGCCGGCGTTCAGAGACCATATTGATCTCACTGCCGAAGAGCCAGATCTTCCCCGAGGAACTCCATGCGCCCGAAATTGGGCTCCGGTCAGTCGATGGGTGTTTTGTATGTGCGGGAGAGCACCCACCAAAACTGTACAACAAGCCCTCCCCGGTTTTTATCACTACGCGGCATTCCGGCCGGAAGCCTGTTCGACGCGAGAGAACTCTTGCTATCGACTCCTTGTTTGTGCAGCCTTTCCGGCACGAGAATATGCTCCATTTCGATCAGCTCGATCTTTTGCTTCTTAAGATACCACGCAAACGGTATCTTATTTCGTCTGCTTGATGTAAGGCAAAGCCTATAGGGCATGCGGGACAGCTACGTTGTCTCGCCTGACCTTTTGACCTTTCCGGCGGCTGCCGTTTTTCCTTTATTCAACTACTGCGTGGGCATGGCACCTTGCTGCTCGTGATGCAGCAAGTTAACAGGAGTTCTCTGCGACCTAAATACGACCAGGCCGGTCCTCCACGTAGCGCAACACTTCGCAAGTAAGAATCGTACTCCGTGTACTCTGCGACGTCAAAAAATTCGGTCTGTACACTGTCGAGTTCCTGTAACTTCTACGGCGAGTGTGCAGATACATACCTTATGGTATGGGCCTGTCAATATAATTCAGGGATAAAAGACAAAGAGAAGCGAACGAGGGAGGGTAAGGAGGCGGCCTTGTCCGGCTGTTCGGACCCGGAGTCTGAGAGGGCTTTCCTCATGCGGGCACGGGCGGCGGCCTCAACCAATAGAATCCCGGACTAAGGAACACCACCCACACTAGAGAAGCTTCACAGCCTCTCCCTTCCTTTAAGTCTGTCTTGTACAATAATAAAGTTTTTTCTTCTCCTCCTCTTCGCTCCGGCGCGTCGGCCTCCAGCCGTGTCAGGTCTGTACCCGTGGAAGTCGGCTCCTCGGGATGACCCAGGGTCATGCCCTCGCCTCCTTCTTCTAATGGTTGCTCGCTCATTGCCGATATATCGATTATAGAGCCCCTTCGTTTTAACGACTGAAAGTGTGATTCGAGTGGCGACGATACGGCGAGCATAAATCAGTGCGCTGCGCTAGTGCCCGCATCAAGGACACATAAAAAATGTCTGGTACTGTTGTGTCCACTTCACCTTGCATTTCGTCTGCTTCTCACGAAATTTATCAGAATCATGCGGTAACTCATCTGTTTCTCATAAGCACCTACATCATAATTTGTGAGACTGGAGTTCTGGGTTGCCGCTCACAATAGACGTGCTGTTCCGACTGCCTCTGAGATGTCCCTTCTGTGTGACGCCTGTCCTTGACGGGTCCTTCATCGCATACATTTGTGAGAAAATATGAGTTTTTTCGCTCCTTCTAATTACCACTTTTACTCAATCCCGCCAAAGGTTTTGTACAATGTACGCCCACATTCTCACTTGGAAGTTCTTCTGCAGAAAGAAAACATTTTACGCGCTCTTGATAAAAGAAAAAGAAAATACTTCATAGGGGTACTTTGTGCCCTGAGCATCCTTTTTGGGTCCAGTCTACCTGTGCGTTTCCCCTGACAACCAGGAGAAACGTAGTGTTTCTCTCGTCGCAATAGCCTCTGCGAAAAAAAAGAATTAAACATCCTCAGAAGAGTTCAAACGCTATAACCAGCGTTTTTTCAGGTAAATGCTGTGCCCTGTGGGCATCCTCGAAATTCAAATAGCACCTCACTGCATAAAATTCATATCTGAAGCATGCAAGCAAACAACCCATTGTACGCATGATACCATTTGGGAAATAGTATGCTGGCCGTCTCTTTTTCCTGATTATAACTCACATAGCAAAGCGAAGAACGGTGTCAGGACGCGAGGTCACGCCATTACGCGCGGCGGCGCTTGTTTGCTTAACGCACCCCACTCTGCAAACATGTGCGTATGCTGCGCCTGTCGCACACAGGCGACCGAACGTATTAGTCTGCCTCTCTGCTGTTCATCTGCTCTCGGATCTCCCAAAAGCTTGTTTCTGTTTTCACGTCATATCAATTTGAAGACACGCGAACGACGAAGGAAATAGAGACCTTGCTGGCGCCTTATATAAACGAAGGGGTTTTGAGAAGGAGAAGGAGAGAAACGTTTATTGGAGTGGAAAATGCTGTGCTGGGTGGCCTTCCTAGACCGGATAGCCGAGAGTCGTAGCAGCCGCTCTTGCACGAGACGCAAGGTTAACCTGCGTTTTTAGCGTTTCCCATTTACTTCCAACCGTTGCTGTCTTGCGCTGCACTAGTCCACAGTTTAACCCTGACGTTCCGCATGTCATTCCTCCATGGTGTCATTGGCCTTGCCCTCCTTATCTACCCGTTAGTTAGTATCCGTTCCGTTACCCTAACTGTTCACAGGTTGTCGGCTCGTCTCACCAGATGACCAGCCCAAGTCCATTTCTTTTTCTTCGTTGGAACTACGATATCGTCAACTCTACTTTGTTCTGTGATCCAGGTAGCTCATTTCCTGTCCCTGAGTGTTCCTAACATTACTCGTTCCAGGGCCCGTTGAGCTGACCTAAGTTTGCTTTATAGTTGTTAGGCGCAAAGTTTAAGCTCCGTATGTCATCACCGGCAGTATGCACTGATTGGAATTTTCTTCTTTTGAGTGACAGAGGCAGCCTACTTTTCATTATTTGGGAATGCCTGCGGATTGCTCCCAAACCCATACCTATTCTGCGCAGGATTTTCCTCCCACGGTTGGGGTCAGCACTAACCATCTATCCGAGGCAGTTAAATCCTGTTACTTCCTCTAGCGTTTTGTTTCCTAAGCTTAAGAGGACGTTTTTGGCATGTTTATTACTCATTACTTCAGATTTATTCATATTTATTTTTTGCACCATGGCCGCGCTTCCTGATTTTAGTTCCTCAAGCACTGTTTGCTGGTGTTCTGCAGTCTAACTCAGCAAGACTATGTCGTCCGCAAACCTCAAATGGCTTAAGTATTCCCCATTTATTCTTAATCCTATGTTTTCCGAATCAAGCGTTCCAAATATCCCGTCCAGACATGCTGTGGATAGCCTTGGAGAAAGCTTTAAAGTGGCGTGAAGCAAACGTCGTTCACCCAAGATTTTTCTATAGGCTACACCCACTTTAGCTCTTTATATAAGAGCTATAATATAGTGCTTTCTATTTCACCGCCATACGGTAAATTAGAGCTCTGCTTTTCCTATTTCTCCACGTCGATAGAGCTAACCCAACGAAAACAAAAGGACATGGGTCGCTATTTCTAAGGAAGGAAAATTAGATTGCAATGTTTCCTAAACAATTTAATTAATGTTTTTTCTTGGCCGTATTTCTTCTCTTACAGACGTTCCCACGGTAGTGAAGTGCGAGATCTACCTCAGGAGCTTCGGGGCCGTGAATCCGGCGACAATGGTATGAACCGTTTTCTACCTTTGTGATTTCTGCTTTAACGTTTACTAAACGCGACTTCGAAAAAACACTTCGCGGAACTGATCTTCCTTTTTATTCGAAATTCCGTCTGATCTAAGGACTACGACGTTGACCTGTACCTGCGACAAACGTGGACAGATTTGCGGATGAAGAACGCCAACCTTACTCGGTCACTTGACCTCAACGATCCCAATCTCCTCAAGAAGGTCTGGAAACCGGACGTCTATTTTCCAAATGCGAAGCACGGGGAATTCCAGTTCGTCACAGTTCCCAACGTCCTCTTGAGGATATATCCCAATGGCGACATCCTCTATATGCTCAGGTAAGTCTCTATAGTGCGATGCATTTTTTAATTATGTCAATGGAAGAACAATTTTCTGTTGAACGTGCATAAGCTGCACGTGGCCTGTGAGGCATGCCATAGTCATATTTTACAGAGCAGTGGGACCACCTAATTACTTAAGCGTGCCATAATCTCGGAAACGAGCATTTCTTTCTTGTTTTCCAATAAACATACATCCTTACTGTGCTCCGCAACTGAACTCATGATCTGAGCATGGCAGAAAAGCTTTCTATTACCTAAGACTCACGGCAGGCTCCTTTTGCTGCTACACACACCTAATTGATGGTGTGCATACTTCAGGACTTCAAAGATTACCACACAAACTAATGATTGTGTTACTGAACTCCACCCAGGATAGTAGTCAAGTGCGACTTTTCACGCCAAATATTAAATCGGCGCCGCAAGCCTGGTCGCATGGCAGGCCCGGCCAGGATATAGTACGCACTTTCATAGGCCGGAATTCTGATTTCTCGTTTAAGCGAACAGCGGCTATATCGAAATTTTCTTCACAAGCTTTGTGGCGCTCCTGGTCGTGTTATTGGATGAACGTCTATCATGAGGAAGAGCGCTGCGACGAGGGCAATGGTTAACTCGGCGACACGAGTTCCAGGAGAGAGTAGAGCAAATGGGGAACGTGCGACACCTAAAGAGGGAGCGCTGCTCCGCCTTGGCAGCGCCACCATCGGCCGTGCCGCGGAGAGCTCCTGCTAGACCGGTGTTCGGTATGGCGAACAGTCTAATCTAACCGGCTGCAGCTCACCGTATTGACTGTGGTGGTATTTTTTTACTTGTTCCAATTAAGAAAACTTTGTCAAACTTACGACAGCAAGCACGTTTTCGATGTGTCCGAGGAACGCGGTGTCGCACAGTGCACTGTTGTTAAGGGTCGCGGCGTACGCCAAGCAAGCGTAAGCAGGGAGGCTTACGCCGTCCCAACTCATGTGTGTAACCATTATTATCTCCCTTTAGCGCTGTCTTGCAAGTTAGCAAAGGTGAATGCGACCGCTGGACGCAAGTAGCGCACCCATCTTCGCCTAGCGAAAACGAAGGATTCCTATCTGCGTCTTTGTATACGTGGGAACCAGCGCGCGCTCCCTTCATAAAAAAGCGTATTTTTGTTCTTTTAAAGCTGGCTTAAGGAACTGAGCATTCAGATGAACAATATGCTCAACGAGAAAGATGTTTACTTCGCCCATACGTCACCTTGACAGTTCCTACTACCGTGTTTTTTGGGCGTCCCGTTTTTCCGTACACCGCCGGGTTCAGCTTTCTTGTTGCTGCTTACAGGTTTAAGCGTTGAACCCTCGCTATCAATATAAAGAGGCTGAAACAGCTTCTTTTGACAGCACTTG
Source organism: Haemaphysalis longicornis (assembly GCF_048455015.1). Lineage (NCBI taxonomy): Eukaryota > Metazoa > Arthropoda > Arachnida > Ixodida > Ixodidae > Haemaphysalis > Haemaphysalis longicornis. The sequence continues at coordinate 33,628,018 of NW_027526361.1, read as the reverse complement.
TCCTTACCGTTCGCGCTGCTTATTTTTTTGTCATGCTTCACCAACTAGCTCCATCTTCCACGTTAGGATATACGCAAAGCGCCTGCCAGCCAACCGCTCAGAGGGGAAAAAAGTAGAGGTGTGCGGATATTCCAAACTTCGAATACTTCACCAATAGTGTTTGCTATTCCATTCGCACCGCAGATTTATCGCTCGAAATATCTGACGTTTTTGGAATACAAATAGCTCTGAAGCATGTACAGAGGGCAACACACTTGTCTATAACACAGGTTTCGTACTTATAGCCTTGTCTTGCACCGGCCGAACAGCATTTGAAGAAACATATAGTGTCATTCTGATGTCTTAACCATATATTTTGACCTCAACATTTTTTGTAACAAGTTCGAGTCCGAAAATTTGAGAGGTAACTTCTTGAAGTTGAATTCAGTGTTATACACAAGGGTGTTGCGCTCTGTACAAGCTAACCAAAACGGAGCATGGGTTGGATATCTTTAAGGGATCTCTCCGTCATTTGCGTAGCAAGAAACCTCGAAGTGATTTTTCAAGAAAATCATCCTAAAATAAAATCCGGCAGTACATACTCTATTTATGCTGACAGCCACATAAAATAGAAATTATTCTAATCCACGCAGCCGTGAAGTCACTTTTAGTTTCACCTGTACATGCTTTCTGACAGAGGAAAACAGCGCGAGATTGGGCAAGCCCGGGAACAAGGAAACGACAACACGGCACTGACTTATAACCTTGAGCTGTAAGTCAGCACCGTGCTGTCGTTTTCTTCTTCTCGTGCGTGTCCAATTTTACGCTGTTCCCCTCCGTCAAAACCTTGAACCAACTTGTCCAAACCTCAATCCTAACGTGCATGCCGATTCAAGGTTCAGGGCATGACATGCGCTTCTGGGTTGGCTTTTTTGCATCATGCCGAAACTGCAAAGACGGCTAACTCGTGTGAGCATTGCGTGCGACAAGTGTATTCTAACCAAGGGTGCAGCCAGGTGTGGTACTTCGGTGACAGAGCACCCTACGAAATTTTCTGAGGGCTTCATCTCCCTCCTCCGCCTCCTCTCGGCCTTTTTTTTTTCTTACATGCTATTTACACACCACTTCGACATATTAAAATATCTTAAAAATTCACTCCAATCCACCCTGAGAAGGTCGTTGGAAAGCGAAGCTGTAAACGATACCCAGAACGATTACCCTTGTGACGTCAATTGAATTCACACACGTGCCTCGACAAACAGGGAAACCAGAAACAAGTGTAAGCCACTAACCCCAGCCTTTATTACTTCAAAAATATATTCTTTGCTAAGTTAAATCAATGCATGATTCATGAATGGTGGCTGGTTGAGCTGTATTGCTGAAGCACATGAGTGGAAACTGCTTTTTTTATAGAATGCGAAAAAATTCACCCGCATTTCCCCGAAGGGGAGCATGGGGAAGTGCGAGTGCACGGGTGATGCGAAGGAACTCTTCTTGGCCAATCGCCCTAAGTGGGTATGTGGTGCGGACGGACGGACGGTGGTGGACGCGTGATTCAGGGTCGCTTAATATAATACTGATTAAAAGCTATTTAATCCCACACTAGCCTGGTCAAAGTTTCAATGACTTGTGGGCTTGGCGCCTCGTGATCCCGATGTATGCTATAGGATTCAACCAGGGCTTCAATCCCATCTCGGTGAGGTATATTTGTGTACAGAGAAGTTACATCTATAGTTACAAGGAAGGCGCCATCAGGGATTTTTATGTTGTTAATTTCCCGTAGGAAGTGGTTAGTATCACGAAGATATGCCGAATGGGTAGCGAAGGAACTCTTCTTGGCCAATCGCCCTAAGTGGGTATGTGGTGGGGTCGCTTGCGCACTTAAAAACTCTTCTTGGCCAATCGCCCTAAGTGGGTATGTGGTGCGGATGGACGGACGGCGGTGGACGCGTGATTCAGGGTCGCTTAAGAAGTGCATTCGCACTTAAAAAAACTCACACCCGTTGCTAGCTGATCTAACTTCTCCTCCGTCTCTGCCGGCGCCGACGGAGGCGACGGAAACGTCGGCAGACAGAGGAGAAGTAAGACGCCGTCGCCGGAAGAGACGGAGGAGAAGTGAGATGCCATGCGTTGGTGTCAGCTTCATTTAATTTTTACTAACTCCTAGCGCATTCACCAGGCTCGCACACGGCCGCTACACGTGTCGTGGGCGGAGGGCACAGCGGCGCGAAAGGTCGCGTGACGCTATCGCGTAGCATTCAGCGAAAACGCACGGGGTAAACCGCAGATCTGCTCGGTGAGCGCACCGTCTGCCTCTCCCGTCACCGCGTGAACTTATAGCTCAATCGGTAAGACAACGGGCTCTCGCTGTTTTTGTCTATTCTTTCAAGGATCGATTCATGGTGGTGCCAGTGACTTCATTTATTTGTTCCCGGAAGTTTTCTGTTAACACCAATGGTCCCGACCAAACCCTTGGGGGAGGGGGGGGGGGCAGAGGCAAAAGGCTTCGCTTTAAAAAATAAGAAGAGTGTTGGTTCGTTGTTTGTGTGCAGTAGGGCGGCGCTTACTCTTCATTCAGCGCACTGCACAAGAACAAAACAAATCGCGCTAACCAAACGGGAAACGTTTACCCAAATCATTGGCACCAGTGACTGGGCTGACGTGCGCTGTCACGGCCGCTAGTAAACGACAGCGCCTACGAATAATCAATAAATACGATGGTTTGCAGGCAGTGAGTGATAGAAAACCGCGACTACTCGAACAGAAATAGTCCCCGCTGTTGTGACACAAAGAGTGATAATATTGACGCCCGTAGCCAATGCACACCCATTCCATCAGCTGGGAGTGACTTACGAGATTCCCAGTGTCGCAAATAATTACCTTATAAGAAGTAATAGAAGAAACAGACTGAACGTTCATAACGGGAGTCTTTGTCTCCAGCAATCGTAGGCCTTTTGCGGTAGGCCAATGGGAAAATCGTAGGCGCATATGACAGCGATTTTGGATCCGCCAACGAAGTCAGCACTGCATATTCTTGCCCACTTCGATGGCTGCCGTTCAATTACATCGGCACTAGTTAAAAACATTGTTGATCCCTCTTTCATAGGAATCGGTAAAACACCAAAGCGAAATGTGCCTTCACAAGATCAGTTGAATGTTTATTCTGCATCGATATGAACTTGCACATCGCTATTTACATTTCGCCGGTACAACACCGTCAGAAGCCTCAACATTGGACACTGAATCGCACGCGCTGGAGCGCTGCGTAAAGCCGTATGAAACCACACACGTTTGCAAATCATGCGAACGAAACCGAACGGGTTTCCAGCGAATAGTTTGGTGAACTCACGATCCGCTGCAGCGAAAGAGCATGATTTGCGGGGCTGTCTTGTGGGTGTGCTTGGCAAACGGCGAACTCCAGTCGCTTCGCTTTCGCAAATGTGCGACCACTGCGTTCCTGCTCCGTGGAGTGTACGGCAGACGGTTGCGTTGCGACGAGCTCAGCTGGCGCCAACTGTCGGTGCTCATTAGCATTGTGATGCACTACTTCGTTTCACCTCTCTTAGGCGGCAGCACCATCAAAATGGAGGAGGTTATAGCAAGGATATATGGCGCGTTCATGCATCTCCCTGCGCTTCAGTTCATTGCGCAGTAGGTAAAGCCACTGGCACTTCCAGTTGCGGCGATAGAGATCCCCGCTCGAATCCTTGTGCAGCCGCGTCGAAGAAACTTTTTCTGGTGATGTCGTTTCCATGACGAATATGACGTCAGTCAAATCTTGGTGGATCTCGGCATAAAACACTTTCGTGTTAAAAAATTACAATCGCCTTGCGCACACGTACATAGTCGGACAAAATGGTCAACAACCACTTACTTCACGCAGCGCACACAGCGTATCAATTGCGTTCGCTGGTCCTGAAGGCATGGCCGTGTTGAAAACAGAATAAACTTCGTTCCAGGAGGGCAATTAGCTTACGAATGGGCACAGTTCACTATGTAGCACTTTTGAAGTCACCGTCTCTCCGTGAAAATCTCAGGGCTCTCTCCTCGGCTGCACACCACGTAGTGTGGCAAGTACCCACTAGGGCGGCGGCCAATGTTCTGTTGAACGCTCCCTATAACAGAAACAAGTAGCGCATAGAGCTTCAAATATCCAAACGTAGGGCTCCATGACGGATGTGGTGATATGTTTGTGCTGGTCGAGGACAACAAAAGTTATGCAAAGCTCGATTTGGTGTGGATTCAGACGTCAAAAACAAAAGTTAATAAATGCTTTTCAGTAACAATGCTGTGGAATTTGGTGAAAATGCCTAGCAGATGTAAAATGAAGAGATTGACTGGTTGTTTGGTTTAACGCGCCGAAGCTACACGAGAGCCATGAGGCGCACCGTAGTGGAGGCCTAAAGATTAATCTTTGACCTACTCGGGAAATTTAACGGGCGCCGAAGTATCGACACACGGCGTTTTCACTTATCGCCGCCGTCAGAAAAGCAGTTAGCGCGGCCGGAATCGAACCCGCGTCCTTGAGCTCAGCAGTAGAAGTGACGAAGGGCTTAGCTGAAGGGAGAACAAAAACCCCCCGCGGTGGCTCAGTGGCTAAGGCGTTCTGCTGAGCACGAGTTCGTGGATTCGATTCCCGGCAGCGGCGGCCGCTTTTCTGATGGCGGCGAAAAGCAAAAACGCCAGTGTGTACGACATTTCGGCGCACGTTAAATATCCCCTGCTGGTCAAAGTTAATCCGGAGGCCTCCACTACGGCGCGCCTCATCGCCTGCGTTGCGTCGGCGCGTTAAACCCAGAAAAAAGAAGGAATAACAAAAGGAGCACCCAGGACTTCAGCGGAAAGGGGGTCGAATTGTTGTGTGTGTGCAGAACTAGATTCTATTCTTTCAGCGTCAATTCCTATTTGCGCACAAATATTGTTATTTTACCGCTCTTTATTGTTCGACATAATACAGCTACGTAGGGCACGTTAAAGGAGCCATGAATAGAAAACACAAGTTTGGTTCATTCGAAAGATTGCCTCGTTAGAACCATACTGACACCACTTTTAACACAAACTTCACTCAAATAAGCTACATAATTAGGAAAAAAGGGAATGACCATGCGACCCACCAGCTCATTTCCCGCAACAGAACCTATGTCACACGAGAATGATCTGCGATTGGCGGAGGCCGGCAAAAGCAAACGCAAGTTAGGCAGGGCTTACCAGTTTGTATAGTGAGCTATATGCCCGTTAAACATACTGCACATTCGTTTTATGACACTAAGAACGGTGGAGTAAACGGTTGAAGTTTCGAACAAGCACGGAAACGTGCACGACAATGCGTACGAAACTACCGCCCGCCGAGCTCGACATCTCGCCGTCGCGCAGACTAATTTTCGGGTTCGAGGCTCTTCGTGGCCAACGAACCGTTCCAGCACGTACAGCCGCGACCTTGCTTGGCATCTTAATCCCTTGACAGGAGGTTGGCCGTCATATCGCCAACCAGCAAAGGTAAAAATAGAAACGAGGGGAGTAAGGAACAGCAAGCAGCGACGAGATAGTGCCAGTCGTCGCATAAGTTTCGGAATGGTGTTGGCTTGCTGCTGTCGTTACGAGCTCGTTTCCAGTTTACAACCACTGAAAACCTCAGTTTGTTCGAGTACTTTACAATGAAATTTCGTTGCTGCGTTTTGAAATGCCCATGTAGTACGGGCAAATCGTCGAGGGAGTGCGACATCCCCGCCGGTGAGGAGATCTCCTTTCATGTGCTGCCCAACGACGAACCTCGGCGAAGCAAGTGGCTACGTTTTGTGAACTTTGAAAACGGAGAAGAAAGGAAGCTAAAGAAAGTACGAGTGTGCTCGCTTCATTTCCGACGAAGTGATTACGGCAGGTACCCTTACGTTAGCTCACTCCTGGGATATGCTGGCGCTCTTCGCCGACTTCGTCAAAGCGCTCTGAGCTTGGAAAAAAAAAAATACTGTACACACCGCGCACTGACGCTTGTATCTTTCTGGTCGGAGCAGAGAGCTCACGCGAACGGCTTTCCATACACGACACCGGCCAACTGGCATAAGCGATACTGCTACTGAAATTGAACTATTATTAACCGTAATAAAAATACGGCACATACGTACCAGCCTGTATTCGTCCGTCGCGACGGTGCTGACGAGGTAGCGGTGCCGACGGCTGGGCGTTCGTCTGTTGTGGCTATAGCGGAATGGTCGCTTTCCGGTCCATCCGCGTATCCAGAACTCCTGCCGCTCGTGCACTTAGAAGCATTGAGCGTTCAATTGGTGCGAGGTTGTTAAATGGAAGCCCGAGCTCCTCGGTGAGAGTTTTGTTCTCCGGATCAGGCGATTCCATGACTAGGGCTGCGGGTGCACTAGGTTTTACTAGTATTTTTAAAATGGCCGCCGTCTCGGTATCGGCACAAGTTCCGGTTCCTGTCCGACTCCAGCGAGTGGGTGCTATATGGAGTCGACATACTAAGTATCTGTTTCATGGACCGGCTCGTATGACGCCATTGTTCACGTCACGAAATGTGCAATTTACCTGGAGATTTAAAATTGTGGCTTAAATTGCCTTATTTCTCAGTGAATAAAGCATCATTTGCTTCCGGTAAAGTGTTTGGGGTATTGTGAAACACCTAATCTTTTGAATAAAACAAACTTTTGTTTTCTCTTCATGGCTCCTTTAATAGGCAATTTATTTATTTATTTATTTATTTATTTATTTATTTATTTATTTATTTATTTATTTATTTATTTATTTGTTTATTTATTTATTTATTTATTTATTAAAATACTCTCAAAGCCCGAAGGCGTTACAGAGAGGAGTGGTTAACATATCATACAACATTAGTTACAGCCGTTTTGAATGATGTAGGATCCGGAATGCTGGCGATGGAGGCGGGGAGGTGGTTCCAGTCGTCGCAGGTCTTGGGAATGAACGAGTGAAAGTAGGGGTTTGCGCGACACTTAGAAACCCCTACCTTGAACCTGTGATCGTTTCGTGCGGAGTTGTAGGATGGAGCAGCAATGAGAGCCTGTTTTAGAATGGGGTTAGTAAAGTTAATCTTGTGAAAGAGGCATAAGCGCGCAATTTTCCTTCTAGCAGCAAGGTCACTGAGTTTAAGAGAAGAATTAGAACATTGCGAAGCAGTGCGATAAATTAGCGTCAATTTTAGGGTATGATTAACCACGCTCTTAATTACACGTTGAACCAGCATCCGTTTGGGCATGAGTGTGCACGCTCACCTGTGTATCCATACAGTTGAGCAGACGCATACATACGTGCGTTTACATTTTCAACTAAGTCTTTATATTTACTGGACGCGAAATAGTTTCAATACAATTTTTTTTCTGTCCGTTCTTCCACCCTCAATCTAAAGGCGCGTGCAAGTAAGGTGATTTAAGTGTGATTTTTTAGCCTTCACCCCGTAGCAGTGAAAATCAGTTTGTGATTTGAAGGATTTGAGCTGTTACTTCAGTGTGGTTCGGGGCCTTCTTAGTCCCCCTGCACAACTCCTGCAAGTCTAGATATGTCGGTTAGAGATACCCAGGCCTATCGCCATAAGAGAATCTAAAACGTTAGGCGTGTTTGTGTTTATAAGGACTATCCGATACAAATACTTCGCTTGATATTTGAGTAAGAAAATTTCCAACTGCCAGAACTGCAGTGATTATGGAACCGCCAGTGCATTCCCCAAAGAGGGAGGAGAGCATCCTTACTATCCTTACTAATTCTTACATCATTACTATCCTTATATCCTTACTAATTTCTGCTTCACATCGTGCATGCCACCCTGGAGCCAGAAAAAAAAACAGGAATGGTTTTATTGTTGCTATAGGAAACGAATTTGGATTGCCAAAGCACGCTTCAAGAGTTCGCCGTGTTTTTAGCCGCAGCGCGAGTGGATTTGAAGTGAATACGCGTAAACGTCGCCCACGTGGCCGTCCTTGTCCTTGCAAAAAGGTCAGCTCTGAGTGGGATTCAGAAGTGCGCCGATGCATGGAGATCGCAACACGCGAGGCGTGTACATAATACACACCTGCGCCTGTTCTACTTAAGTCACTGCTAGGTGCATGTCAGCATCGTTTTCATCCGACGGTAACACCTGCATTCGTGCACGGGTTTTATCCGTGCGGCATCCGTAATATGCAAGCATTCATGAATATGGGTTCCGATGTTATTTCTTTTGCATTGGGGGCACTGGAAAAAAAGCGGCGGCTTTTCGCCGCGGTATTCCCTTTGGAAGTAATCTATTATAACGGGCGTCTGTGCGATAAAGGGGCGCGAAGGAAGCACCACTTTTTAAGTGCGATTGCATTTGGTGCACTAGAGCAAAAGCTTCGGCTTTTTGCCGCGCCATCTTCTTTGAAAGTAATCTTCTAGAATTCGCGTCTGTGTAAGCGAAGCGGCATGAACGTAGCGTCTCTTGCGACGTGTGGCGGAAAGAATTACTTCCGCGCATAACAATGTTAAGCCCGCTGTACGTTGGCTTTAGCGGGTAGACATGGTGTATACTAATGTGTTTCAAAGTAGGCGCTTTAAAACGTATTGCGCTGTTGCGCGGAAATTAATGAATAACTCCTTCAGGCGCGAATTAAATCTGACAGGGTGAAAAGTATTTTCCGTTCATATTGTGAATATCTGAGACTCTTAAAACAACGAATCCAGAAGAAGTGCAAGAAATGTTTATTGGTTAAAATGTTTCTTAGCGTCCACATTTGTGGACATTGCACCTGAAAGCACTAATATGAGTGAAAGCCGACGAAGAAGAAAACAGACGCTCAAATTTCTGAAACTCGCGAACGATCATTGCAGGAAAAGTACTTAGGTTGTCAATTTGGCACTAGTTCACAAGAAAAAGTCTATTTAGAATTAAGTAGTAGAAGCAGTTGCTCGGAGACGTCAAACAAAAAAATATGTCGCACTTCCTGCAGTGGACGCGCCTCTTGAATGAGCATTCCTCTTTCCTGCAGCGGTATGCACTGGGTAGGATCGTTTGCTCTGGCCAGTGATTATCATTTGCTCTGGCTAGTCGTCGTCTGAAACATCTCAAAGTGGCCACCTGAAACATCTTCATTGACTATTTTCATCAAGACTTCTTATGCTGTAGCATCACCGACTTCATGACGTTTCGATGCATGATCTCGAAGTACAGGAAACAAAACGTATCCTCTTAAACATCATTTGCTGCAGGCAGAACCGAGAAACAGGGAAATAGAAGCTCTTTAAAAACGAGGCACTGAGGCGCAACGTCCACGGTCGTGGACGCAAAATGTTTGCTATGCCTTTCAGTCATTTTAAATAGTTGCCTATTGCCAAAATCTTATTCTATAGCATGATAGATATCTTAGCTTTTACTGACAAATGCGAAATTGCATGCCCGCTTGAGGGATATGACGCAAAAGACTCAAAAATAAGAGTCACTTGCGTGTCCCGTCATAAAAATTCGATGCGTGCATTTTTTTACTTTGGTTTATGATCTTATTTTGAAGTAGTGCAACAAATGGCACCGCGGGTTCTGGCCACAACATGTAGAGATTTTGGGAGCCCTGTTTGCGCGCGAGATTTAAAACTGATGTTCTAGACACTGAGGTGTGAACTTGGTGTCCACAAATGTGGACGTTGCGCCTGAAGGAGATAAACATCCTGGTGAGCGATACTTCCTATTTGCTTTTAAGGTTCCATTGAAGACGTTTTTAACCGGATTAATTTAATAAATGTTACGGGAGAATAGACACCTCGTAACGACCACGCATGAAGTAATCATTTTGTGTGGATATTTGTATCCAAACATTACTTAGCAGCATTTTTTAGCAGGCAACACACTTCCCATTGGAGCCAGTTCTGTGAATGTGGCTTCCTTAAAGTGACGCCAATAAAGTGACGCCAAAAAAGCCCTGAGGGTTCGCTACCGACGCCGGCTTTGCTTAGCATGTAAAATTGCAAGTGCTTGGATGTCCTGTATAGGGACACCCTGCACCGCACTTAAAACGGGAATTCTGCGTATCAATGGAGGAACCATGCCCCGTGCCTCAATAATGAATCCTCGAGAGGCCGACCCGCCACCGTTACCTCGTTTTCCCTGTTAAAAGGGTGAGCTGCATACGCAACATATATTTTTGCGTGCATGCACTAGTTCTATCTACACAAACGGCTAAGAAATGCGCTTTTATTCCACTACGAAGGGCCGTTATTCTAGCCACACAGATAAGGGAAGTTACTATCACTGCATCTCCATTCGATCACCGAACGGTAAAAGAGGCTGTCGGCAGCCTCTGCACTCATGCACTTCGATCCTTTTCACCTCCTGCTTTGTAGAAGTGTCGAAAAGGCGCTGGGAACCAAGGGTATTCGCTCCGCGAGGACAGCCTTTCTCAGCTTCTGCGTGGGATCTCTGATTCCTTTTAGGTCGTTTACTCCAAGATCTGTGCCAAGAATACATTGGGGACACAATAGACGAACCCGGTAGGGATGGTGTGTAATGTCACCGCCTCGAGCAATTCTCTCGTGAAATCAGTCGTTCTTCCCAAAAAACTTCAATCGTCCAGTTGCCCACCTTATATTAGGAGGTTTCTGAAATTTCCGTAACGTTGTCATGTGCTCACTAGCTATTTGACTGCTGGAACAGCTTGACTTCCGGTGGTTTTTCTCAATTTTTTACACGACAAGTAAAATTTATTCTAGGAGAACTTTACATTTTTGAGAGTTCTTTTTGAACGCTTATGTCGAAAAGGTATGGCTTTGTATGGAGGCGGAAAGCATGTTGATTTTAAGCTTTATCTTGATCTGCGAAGCAGACAACGGAAATATTTGTCTCCTCGGACACGAACTACACGAGCCCGGGAGGTTGCTTGGCGGGCTGCCTGCTTTAAGCGCGTGTCGTCTACTTATGTTTATTTTAAAGCTGACACGACGACTTGGGCAGTGTTTCGCATAGATCGCTATGTGAGCTTAAGTTTCAATGATGAAAACAGGCGCAGAAAACACTGATGCTGGCTAGCGGTACGTTGTGTGGAGGGTTGGTCATAGAACAAATCCCGGGCCATTTCCACTAACGTGAAACCTGGGGAGCGGCGAAACTTGCAGTGCACAAGTGTATTCTTGACAACTTTGTGTAATCGCCAACAGAAATGAAACGGTTGGGGGGTAGAGGTATACAGCTCGGCTGTAAAAGTCTCATGTTTTTGAAGCCCGAAGCGATCAAGAGCGAGGCATTGTAAAAAGAGTGTCCCGGTGTGTTTTTTGGTACCCGTTTTCGACGACGGAGATGAGACGTCCTAGCGCGAGGCGTTGAATAACAAGTGTGCCGGTTTGTTATTTAATACGCGTTACGCTGTAGCGCGAAGCGTTAGAAAACGAGTTTCCCGGTGTCTTATTACCGTGACTACATAATACGAGATACGTCGACGACGACAGGAGAGGCTGACAGCCCGAGCCCCCAAGTGGCTTCGTCCCTGATTATGCATGCGTTGCAAGACTCGCTTGCAAACCCAGAAGAAATCTGGCACAGTAATCTTGGGGGAAGCAGAGAAACCGTGACCACGGGTGCCTTCTCAGGGCGACAGAGACGCAAAGTGCGGAACTCCCGGGCGCGCGTGCTGTACCAAGGGCCCAGAGGCAGCGTCGATAGCCATCTCTCACGGATCTTCCATAATTGCCAGAAGCGTAGTTTGTCTAGACCGGTGCCCATTGAGCAAGTAAGATAAGCTCCAATCAGGAGCTCGGGAGATTATTAGGGGGTGCAGTAACGTTCCTGGTAAAAGAAATCACCGCCTGTACGGGACATTTCTCTCTTGTTATGTTTCTCTTTTTATGACACACGCAGCCACACCAACACGCACGCCCGCACACGTACGCACCCGCGAAAAGTAGCAGGAACACACACGCGCATGGATAATCACGAGCATAGATAATCACCCGTGAAGAAACGCACACACACGTACACCCAAAAGGCGGCACTCATTAACAGTCCAAGAATAAATAAACTTGTGAAGGAGCGCAAGCCAGGTGCAATCTTATTTCCTATGCTGTATGTAACTGAAGGAAGAGAGTCGTCAAAAGATATACGTTTACTTCACAAGAAGCGTGCAGCAGGGCCAAAGGTATATACGATGTGGACGGTTCCACCCGCGCACCACAGTTCGGAAAATGTTTGCAGGAGGCTCCAGCGCCCGTTGTCGTTTTCTTTCAGCCGACCCGCGTAAGATGTTATGGTGAATTAAGAAAGCCCGTTAGGCTTGAGAGCAAGGCGTCATCGACAGAGCTACACGCGGTTTAGGAAAAGAACTATAGGCTAATAGTTTTCGCCCAATGGAACTTCAACAAGCTGGTATTGTTCTCCTTGTTGTGCTAGCAAATATGATGGTTACTATAATTCTCTTCTATAATTTCTTGTGTTTTCAGTAATAAAAATACAGCCACGGGAGCGCAGTCATGAACGAATGAACGCGATCACGAAAATATGAACCGGAACACACAAATAGCGTGTTTTCTTTCCATGAGGGTCAAATTGACGCGTGTGTTAATTACAGTAACCAAGTCGGTAAATGTGGCTTTCCAAATATACCAATAGCGCACCATTACTTCACCTGCACAAACAGTATTTTTCAGTTTTGCGTGTTTTGGTTCACATTTTCATGTTCGTATTTCATTTCTCAATGACTGTACAGTAGAGTCACCGCTGCGGTGTACTCGTGACGAAAGAAAACTATGAAAAGTGTCGTACCACGTTTGACCTTTACCTTGCTTGTGTTTCGTACCCATGCTGCCAAAGCCGCTTTGTCTTTAAGCGCACTGCCATCACCCTTGGTCATTTAACTTCACTGCTAAGCCAATGTTTCCTTTCCTGAGAATCACGACGTAAACGCCCACCAAAGCAGTAGTAAAAGTTTTGACGGGCTCGTAACCCCTTCCCTCTCTCTCTTTTCCCTGCCCAGGCTAAAGCTGACATTTTCGTGTATGATGAACATGGAGCGGTACCCCCTCGACCGACAGGTCTGCAGCATCGAGCTCGCCTCGTGTGAGTATTTGCTTTCAGCCGCTGCGGCCATTTTGACATTCAAGGCTCGGCGAGCCGTCCTTCGTTTTACTGCAGTCCCTGATTAAGCCCCGTTTGATGACCACACGCAACGTGACTCGAATGTCTTCCGACCACCCGTTTTGCGATAAACGTGCGAGGCACTGCACAACAAGTTTGGTTGGCGACGGGCGTCCGAGATATGAAGACAGCGTGGACAGCGTACACCTACGCTGAATAAATGAGTTCGTAGCAACCGCTGAGAATGACAAAAGCCCGAAGACACCGCTTGTGCCTGGCATTTTTGCCTCTTGAATTTGTGTTAGACTTTCACGTTTTGCGAGAGTAGGATACTAATCCCCTCACCCTTTTTCGCGGTAAAAGCGAGCCTCTTCTTTATTTGGCACTCCCTTTCATCACTTTGGCCTACACAGCAATTTTAGACGTGCACAATAAACCGACCGCTAGGGAGCATGGATTATGCTGCCGTAGTAAACGCAGGCGCGGCAGTAAGCTTCTGAGAAAAATTAGGCAAGATGAATGGCTATGCGTGCGGCAAGGTCTTATTACCACAATGTTTTCAAGCAGATCCGCTTTAGCGCTTTAGCATAGCATTTGCATAGATTTGATACTCTCGTTGTACTTAGGAGCGCGTACATTGGCGGAACAATTCTTAGAATTCAAGTTTAAAGGAGGCTTTGACTGCGACATGGTTTAGTCCTCAGTGGAGCACTAATAACGCCACGTGAGAAATGTAAATCGATGCCCGAGGATGTGGAGAACTTTCTTCGACGATAAGTTTTTTTTGTTGTTGTTGTTGATTAACTACCGCTTAGTTGGGAGAGGCGTCTCAACGCTAACAAGTTTAGCCAGCCGCGCCAGTTGGCACGCTACTACACAACAAAAATCTGGGAAAATGAAGATGGTAAATAACATCCTCCAGGAAAGCACGGAAGCTAAAGTGTATTTGTTCGAAAATAAAATGCTGGACCTCCGGCCTAAATAGGTCTGAGATGTTCCTATGTACGAAGAACAAGTAAACAAAACAAAATGGCTGTAATAACGCACGCGCTACCAGTGGCATTACGCTTGGGAATGCACGACGGGAAGCATTTTTTTTTTATCCTCTTAAAAACGGTATAGGTCTACCTCGTGCAATGTTGGCGCAGCATTGCCACTTCCATGATAGTTAACCAGCGTTAGAAGAAGCTTCCTTGTTCAGGCCATTATGGGCGCACAAGGCCTGCAACGTCGTTGTTTCCTGTATACTCCAAAGGGCAGCGGTAATATTTCATCACAACGAGTGGGATCAGGAGTAGTAGCACCTTGCACCATTTCCTCGCACATCAAAGCGCAGAAGTGTACCAACTTTTTGCATTTAGGCTGTCAATGCTATCTCGGCCGGAATGTTATGTGACAATAGCAGGTGTAGCCACACACACAAAAAAAAAAATCGGGGATAATAGTGCCTGCACACAAAGCCCTGCTCACAATACTATTCACGCTAGTGATGAGCGACCGACATGACAATATTACCCTTGTGGAAAGGGTTTAAGAGGTCACTGCCCCCTGTGAGGTTATATATATGCTATCATTCACGCGTTACAGATGAGTGGGGTGGCGGTCGTTCTGTCTTATAAGATTTCTCCCCTGAAATGTTGTGGCTGTTCTGCCAACAAATAACGACCAGCACCGCTGTAACATTATTTGTTAAGAGGTGTGTGCGTATACGCACCATTTTTTTTTGTAATTTATTGCTACATCAATTTCGACGCCTTGTTAGCGTCTTTTTCTGCAGGACTCGTAGAATAGACGTCGGGGGTGATAGGTGCCAACTAAGAAAAAAGGGGACCTTTTCCTTAATGATGGCGGTGAACACTCAAGAATCTGCTACTCACCGAATTCACTCCACCTCGGAACCACATGGCCAACGCCCAACTCAGAGATGAACAATTTTAAATACATGTTCCAACATTCCCAATAGTCGGAAAACGAACATACTGCAACTGATCCTTCTCAAACCGCTTTCGTCGCCGTTCTTCGAAGAGGGCAGCTTGATTTATGCTCACGTCATTACGCGCTGCCTCGCGCTTGACGTAACCTCGAACCCGCGCTCTTTTCTTTGCAGATCTTATGCGTCTTCAAAACAGCGCGTGTTCCAAGCAGGCGCTCTTTGTTCCCATCATGCAATAAACCGCTGAGTTTTGCTGCTCGCATCTTCGTTACCATCACCGGCTGGCCCCAGCCGTTGCTTCATGCTATTCAAACAACCAAAAACCCCGTTATAATAGCGTGCATAAAATCTGCTGTAGGCAACCGATTATAATGCAGAGAGACCGGCGACGAGGGAAGAGCAGATTATATTTCCCTCTGGAGGCGAGCATGAAGTGGGTAAAACGGTAAATTTTTCAAGCCCGGTATGCTATCCTTGTGAAATGAATACCCGCGCGCTAATGCATCGAAGTTGGCTCACTGTTGCTCGTAGCGGGATGGGAACCGCCCGTATTAGCGATAGCAATACCAATTAAAAAATTGACGATAAAAACTACCCCAAACAAGTTTTACGAGGCCTTTGTTTGCGGCTGATTTGATCTCTCACATTTAACCAGAGCAGTGCCAGTCACGTGACATCACCGGAGAGTGGGGAGATGTGAAAAGGGGAGCTAAGGAAGTGAAGGAAAACTGAGAGGGGGAGGAAGAGGGCACGCGGCCGGAGAGGGAAAAATGTGATGAAGAGAGAATGTGAGGAATGTGGAAATGGCATTTTGGTAACCTCAAGCACTGCGAAAAAAATTTTCCCGTCAACCATTTCAGTTTTCCCCACAACATACGAAATTATTAAACGCGAGAGCAGAAAATAGCCCATTAGCCAAAAAAAAAAAAAAGCCGGCGATCGGTGTCTGTGACAACACAGCTCCTAAACCGACGCGAATGCGAGGCGTCGCATCGCGCGTACTTTGCGGTAATAAAACACAAGGAAAGGGCCGCGCTGTTAGGCGATGCCACTGGCTGCGATGCGTTCTGTCGAGAACTGCGAAATCCGGTTGCGCCGCGGCTTGTCGGGCGTGCTTCGCACCAATTTAATCGAAAATCTCGAAAGCAGACCTACTCCGCAGCAACACCCAAAGGAGCCCTGAGTGGCAATGAAATGGCCGTAAATGTTTTCACGTTGACAACTCTTAAGAAGTGTTTAGATGCCTTTTTATTTGAGTTTGAGTTTGAATTTCATCAACATTTCATCATCATTTACTTACCCTTAAAGGCCCTGTATTCTGCATTACATAAGGGAGGGAGGGCAGAAACGAGGGCTTGCGATGGTTATGATAACTAAAGGGCATGATAACTAACTATCATGATAACTAATTTGACAACAATAACAAGACTACATAATTACGACAACAGCAAGAACAAGAAGATTACATAAACATGACAACAGCAATAACAAGAAGATTGCACAAATGGGGGGAAAGAGAAAAACATGACAGCGTATACATGTTCGTCGAAGCAAGAGAAAAACAAAACAGGAGGAAAAAACAAATGGAACACCAAAAAGAAAAAAAAATCAGCCAACATGTAAACCAGGTAAACACGTTTTCGGCGAGCAACAGGAAATGACTCATCCCAGCAGCCGTTTGACCGCATGGGGTTTACCTTCATCTTGTTTTAGACGAGAATGTTTGCAGTACAAGATCGGAGAAGGAATTTTTAGTAACTTCTTTCTAGAAGAGTCTACCTGAAGAAGTGAAATAATTGGAATTTTTCAAAATCCTGATATCTTTTTTACTTGTAGGCGTAACTGCGCCCCGAACAAGAAAACAGTAGTTAACGCATGAGTGAAATAAATAAAGATAAGATAGGAGTCTCGCTTTTAAAGGAAAACTTCGCGGTTAGTGTACAGGAAGCCTACGGCATGCCGTACCTTGCAGCTGCTTGTGTGCAAATCCCAAGGCATGCATTCCGATTCCATAAGCCTCAATGTCTCTGCATTTCAACATTTAAATAGCGCGATCATTAAGGAAACATGGAAGACTACAACTAAATTTTTGCTTTTTTCATGAAAAATTATTGCTTTTGTTTTCTTCGGAATGAAGACTACTCTGATAGTTTGCGCAGAATATCTATTCTGATATGTAAGAACATGTCTCAGTTATCTGCCACTATAAATAACCCAATTTCCATCTGCACAGGCGACAAATTTTGCACAAAAGCCTACTCGAGCGGCGTCATTGTGTACTTGTTTAGAAAAAAAAATGACCCAGAATATCGCCTTAGGGCACACCAAGAACACTTTTAATGCCGACGAATAACTGCGAAGTTGACATGCTGACGGCTATTACTAAGGCATGGCTCAATAAGTGTGTTAGCAGTTCAATGCATACGATAATTTTCTTAAACATATTCATACTACGATTAAAAGTGCACTCTACTAACAGTACTAACATACATCTACTAAAAGTACATGTACTAGCAAATGATGGAGAGGGAGGCGAAATTTTACAAAAGTGTACAGGTATTACCAGAACTAACGTCCTGCTGTCGGTGCTTTCGAAAATTAATTCGCCTTACCTACAATAGCACGCCAGTTGAGCAGTTTATTCCGGAGAATGTGTGCTCCAGTTCATGCCTGTTCGAAAATGCTGCAAGCACAGAATGAACACGTTTTTAATTTACCTCAGAGAAAATGGATGGCGCAGAAACAGGGCGTTAACTTCCAGACATGTTTCATATTTTATCCCAACTTGAACCTTGCGTGGCATTTATTTACGCGGGGCACTGGACACCAGCGTATAATGCACTGGAGAACTCACATTTGTTGTGTTTTTTTTTTTTTTGTGAAACTCCAAAGCTCTACCCGCCCACCGCTCTCAACATGCCCCGCGTTGCCTCGAAATTTGAACTGCCGGCTACGGTTCTTTCCGGGTGAAGTACGAATATTCCAAGCGCTTCGTATAACGCCAGAAAATACGGAAAAAATACGCCCTCGGAAATTTCCCCAAAGGGTGAATTAACCCACTAGTTTTGAATTTGAAACCCGCGTCCCTCCTAACTCCTCCTATTCACCTGAAATTTTAACCTCCAGCAGTAGTTGACTCCCCCCACTCATCACAAAACATAGGAATGACGCTTCGAAAGCTTGCAAACATTTTTTTTTGCAAGGCCTTCCATGCATTCGCGCAGCCGAAATTTTGTGCCGCCATTACTAGTAACTCGCTGCACATTCCTCGCAGATTTCACCTGTCTGTCGCGTCTAGTTAGTTCAGAACAGTTTCCAAACTTTCTACAGGCTTTACGTATATTGCCCGTGATTCGGTGAAAAGGCACATAGGGCCATTTTTCTTAGATGCCTAATTCAACCATAACTTTGAAACTTCGCCTCTACATTAGCCTTGACCTTTTCCGTACTACCTCCATCAAATGGGCAGCATTTAAACCTGCCAGAACAACAGAAAACTTGCTTAGAGTACCCTGTAGTGCACGCACTAGAGTTTATTTCGACAAGCCTGTATCTAATCAACGCTCTTTCCTTGCACCTCACCAACAAAGATTGCAGAATCTTCTGCAAATGTGAACTCTCTGCCATATTTACGTCTTTCATAATAGAGGGCGAACTGCCTAAAGGCTTTGTACCGCACTTCTGATTAACACAAAAACGCGCGTGTAGTCATTTTTTTCGGTAATGCTTACCTAATCCACAAGTCTGAAAGCTTCACCCCACAACACTCTACGCCCTATAAGTGCAAGCTCGGGGCAGCAGGTAGTTCTCCCACGACATCGGGCAACGTGCGTATAAGGCTTTAGAGTGCTTCTAGGTGCACAAACCGCTTCGCTCTCTAGGCAGGTGTCCTCTGAAAAGAAAGGCCACACATTTACTTGCCTGCACGTGCTTTACTTTTTGAAACAAAGTTTCACAATGCGAGTCATCCAAATTGCGTTTCAGGCATTTGCGTAGTCTTCGCAAGTAGAGAAAAAGATCGCCTTGGCCCTTGGGGATTACGGGAGATGCCTCTCTGATTGAATGCCTGCCTGCAGGGCGTTTCGAAACCAGGGACCGAAGTGCAGACGCCCGATTACTCCCCGTGCCTAACGGTGCGAACGATTGTTGCAGAAGCCGTAGGACATTGGTTCCATCACTTGACAGATAACATTAGTTAGCACAACCCATTATTAGTGGTGCCCCTACCGGGGGTAGTTGATTCCGATGAATAGGGATAACAAAAACCGCAAAAGTGGGGGGGGTATTCATAAAAGGAGAAATCACGAACTACGCTCACACTGAGCTGCATCAGACCATGCGGTATCCACGTCACTGAATCGATACTCGCCGCAGCAAATAACGCCGCCAGGCCAGCGCCCTTTGCCAATCACGCGGCTTGCAAAAGAAAAAAAAAACACAAGCAAATGGATGATCCGAACGAGCTTGTTTTCGTTCATTTGACGTCTGCGAAGCGCTAGATATATCCGCTAAGAACAGTGGGAGGGCCACGTACTCGCTTGAGTTTTCTGGGTAACGACCTATCCAGGAACTTCGAACGAGAGATTCGATTTGCAATCTGGGGTTGGGTGATGTGATTCGATATTTTGTTGCTCTTGGTGATCCCAGGAAGGACGAGGGTGGAGTGAGGGCGATACCAAAACATGAACGCGGTATGGCCGTTTGAACTTCAGTTGTGTCATTATGGTGCTCAAGTATGAACTGCTAACGAACCGGACCACGCGGTGTGCGCCAGAGTGCTTCTGTTGGTGTTGCATGGTTCTCCCACCTACGATTAGGATGCATTTCAATACCGTAAAAACAGATTGTTCGGTATGAGATCAATCGTCACAGCAAAAAACACTGTACATCTCCCCCGTATTGGCTTTCTGAGAATGAACTGTTCAAAAATTGTTAAATGTTAGGGAGGTTTCCATGCCGAAACTACACCTCAGCTATGAGGACCGCCGTAGTGGAGGGCTGCAGATTCGTTTGAACCACGCGGGGATCTTCAACGCGCGACGATATCGCGACCCACGGGCTTTATTTTTCCTCCTCTTAAAAAAATACGGCTGCCGTTGTTGGCTTTCAGCCTGCGCTCCTGGGCTTCCCAGCGCCATGCCTTAGTCGATAAGCCACAACGGTGGTAGGATGTAATGCTAATCTTGACGATAATTTGTCGGGTATTGCCATAAATTAAAGACAGGTCACAAGGCAGAGCTAGGAAACCTGCAGTTCAGGCTGTTTTAAGTGTATCTTTTTTTCTATCGTATCAAGCGCCTCTGATCAATGTATAAGGATGCGTAACATCATTTGTTTGTTCTTTAGAACTGTACTAACACCGAAGAGGACAATAGGACTGCGGTGAGGCTAGAAAACCTTCACTAAAACGTCCATTCCTCCCAAGTTCAAGCCACGACGAGCGGCAGGTTAAGTTGCTCGTGTGTCATTAACATTAATCTGTACTCTTAAAGCGAAGCTTTTTATGCCGTACTGATGGCGACCATCCCGTCACAAAAACGCACTGCAGAAGAGTGAACTTTACAAAGGGGGTTTCAGAGAACGATGGGGATGATGATAACCGAAGGGAGATCAAGCACCCCAAGAAGAAAAAAAAAACGCTTCTCGCGGTCGAATCGAACCTCGCTCCCACGTGTTATGAGGCCGGCACCTATCGAATTGCGCCATTCCGACACTGTCGATGCGATCTGGATTTAAATCGAAGCTTTCTCGGTCTCACTAGTGGCAACAACTCAGTGAACTCCTACAAGCTCAACGACTACATAGAAATCCTTCAAGGTACAGTTCAGCGTTTAAAACATTGTTCTGGTTAGACGAAGAGGCGTAAGTGTTTAGTTGGCCTAGGACCCGACCGAAATTTTTATTCAAATTGTGCAAGGGTAGACGACTGGACAAAGAAATTATACTTTTCGAACCTGCTAACACTGTGAAAAAATAGGTAATTCGGCACCTTTTCTGCTTCCAGCCATAAAAGCCACGACGTCAGTGAAATCGAGTTAGTTAAAGAACACACACAAAATTAAGGAATTCTTGAGGTTAAGGTGGGGCAGCGTACGGGCGGCGATATTTCTATTTCCGTCCGGTGTATATTTAGTGTCAGAACCGAGCAACACGTACTCATGTTATATCGTAAGATGAAGGCGCCTAAATGTCAGACTTCTCGGCGTCTTCGCTTGAGCTCAATGACAGCGCAGAGAATGTGTCGGCTGCAAGCGACCGGGATCGAGAACGCTCCGCTTCCTTACTGCGTCGGCTCTCGGATGTCATAAAACGTGCGACGAAGCTTCTCTGTCTGCAGGGCGCACAGGCATAAGCCAGTCATTTAGGCGCTTCACGTTGTTCGGGCTGTGGGAATCAATTACCCCTTAAATCCCCGGGACGCGACGAAGTGTCTCGGCCGTAAAACATGCCTCGGCGGTACAAAGTCCCCTCAGCTCCTTTGAGCGGATCCCCTCCCTTCAGTGCTGCGCACAAGTTTCGAACAATGTTCGCGGTCCTTGGAGGTTGCTATAAGTGGCCACCTTCTCTTGGGGCTTTCGCTGAAGAAGAGCAAAAGATTCGCAGAAAAATACGACGAAGTGACCCAGGTCTAATTTGACGACGTGCTCGGCTGGCCGAAATGTCCAACAACATAAAGGCGCAGGGCGCAGGCTCGTTACTGAGGGGAAGATGTCCCGAATTGCCGTTGGGCGCTTGGTCATTAAGTGCTGCCAGTGACTAGAGGCTTCCCAGACAGAGAAAGAAAGTGAGGTGAATGGGTGGGTGCGCGGAAGGGCATTGTCGGCGCTGAAGTTATCAAGTCAACGAAGGTGATCATTTTCCTGGTCAATGGTCAAAAGGGGTGATCGTAAAAGCAGTCGACAGTGACGGAGCGGCGATGAATACAAAAAAATCTTCTGCCTTTTTTTTTTTGTGAAGCTGAACTCTCGAGAAATGGTTTTTCGAGAAAATCGTTTTGTTTTGTTTTGTACCGAAGCAGCTATTGACCTTTGTCAGGACGACGCTGGCACTTTTTTATATTAGTTATTCAAAGTATTTACGCATTTAAAGTGTCTGAAGGTGTTCGAAATGCGTGACGAAAGCAAATAAAAATTACGAGGGCTACATTGACGGAGTTTAAAATTTATTTCACGCTTTTGAGGAATAAGAGAGCCTGCGTTTCGGCGTAAAACAATATCTTATTTTTGCGAGGTGGATAAAACCAAGTACAAAAATATTAATATAAATTATTTGCCAGGGTACGAAGATAGAACAAAAAGCATCACAGTGAAAGCATTAAAGAGAAAGCATTGAAAGCCGTATTTGTAGCAGTCCCATTTTCAAAGTAGCTTTTTTATAGGGCGCAAAGTCTGCTAAATTTTGCCGTTCACCAAAAAAATGAACTTTCCCTTAAACACATAGGGTAAAAAAATCTGTCTGAAATCAATTCTCTATATTGGAGTAAAAGGTTGAATACATCCAAGGATAACAATTTTAAGACAAATGACTGCAATTTTAAAACAACTAAAAGCAACAACAAACATCGGCAGCGTGGCACCAGGTTCTACGGAACACAATTTGTTTGGCAAGCAATTCCAGCGCTTAATTAACCCCTGTTTTGCGTATTTATTTCTGCTAATGGTGTTCGACGTCTTTTAGCTGGTATAAGGAGAAAAGACGCAAGTACACTATCAAACAATTTGTTATGGTTGAATAAACTAAGTAATACCTCGTTAACTCGAAGTAGTAAAAACCGGGAAATATTTCGAGATAAGCGGATTTTCGAGATAAGCTAGGTTGCGTGAATTCCCATGAAATATCGAGTTCTTTGCACAAAAGGTGCTACTACTTAGCAGCTCTTAGACACCAGCTTTCAATCTTGCTTTTCATAATGGTTTTAAAGAGAAAAACAACATACAGGAGACGTTCACTGGCTGGGTTTTGTAGCACTGCAATTTTACTTAGCAGAAAAGAACTGCGTAAGGCTGGTCTGCTTTGCGGCCGCACTCGGGCCTATAGTAAGAAATCCTCTAGCTGCTTGACGGAGTTGACGCATTGCATTAGCCGATCTTCCCCTCCGCTGCACTCCACCTTATTTCGCAGCAAGCGCAGCAAATTCCTGTTTCGGCTCGTCATCATCGCCCCCGTATTCGCCGTCCTTTTGTGGCTATTTCAACGATTTCGGCGTCCGTAAGTTCTCCTGTCACGCGCACATCCTGCTGTACCTCTGCGCATGTCTCTACCGTCACATGACGCGCCACGAAGTCGATGCCTCTAGGCTCAGACTTCACGTTTAAGGAAAACATCGGCTTTGTGATAGTCGCGGCTAAACGAGAAAGAAATCGAGGGGCTTATGCGCGGCAGCATCGTGCGAATCTTGTGAAACGGTACGCGGCGGCGAAATTTTCGTTCCCCTCTGTCAAGATTTCGAGATATCCGCAGTTTGACCCAAAAATACTTCGAAATAAAGGGCACCAAATACATAGGACGTATAGGAAATGGTTCGGTGCCGCGGAAAATTTCGACTTAGCCGATTTTTCGAGATATCCGAGTTCGACTTAACGAGGTATTACTGTACTTCTCTTTCATTCTTAACGTTCAGGTACTAGAAAAATTTGTATAGCGCGAGATTCTCTTTATTACCAAACTATTATCATACCACCGCAGGAGGCTGCTGCTGCTGTCTAATAGGTGGGAACCCAACACCTGCATGTGCGATGTCCCCACGCACGTTAAAGGGACCCTGCAACACTTGTTTCCTTTTTAGGTAAATCTGAAATGCTTCCAGAACGTAGTCAACCAGTGCACGCAGTGCTTAGCATAGGTGGTCACAAAGTACCTCAACCATAAATACTGCTCTAGCCCACCAGAAAACAGTAAAAGCGCTCAGAAGGTTTTTCTTTGTTTTTCTGTCTTGAAGTTGTTTTCACACTCAAATTACTTCATTCGACTGTTGTTACGGCTGTTGGTCGCCTTCTTTTCACTTGCAGCAATGATCACGGTCGATAAACGCTTTCAAAAACATATGCGGAAATTCAGAGAAATGTCTTATAATGAACAGTATGCTTATGTCGCTTGTTTAGACTGTGAGTTCTTTACAGCCTATTTTTTTTTACGAATTTTCTCTAATTATGCTATTCTAACAATAAAAGGTGCTAATTCCTCCAAATCTGCATTCTTCTAGAAGCGCAGGGCGTGACACGGTTCGCCATTTTCGCTATATTTTCTATTTTTCTTTTTTTGGGTTTTTCTTTATTTTGTTAGCAATCTCTATTGACGCTATTAGAACTTTCGCGAAATCTGCAGCTTTATTTGGAAAAGAATGGTACGCAGTAAAAAATCACAGCAAAAGCAATGTGAA
Organism: Haemaphysalis longicornis; assembly: GCF_048455015.1. Taxonomy (NCBI): domain Eukaryota; kingdom Metazoa; phylum Arthropoda; class Arachnida; order Ixodida; family Ixodidae; genus Haemaphysalis; species Haemaphysalis longicornis. The sequence goes on along the minus strand of NW_027526361.1, from coordinate 33,603,691 downwards.
ACTTCTGGCCCTATAAATTCGCGGTGAAGTCACCATGTTTTTTTTGCGTAATCAACATCTCAGCATACAGTGACGTTATGCACGTGTAGCTATGACGATAGGCACTGTAATTTGACACTTAGCTTATAAAGGTCACAAAGAAGCTAGGAGATATTGCGTCCGAAATATGAAAGACATAAAACACTTGGCAGAAATTATAAAAATTATGACGAAAGCTTAGTTTGGCAAGAGAAACACATGTCTTCGGGTTAAAATTGGCATCAACACCATAACGCAATCAAGTAACGTTGACCCAAAGAGCGAGCAAAGGCGTGTGTTGAGCTAAAGAACATTGCAAAATCTTTATTACCGTATCTATTTATTTATTTTAATCGCTTTTGGTAACATAGTTGAGCTCTATGCTTCAATGCAAGCTTGACTGCGTAATGACCTTCCCGGCCGTCACCACCCACGCTATCGTCTGCTGCTATGTTAGGCCGGGTTCATTGCCGCCGGAGCTCTGGTTGCCGCAACTGTCGTAAGAACTTTAAAAAATGACGTCATTTCCCGTCAGAGCCAACCGAACTGCGTGACACACCGTTTTTTTACGTCCACAGCTCACAATATGGCTGTGACGTCGGTAGTCTTAATATATCCTTACAAGTTTGTGGCGTGATGACAGAAAAAGACGGCCGTGACCATCGGTTCTATGACGCGGTAAGGACAACGTAACAATGCGCCTGATAACGGCGGAGCGTACCGATGCCACCGATGCCGCCGATGCACTCATTAGTCAAGATCGAACTCTTCAAGCTCGAATCAGCGCAGTAATCGATTGCGCGGGTTTAATGCCCCGGCGCACGCAGGTGATGAGGTGCGCGTAGTGGAGGGCTCCGGATTAATTTTGACCACCAGGGAATCTTTAACGTGTGCCGAAATCTCGTACACACTGGCGTTTTTGCTTTCCACCTCCATCAGAAAAGCGGCAGCCGCGGCCGGGAATCGAACCCGCGTCCTCGTGATCAATAGCACAACGCCTTAAAGGGGCCCTGAAAGGCGTTTTGAGCACACTAAATTGACTAGCGCAATCGTTAGATTGGGTCGTCAACATCATCTGTGCCAAGTATTACTCTTTTACGCGCAGCGGAAAGCTCACACTTTTGTTTCAAAGTTTGTCGCTTTTTTCTCACCCTTTCCTTCGTGTTTTTGAACGCCGCCATCTTCACATGTCTACATCATCGATTCCCAGATGTTCGTCATGAGCTAGACATCCTGCTATTGGGCGGCTTTTTCACGCACTTCCGGCAAAGAGATGAGTCGTCTGCTCAGCGTCGGCTCGCCGGCTGATCTGGCAGCGGAGTGCCGGAGTGCTTGGACATTTTACGACAAACGAAACAAGTGTAAACAAACGCTTAACCGTTTGTATTGAATGCAACAGGGCCATAACACGACATGAATATTCTCTTACTTGAGTACGTTCCATAAAGAAAGCGTTGAAGCTCCATGGCACTTCTTTCTTGCAATCGCAGAGAACGCCCTGAGCCGAATGCCCGGGTTTGCCGCATACATTTTATTCAACTTCCAAACAATCCAGAGATGCGTTTCGAACGAACACAACGTCACAACATGCGTTGCAAGTCCGAACCGCGATTGACAGACGATGGGTTGCCTCCTCCTGCCCCTCGTAAATTCGGCACTCACCTCGCGCGTGGTTTGCGGGGACGAACAGTTAACTATGGCGCACAAGCCGAGATGGCTTTTAGCCACGCACACTGCACATACGCCATGCGAGGTTGAGTCGTACGCCACTTGAGAAAGATAATCCAGACCATGGGAAGCACTATCCACCCGCAGAAGCACAACGTCGCATTTCATCGCGAAACAAAGGCGTCCACAACACACACACCATCGCCTCCTCTAATGCCAAACGCATCTCGCACTTCCAAATGGGAGTGAGTAGTATGCCTGCAGTGCCCATATGCCGCGAGGTGGGGCCCCAAGCTGAACCGAGATCACGTAACCGTAACTGACTTCTAGAGCGGTTTGTGCCTTGTTTCCAGGGCAACCGATGTTTGATATTGTCAAAGAAATGGTGCTCGCTCCAGCGCTAGAAAGCTCAGAGCCGCGGAGGAGCATGTTTTGCCAACGTTGCCGCTCTCCACCACGCGTCGCCCCAAGCTGAACTGGCGTTTTGGGCAAGGGTTCTGTATCGGTTTAAAATGTCTTTTTCAAATGCCGCCGGATCCTCTTCGTGCGGCTGTGAGTTCGCCGCCAATAAAGAGTCGCGTGCCGCCGATAGCAAAGTTCTGCAGCAACGTACACCGCGAAAGGGCAAGGCCAGGCCGCCGCACACATGCGGCCAGATTTTTCGTTCGCTTTTCCAGCCTTGAGCGGAGAGCGGGATTCATGGTGTCAACAAAGCTTGCCCGTATCAGACGGCTGTGTGAGCAGCGCAATAGCGGAAGTACGTCACCGCCGAGGAGCGCAACATCATGGGAGGGAAGGCTCGCTCGCCGTCAACAGCGGAGAGTAAGTTGAAAGGAGGAGGAAACGCGGCGCGACGATAATACGCGGTTTTTGATTTACGATTTCTCAGCTAATACTCATTGCTTCAACAAAATTCTTGCGGGAGGAGATTGCTAATACATTGCTTTATTTGGTTACATGTACATCCACGCATCGGCGGAAGGTATTTCAGGACCCCTTTAACCCCTGAGCCACCGCGGCGGGTCAGCGCAGCAATAATAAAAACAGTCAGTTTTCTTTGCTTTTTTTTATTCAATCATGTGACCCACCAGCTTACTATGAGTAATAAAGACATATGTCATGTATTGGGGTCTCTGTAACGGAGAAACGTTTAATGCCCTCATATATTACTGTCATGCCAAACCAATAAATGATATTTCCAAACATGAAACAAAATAAGGGTCGTTATTTATGAGTGAAACTTAAGCGCAAAAATTTTTCACAGGGACGAGAAAGGGAACGACACAGGCGCTTCTTAGCTTTGTAGCTATGTAGCTTTGTAGCTTTGTATCTTTGTAGCTTTGTAGCATTAAGCGCCTGTGTCGTTCCCTTTCTCGTCCCTGTGAAAAATTTTTGCGCTTAAGTTTCACTCATGGAAATTGCGAACCAACTAGCTCGTCTCTCCATTTTGCTTCAGTTTATTTCTTGTTCCGCGAGCTCTGTTTCTGTGTTACAAAAAAAAAGCGCCTGTGTCGTTCCCTTTCTCGTCCCTGTGAAAAATTTTTGCGCTTAAAGGAGCCATGAAGAGAAAATACAACTTGGTTTAATTTGAAAGAACTAGGATTCAGTATCTCACTCAGCTCCATTACAACCACAAAAGATGTTTTTTAACAAAAAAAAAGCAAGAAGTATTTAAAAACTTTCAAATTTTGCGCCCCAGTGACGTGTTATGAGCAAGAATGACGTCATACGGGCCAACAATAAAACAAATATTTCAGTACGTTAACTGCAGGTTAGCATTCAAGTGATGCGGTCAAATGGAACTAGAGGCCCCATTACAGACGTCCAGTCATGTGTCGTCGCGACAGGTCAGTTAGGCGGCCGCCAATCGCACAAACAAGGTTCCGTGACGTCATAGAAAAGTTGCGGGAAATTGGCTAGGGGGTCGCGACTGCTTCACAGGTTTTCTTTAATATCTCCGTTATTTGTTCGAAGATTGCGATGATATTGGTATCATTTTTATCGGGACTAAGCACTCTTTTTAATAAACCCAACTTGTATTTTGTCTTCATGGCTCCTTTAAGTTTCACTCATGGAAATTGCGAACCAACTAGCTCGTCTCTCCATTTTGTTTCGTTATTTATATGCGCTGTTACCGCTGACTTGGAAACAGTCAAAGCTATTATTTCTTTCGCTAGAAAATCGATTGATTGAAGGGTTTAACGCAACGACGCAACGCAGGCGATGAGGCGCGCCGTAGTGGAAAGCTCCGGATTAATTAATTTAACGCGCGCCAAAATCTCATGCACACGGGCGTTTTTGCTTTTCGCCTCCATCAGAAAAACAGCCGACGCGGCCGGAAATTGACCCCGCGTCCTCGTACTCAGCAGCACAACGCCTTAGCCCCTGAGCCACCGCGGCGGGTCTTTCGCTAGAAAACAGCTTTAAAGCTTTAAACCGCGCTTCATACGAAACGGCACCTGCTGCAAATTCACGGGGATTTCATGGGGCGGAAGGTCGGTGAAATTTTTTGCCGTATTTCAAGGCGACAGGAGCCGCCATTTCCAAGCTGTTACGTAGCACCACGTCACTTTTACGCAAGCTGAAGTTTCCAATGTGTGACGCGAACGTTCCTGCCATCAGTTTACGTTACGCCATGACTTTTCAGCCAATCACAGAGAGGGCGTGACATAAAAGCCGTGTGGTTGTATAATAGCAAAGACAGGCTTACGCTGTCATGTCCGCTGCATTTCGTCTAGTTTCTTATTGCCGGACAAGAATTATGCGCTTTCAGTAGAGAGAAATAAGCCAAACTCTAGAACTGATGCCATTGAACGTTATGAAACGCCAAAATGACGAAATCACGCACAATTGCTTTGTCACCCGGAATAACATGACCAAAAGTGAAAGCCAATGAGACAAATGTTCCGGCGAATTCACAGTTCGCGGTGAATGTACTGTGTCGAGAATAGAGCCCTTGAAGGCTAGCAGCATAGAGTTTCATACTAATATATAGAGGGAAAGCTGGCGCCACTGTCAAGGGGAGCCGCTTCGGCGAGCGTTCCGTCGTTTACCGCGCAGGCACGTACCATTTGTCCTTGGCATGGCTAATAAACAGGCTGAAAAGTTGGCTCTGGCTGCAAAAAAGCAACAATATTACTGTAAAAGGTTCATCAGATTTGTTTTGTTATGATGAAATTGAACCTCCAAAAAGATTAATTTGTCATCGATTATGCAGAATTTTCATGCACGGTGAACAAGAAAAAATATTATCTTTTTTGTTGCTTTTGGCTTCGAGAGAAAAAAGAAGCCATATGGCTAGCTAAGCCAAGTACGCGAGGAACGTCGCTAGCGGCAATGGCGCCGCCCACGGTGGCTCGCGACTGCAGCGACCGATTTTCCTCTAGTATATATTAGTATGAAACTCTATGGCTAGTAGCTACGACCACCAAATCACGGGGTGCCGCTCGATGCTGACGATAAGCATAACTTTGGCAATGCTTCAAGGTATAAGAAGTAAAATTAAAATCGCTTATCGGCAGTGTCGCAGGGTTCCTTTAGATCATCCTACCTAGTCGACATTACCCTCTAGTCCTTCATTACAGGCGCGCCTGTTAGGTCAGGTGCAGCTTAGGGACGCTAAATCTGAGTCTTGGTTTATTTTACTTGAAGACGAGTGTAGTGGTTTCCGTTTCATATGGTCTGAAAAATCTGACGTTTGGTGCCATTATATGGGGAAAACATTGACGTTTCCTGTTGATTAGATTGTAACAGTACGCGGCTGTGGTTTTGAGTTAGCACCGGTTGAGTTGAGTTTTTTAATTAGCACCGGATAGACGCTACCCATGGTCGAAGAGTAATGATAAAAAGCACTGTTCCTAGTGCCGTCGATCATATCGGAAATGGCACCTCCCAAATTTCTTTTTAGTTAGACAAAAAACGTCTATCGGAACACCTTGCAAATTCGCGCGTGAACTATACCGTATATAACTGTTTTTTTTCCTTAATTCAGGAACGCATTTTCGCAAAAATATTTCAAAAAAATTACGTTCAAGCTTACCCCGTGATAAAAGCTTAGTCTTACTCCCAGTCTTCCTTTTTTATCCCACGCACTGCAGTTACTGAGTTGTCCGGGCAGTGCGGATATCCAAGCTAAACCTATTTTTCTCACACTACTCAGCACAAAGATTATCAGACGGAACCCGCCCGACATGCTAAGCAGAATATAGCTGCAAGGCTTAAACATAGAAGCGCAAGCATTCGTTCTCAGAAAACAAAAAATTCGTAGCTTTGTAACAGGAGCCCTCGTATGACTACGTTGAAGGGAAAACCTTACCATGCTCTGTCCCGCTTACGTAGGAAAGTCCGCTGAAGTGGCCATGGAATAATGAGCTCGGCGTAATAAACTAAAAGTTAGTCTATAACTTACCTTAATGATGGTTGTTGCTAGGCGGAAGTTGCTGCATTTGGTAGCCCGGATATAAAAAGCGGGAGGGGGGGGGGGGATCTATTACTATTGTACCGAAATATGGAGTGCAATATCGGTCGCCAGCCTCTCAAGAACAAACTGCTACATGTGTGACTAAAAAAAAGAAGACCTAAAGAATTGTTGGCCCCGGGGACAGAAAAAAAACCCACACGAACACGTCGTTGAGGAGCTAAGCTAAACAAGGAAATTGGAAAAAGAGGCAACACGGATGTTACACCCAACGATGGCCGTTGTTATATTACTGCTAGCCCTCGTGACTTTCGTTAATAATAGAATGTTGTGCGGTAGTAACAAACCAGTGACAAAATAAACCTCCAAGAAACCGACGTAAACTAATTTCAGAACATTAGCAGCAGTAGCAAAAGTACGAGACCAATGGCGAAACGTATATTTTCCAGCTGCGTGGCGATGTTTAGTAATGCACACCAAAGACTTGTGTCATGGTGTTGTAGGGTTTTCTTTGTGGTTTCAAACAATATTTTCCTTCCGTCTTCCGGTCAAGTTATGGAAGGTTTAGGTGAAACACGGGGCAATTCTTTGTCGTTGACACAATTTTCTCCCCAGAACTCGTCACCGGACAGTTGAAAACACCGTATTTGAACTAATATTTACCTTAGTGGAAACATGTCGGAGACCCGTTAGCTCGGGTAACCGAAAATACACAAGAGCCTGGACATTACAAAGGACGCGACAGTTAGAAGTAAGTGGCGGGCAATATCCCGTAGAAAAACTCGCGCGAAGTATCCTCCAGTTCCAACCTCTAGTCACTGAGTTGCGGAGGACTTGTAGTTTCATAGACAGTCCCGTCGTAGTGGCATCATCCGACTGGGACGGATGAAATGGAAAATAAGAAGTGGCTGAGGGAGACATAAGAGGATTAGGCGAAAAATGATGATGCCTCATATAAGCGAACAGCGAACAGATGGAAACGAGGATGACGGTAATATTTGTGTTCAGTGAAGGTCCCGTCAAAAATAAAGGGCTGTACCGTTGTCATTGTAGGCGATTTGTCTCAACAACTAGTCTAGGTAACCTGTGACGTGCACGTATGTCACGGGGGGAACAAACTTGCCATAATCTCCTCTGCTTTTACCGCCGAGCTGTCTTGCACTAGGTTCAGATCAAAATTGCTTGCGTGTATGTGGTCGCGTCGACGCAGAAATCGGGCGCGCTCACCCAAGAGGTAGTGTAAAATGCATTGTGGCGCTCCCTTTAACGTACGTACCTTAGAAAAAAAAAATTCTTAAATTTGCGGCAAGAACAATTAGAATATTGCGCCGAGTTTTGTTTACTTGCTTGAATGATTTAGTTCACAGTGAAATTGTTAATGTTAGCGAATTCTTGTCTGCTGTCAATACATGGCCCATAAGGAGAGAGCATGGTTGCAAAAAGCAGCTGTAACTCTTACTTTATCCAGACTTTCCAGAAATAAATATGAGAATTACCTTAAAAATAATTCAAAGGAGTTTATGTGCATGTGTCTTTATTCGATCAATATAGTAAGCACCATACTTTATTATCCACCAATGCAGCTTCGCTGGCCTCCCATCTTCACCGCTCTAAATTTTCAGGCCTTTCCTTTTCGGGTTCACAGGGCATCTTAGACGACTGCAACTTCTTATGTGCTTATTTCAGTTTCCAAAACGACGAAAGAAGTCGAGCTTCAATGGGGGAACGCCGAGGCAGTCACCATGTACAGCGGTCTCAAAATGGCTCAGTTCGAGCTGCAACAGATCAGCCTGACAAAGTGCAGTGGAGCATTTCAAATCGGTAAGTGTGTCTTCATTTGAATTGCAGGCGGGCATGCTAAATTATCAAGACAATGTACAGTGCGGTCCACTGTTAACGGGAACGGCGAGCGCGTGGCCGCTGAGCTCCGCGAAGCGCCGGCGCCGAGAAGTGGCGAGAGTCGGCGACAGCCGGCACATTCCACGGCCGGGCTAGAGAGGGAGCGGCGCGCAAAGCGCGCGCAGCTCGCTCTCTAGCCCGGCCGTGCACATTCTTACTGACCACACGACACGGGAGAAGTCGCTCTGTCGTTTGCTTCGGCACTTCGCCCGGCCGCTCAGATCCTTTGAGTACGAAATTCCTCAGCTATTGCAAGCTGAGCGGCCGGACGAAGCGCCGTAGCCGACGACAGAGCGACTTCTCCCGTCTCGAGCGGTCAGTGCGCATGTGTCGGCTGTCTCCGATTCTCGCCATGTCTCGGCACCGGCGCTTCGCGGAGCGCAGAGGCCACGCGCTCGCCGTTTCTCTTTAGCAGTGGATCGTACTGTACAACCTTGGCCTACACGACAAAGTAGGGCTACAAATGTAAAGAATTAACCAATTTTCTTTCTGGAAAAATAATGGTTTCATAACACGGGAGTTTGCCTTTGAAGCGACACATTGTACACGACTTGCTTTTCAAAACATTTTTGTGACTTACAAAGAAATCGCATGATTTACTTCAGTGACCCCACGAAATATGGGCATTCGCTGTGCTCACTGCATGCGAACTAATTCAATCCGCCTTGAAGTAGAAATCGGGCTCTTACGTTTAACGTACTAAATCTTTAAGAACATTCACCGTGTAATAGCGTCGTAGTTTGTTTCATGCGAGCGTTAAGAGATAAACTTCCTTGCACCTATGTCTCTGTACGCAATTGAACTGCTGTATTGGTGTTTTATTGAGAAAAACTAGCGCTGCATATGTATTTGTTATAGGGTAGCGAATTCACTAACGGAACACTCACAAGTTACATGTCCCAGTATACACTATGTACTTAGTAACTGTAGGTAGTAAATGGAGGTGGTAACTGGAGGTAGCGCTAGTCAGGGTTACTAACTGAAGGAGGCAGTAAGTACCACAACCTTCACAAGTAAAGTCCTAGCGATAACACCCTTCTGAGCTACATGCGGTTACTAACTGGCCATGCATAACTTAGTCATATGCACGACTTTAATCTAGCATATACTGCTTCCTACACCCAGATAATTTCCTAACCATGCAGTTGCTAGTGACAGAGCCTACGTACCGTACCGCGGGGTAATAAGGTTCGCAAGAAGTTAATTATTACGGCCTTTACTATACTTTTTACGACGTTTTTTTTTTATTAAGAGTGATGTTTGGTCCACAAATACAAGACGCATTTGAAGTACATTTCGACTATATTAGTGGAGTATTCATTTGATTCACCATACCTAAATGTATGCTAAGACTTTTGCTCTAAATGTAATTATTCAAGTCTATGTGCATTATATATACAGCGCACTTCCATCATGTTCGTTTTTCGGAAACAAATAGCATTTTCAATACATTCTGAATATCTTAAGCGAACACTGGTGCGTTTCTGTTCATTTTCAATTTATTTGGAGAGTACTCATTATTAATCTAGTTTCCCCATATTTTAAAAATGCATTTTCAATATTAAATAAAAATCTGGGAAATACGGATTTATCGTAAAAGTAATATACTCATAGCGGATGTTTCGAAGTCCTAGGGGATCGCGCGCGAAATAGTTTCATATGTCGATATTTCGATATACAAAGTATGCCCATCTGAAGCTTATCTCAAAACTCCGCATGCACAACAATGAGCGCTGTCCGAGATCGCTACAAGCGGTTGCTTCCCTATTTGATCCACAAAGCACTGACAATACAAAACACGGCGCGACGCCCACCGCGCTTCATTTAGCACGAAAAACGTCCATAAGCTTCACTTGCTTTATCTTCTGCGTCATAAAGTTCACAAAACTGTCTTCAAGCTCACTAACAGGCGCCAGGACGGCCGATCTGCTTTGCCATCGCCTTACGTCAGCTTGCTGCACAATGTCGTGATCAAACGTGCTACAAGGGGTTTCGAATTTTAAATACCTCTGTAACCGCGAATCTTTTTCACTGGCCTCCGCCTGTGGAATCATGTCTGCCTTCATCGCTAAATCCAATGTCTTTCGTTCTTTTCGCGACCCTGGTCCTGAAGACACACTGCCGCGAACAAAATAAATGCGCCATGCTGCACCGGGCTTGATGTCAGCAGATCTGCCGCAGGGTCACAACGCCTCGCGTCGGTTTCCCCTTCCCCTTTCGCACTCAATCACACCCGACGTTCTCGTTGTCATGAGGCTATCCCCATGCAAGCGTATCGAGCAAGTCGAGCAGGAGCTGAATTCACCGAAGCGGCGCGATGCCCGAGAAGTCATCATCATCGCCCACAACTCCATGAGTAGAAGCGCAATTTCAGAGCACTTGCGGCGCGCCGTTCAGTATATCGAAAGTGACGGTGAACGAGAGTTGGATATACGAGTATAAAAGCGCTATACTTTTGCATAGGATTTCCAAGGGGATTTTTGGACTGTTCGATATATGCAACAATTCGATATATCCAGGTTTGATATATCCGGAATGAGCTTAATATCTGAAAAATACAACGCATTTTCGAGTGCACTTTGAATACAACTGGACGCACTACAAACGTATTACTTTCGCTGATTTAATGTTCATAAACACTACAATAGGAACATATTCGTTGCACAACTTCTCTTTTAGAGACGAAACTAGTGCAATGACGTTGTCAATTGCGGCTCTGTTCTGGGAAAAACTGTTCATCTGGCGTGTGTAACGTTTTCTGTTCTCAAGGTATCAGGCCACTATCCTGAATATTGTTTTTTTCTACCGTTTTTTTACAATAAGGCAGTTGGGACTCTACCGAGTGATATCAAGCAGCGAGTGCCGAAACGCCTATAGGAACGCCATCCTTCCCTCCGTCTTTGTCTTTCCGAATTAAATAGCCCGAAATATGCCGTTTGCCTTAAAACTTGAAATTACTGTTATTACGCCATGGCTATCATTTGGCTTACGGAAAGTTATATGCTCTCTTCTTTGTTCCTTGAAACTCTAAGCTTGCTGATGACTTGTTGCAGTAAAAATTTTGTATGTACAATTGGTACGTGCTACGTATTTTTGCCCCCAAAATATTTGTCCAACATGCTAGTCAGTCTAGTTTGGCTGTTTCCACTATCTTAGATTCAGTTCGGCTATTCGGAAGGCTGTTGAACTGTACGCTAGATGGCAACGGTAGCATGTTCTCGGCGACAACGGCTTTCGTGCTTTAACGTAACCACATCACGTCACAAAAGATAAACCTCTGCTTGGTCACTGATATCAGGAACTACGCATGATCTAGCATTAAACGCAGAAACACGCATTCGGATTATGGTATGCCCATCAGCAAATGGTAGAGGTAGGCAAGAATCTTCTGTGTGCAAATGTCTTCGCTCGGACGGGCTTGAACAATGCGGTTATGGTGCGTCTTGCTTGTTGCTTGTTGTTTGTTAACTCTTAGCGCTTCTTGTTGATCGCGTTTGCGCCTGCCGCTGCTAGTTCTGTGGCTGCGTTGTAAAACTGGCAGTGGATCCTATACGCAACAAAAAAATCGCTTCAAAATTACATCACATGTAATTTAAGTAATGCAAGTATGGCGATTGCTGTCACGATACCCCTCTTGCATCCTAATTGAGCCTTATAGTATTTGAGAAAACCCGCCGTGTCGCCTCTTTCATTGCCTTCAGTGAATGTCCCATTCCTTAAACTGTTGAGTTCAACTACGCGGCCCGGGATTTTCCTTGGCGCGTCTATTCAAAGAGCCGTAAAATAATATCCCGGTCTCGCGCGCACCTGCAGATCCAGAAGATAATCAGCGGCCATGGCAACATTGGGGATCGGTATTGCAGGCATCATATCCTCCGCTAGATTATTATTTGACGGCTTTCTAAAGCCGCCTTATTCTTCCTTCTGATAAGAGAAAAAGCACCGATTCTAGTTAAGCCAAAGCTCAAGGACTGTAACCTCTTTCAATTTATTTCGAACATCTTTTCCAAAAACGTTTGCGCACACAAACGCACAAAAGTTTAAGTAATGGGTCTGCGTAAGGCAATTCATGCAAATTCCCGCCGATAGCTATCGCGAGCAAAAAGCGAAAAGGCTACTCCCAGCGACTTCCTGGCGACCTTAATTAGTCCCATTGCTTCAACTCTGGTGTGGACATATCAACACCAGATAAACGCCATACGAACTAAATTTCCCCAAACATTCGCCCACTCTGAGGCCGTGCAGCACGCCATCAGACTCCACGTCTTTGGGCTTCCTATAGAGACGAGCGCTCGAACGCGAAGCCTCGGAAGAGCAGAGCCAATGTCAGGCTCAATGACGTAGGGCTTTTCATTTAGACCGGTACGCCGCGTGGCATTGCGCCAGCCCGGCCGCCCTGGATGTTTGCGCGCCGAAGTTCTTCCGGTGCCCAGTGAGGTATGCCAGCAGTTATTAGGCAGATGGATCGGACGAGATGGCAATAGCGCCCTTCGTAAATTAGATACAGGGATCTCGTACTGATTCGCAGCGCTGGGGGGCTGCAAAGACAATTACCAGGGCCTGATCGAATACGGCATTTGAGATGCCGGAGCAGAAATCGAGAACTAGGTCACTGAGAGCGAGCAAGTTCTCCGTTTCGGAAATGAGAAGCTTTCAGCAGCTGGGTAAAGGAAAAACAAAACAAACGAAAGAAATATGCAGACGTCGTCGCTACTCTCACCAGTGATTTTTGCCCGAAAAGCTATACGTGGTCCCCGATCAAGACAAAAAGCTTCGGAATAACATCACCAGAAAGCGATATCTAGTGACAGCTCGGCGGGGCTTTAATAATACCGGTGCACCAGATTTAGTCAAGTGCAGAGCCTTCAGCGCTGGGGAGTTCAGTTCACTGCACTTTCAAAGTCTAGAATAGAAGGAGGTTCCAGAAAGAAAAAAAAAAATAGACGGGTATATTCTTCATTCCTGCTTTGACTGTTAAACGTTTCGTGATTTTGGCAGCGTCCTGAAATGACTGAGTTAGCGACATGGTGAATTCATGAATTAAAATTGAACTAAGCCCAGTGGTTATCTTAGTGCTGCTCGGGTTTTAATCGTACTAAACTTATGCTCAGAAAAACTTCAGTTTTCTTAGGAAACCTGCTACGGACATCCAGAGCGGAAGAGTGGTTAGGTTGCGCACCAAAAGAAATTTATTTCATTTTCTCTTTAGGCTAAAATTAATGTGCCTGTTTTTTCTTGTTTTTTTTATTATCAACTCAATACCTCTTTTCTATTATTTATACGACCTCTACCAGTGGCTCCATGCAAAAACAAACTTCTCGCTTTGTTTGGCACTTTATTTCCCAGTACTTTAAAATTCTGGCCTCCTTTCCGCATGATTCGCTGCAATTGACTTCGACAGATGAAAAGTTTGCGCTGACACTGCCACGTTGCTCCATTTCCTCTCATCTCCTTCACCCGCCGCGATGTCCGCCTCACCTCCCGCTCCAGGCATCTGCGGTAAGCGAGTAGTCTAGACTGTGGAGGGAAGTCCGCACATGTTACCAGTTTTTGCTGAAGCATAAATGGTGTTCTCCATGTGAAAACACGTTTTTGGGATAGAGCGGTTGATGTCGTTAGGTGCGCGCGGTTGCGAGGATTGTACGGGTGTTGTTTGCTTTTGCGTCGATAACGTTGGTCAGGAGGAAGGACGTTGAGAACGTTTAAGCCTTGCTGTGATGTTGCAAAGGCAAAAATTCCGCGGAAAAATCATTAATCTTCTTGTTTTAAGGCCGCCTTGAGTGATTAAGGTGTCGTTGTGTTAAGAATAACTAACATTGCGGTTAGTGAACTGTTACTTAAGCAATGGGTTAGACGGTGCAGCTGGAACTGGAACTGGGTCTGTTCAGGCAGGAAAATAACAATGGTTTCCATAAGCACGACATATTTTAGGACGCCTATGCACTCCGTATGATGTAGTGAATGCGAACGCATTAACGTCGAATTGTGGAACGGATACGCCGGTATTGTGCGGGCATCCATGTCTCTCAGCTACTGCTGATATAGACCGTTCAGAGTGCATTGTCGCGTACACCGAACCGATAAAATTTGTAGAACGTGTCGTTCGGTCCCCAGCGCGTTCACTTTATGCTCGGTAATTACGTCTGGAGTTCCACGTGTTCAGTGGTACGCATGTGTCCTCTAATTATCATCATTAGAGACCGCAACTTTAGGCACGCAAAATCAAGGTTTTAAGCGCCTATAATACGTACTGATAAGTTCCATTTGAGAAAATATAGGCACCCACTTCTGTGATTTAGGCCCATGCAGGCTTAATTCGTATTTACTTAAGCAGCATATATTAATACAGATATTAGATTTGCAGTAAAAACTGTGAAAATGTTTCGTGCTGCGGAAAAGTAATGTTTTTTTTCCTCATGAAAATTGGCCACACAGGAGTTGCTATTTTAACAGATTTACGTGAAATTAAAGGCGATTCGACAACAAAGGAAATGTTTGAAAGCCACGACGAACCAGACCCATCTCAGTGATTTGTTGCTTAAAGTTCTACGGCCTTCCGGTCGGTAATTCTGTTCGAAAAAAACTGCGCTCAACGTCCACTAAAGTTGGGGGAGCGTGCTTGGTCCTCGGAAATCTCCATAACCTGATTTTTCTTGAATATCAGAATGTGTGCTGCTCAGGACCTTCGGCTGTTCTTTTAGCAGAGCGAATCCAGGAATCTCATGTCAGACGGAATGCCGGAATTTCAGACAGGAATGGCTCTGTCAGCAACCGGTCCTCCGGGAATGATAGCGGATGTTTCCTGACCCGCCGCGGTGGCTCAGTGGCTAAGGCGTTGCGCTGCTGAGCACGAGGTCGCGGGTTCGATTCCCGGCCGCGGCGGCCGCTTTTCTGATGGAGGCGAAAAGCAAAAACGCCCGTGTGTACGAGATTTCGGCGCACGATAAAGATCCCCAGGTGGTCAAAATTAACCCGGAGCCCTCCACTACGGCGCGCCTCATCGCCTGCGTTGCTTCGGCGCGTTAAACCCCACAATCAATCAATCAATCAATCAATCAATCAATCAATCAATCAATCAATCAATCAATCAATCAATCAATCAATCAATCAATCAATCAATCAATCAATCAATCAATCAATCAATCAGCGGATGTTTCCTGGATCTTCGAAATGTTCTCAGCATTCTGAATCAGAGTGGTGCCCAAGCTCTCAGCTGTGCAAATGCTTTCTAAGAGTGTGAAATGAGCATACGAATGTGTCAAGTCACGCTAAAGTGTAAGGTGGTATAAATATTTTGAGTCGCGACGCTTCTGTTGATTGCAAAGCTGTAAAAACTACCGGCGCGTGTTTTTGTAGTAGTTTCCCGCAATTAGCCTAGTTTTTTAAGGGGTAACAACGGGCTCTGGTGGAAGAAGCATAATTGGCAACTGCCGCTTTAAGACGCGACTGCGTCTCAAAGATAGATCTTAACTGCAAGTATTTATTCTTTGACAGGGTAGAACGACCTCTTACAGGTTAGCAACTGTCTGCCCTGTCGTTAAGCAATCGTGTGTCTCAGTCAGCTGCTGCTGCTATGCCGGTTGTTAACATGGAAAATTGCTTGGTGTGTCATGAGGATGTCCCCAATGATGGCATGTTTGTGCAATGTACACTCTGTCGTTATGTCTATCATGTCGGCTCTTGCTCTGGCGTAACGCTCGCCAGTTACCGCAGTAAGGGTGACTCCCTTAAATCTTCGTGGACATGCTCGACGTGTGATGCCGCGCGTAGAAAGAGTGGCACGGCGACTGAGTCGGGAGCGTATCCTGCGGACTACCGATAGAAAACTGCAAGAGTTGAACGAGAAGTTTGTGCTGCTCCTCCTCCTTGTCGCCAAAGTAGATGCATTGTCGGAAAGTATTAAGAAGGTCAATGAGACATTGAAAAAGCCTTCGCTCATGTGTCTGATCAGTATGATGCAATTCTAGCAAATCTTGACAAGCAAGGCAACGATGTCACCGCGCCTGTGGAAAGGTTCGATCGTATCGAATCGGTCTCCTCACCACAGGTAAAACAAATGAGAATCCAGCTCAACGAACTTGAGCAATACAGTCGTCGACAAAATATTCAGTTTAAAATAATTGTAGAAGAACATCACGAAAATATTCGGGAGAGAATGAGTGATTTGGCCGGTAAACTGAAGCTCCCCGAGCTCGCAACTTCCGATCTTGATGCCCCGCATCGCTTAGCGTCTCGTCCTGGACTAGCATTTGTGGTGATTGCCCGCTTTCCTTCAACAGCACTAAAGAAAAAATGGATGCAAAAGCGCTCTGCTCTAAGAATAGCCGCCCCGTGAATACAGGTAATGGACAACCCTACGCCCATGCATAAGCAGCCCCTTCTGTGGCTCGCAAAAGCAAAGGGACAGAGCTGGATTACCGGTTTTTCTGAAAGAGAAACGGTCGTGTCTTGGCATTCAAGTTTTATGGTCATAACGCGATTCGCCTTAGTGACGAAACCGACCTAGAAAACATGACGTAAGAAGCTTCGCATAGTTTTTACACAGCTTAAAACCGGTTATGGCTGTCTCTAAACAGCACCAGCATTATAACGCTGATTCTTTTTCTTCTCTCACATCGAGTAGTTCTAATTTCTTTTCCTTCTATCACTGCATGGCCCACAGCCTAAGAAGCAAAGATGAAATAAAAGTTTTCCGACCCTCGATAAAACATGATTTCGAAGATCTACAATTCAGTGAAACATTGTTCTCGAACTACGATGAGGCTGTTCAGTTTGAAGGACACAAGTGTGAATCATTATTCAGGAAATACAAGGGCGGAGGCAAGTTCTCTTCATCAAGAGCCCATTCTTTTATGATACACAGTTGAACATCGTTATAAGAGACATGGATGTAAGAGACAAATGGGTATAAGAGACACTATTCACTCACACGGTTGGCTGCCCTATCTTTCCCATTAAATTGACCTCTTTTATAACAGACATTGGATGTAGAAAGTTGGTTATAAGGGGCAAGTTATTTTTGAACTTTAATCAATAATCTCGCTTGTAACAGACATTTTAATTTCAGATGCAGTGCCACTAGTCACTAATTGAAATTGCTTCCATTGTGGAAACACAGGTGGACGACAGACGCCTGCAGTCGCTATTTATTATAACTTCAGCAAACACATAGTTGTTCAGTCAGCTATGAAATGACGATGAGAAGCCCTGCCAATGGAAAGGCAACTTGCAGAAGTGGTTGAAGCTTACTGCCATCCATTGGAGCGCGACCGCACATGCGGGCTCCCCATTCGCGTAGCTCCCAATCAAGAAGCATTGTAGATGTTGAGTCCTGCAAGCGTAATGAATAATCTGAGCGCACAGCAGAAGAAACTGTGCGCTCTGGCTATTCAACATCTACTACAAAGAGCTACTCAACATCTCCGATTCATCTTCCACAAACAGTGAACGGAAAGAAAGCTTGTAGAATCGGTTGTAAAAAACAGTGTAAATACAGTCATGAAGCAAACAAAGATTCAGAACTGTTTCATAAATTCTGGGGGCCAAACATAAATTAGAATTAATCTTTTGCAACATGCGTTAGCGTTCTTTTTGAGCTTATTTTAGTCATACGGTGCCCACATTGAACTAGGGTCTGATTAGTAAGTGAAAACATGGTTCCCTGCTTATAAGACACATCTCGTTTAAGAGACACAAACTTCTCCCCGATGCGTGTCTCTTATAATTGTAATTTCAGAATACACTACTGTAAACCCTAACTTTGAACCGCTGTTTGTGAAAACCAGCCAATTTATCGTTGGCGTTATCTACAGAGCTCCCTGAGGATCCCTTGGAGAATTTTATAACCTCGTCGAACTCATTTTGGAAGAATTTTCAGCGTTATAAATATACAGTGTTATATTAGGCGACTGAAATATTATTCTTCTGTTTTTGTTGAATTCTGCTCGCCAATTCCCTGAAATTGCGCTTCCTTGTGGTTTTTCAAACGTTAAAAAAGCACCTACCCGTATTACAGAACACAGTGAAACATCAACTGACCTATGTAGTATAATCAACCTAGGTGAAATTCAAACGAAGTCAGGAAAAATAACAAGTGATTTTAGGGATCACCCATGCATATTTCGTTTCATTCCGAAAGCCTCGCCCTTAGTGCCCAAATCGATTAGCGCATGTTTACCGACTCGTGCAATGGGGGACTCCGGTATTCAGTTTTTCCGCCACTTGGAAGCATATCTCAACCTGGCGGAGCTATCAGCCACAAAAAATTCGAATCCCTTGTACAATCTATTTCTGGAGAAAATAATAGTACTCTACGATCGTACATTTCTAAGGTCAACAAGTAAACAAATAAAATAGGGAAAAAGCCCTCGATAACTGGAGAGCTAATAAAAAGAATAAAATAGCGTAATCTACTGTTTCGGAAGTTCATTATGTCTAGGTACTAAAATATCAGTGAACAAAAATATAAGTATATAAAAAATAAATATAACATAACTAGGAACATAAAAAAAACATAAACTAGGAGCTAATAAAGTCCCGCATTACCCACTACACCAACGTCTTTTCTGATATACTGTGTGATCCGCAGAACACATCGCGTACGCTTAAAATTTATTTGTGAAGTCGCGAATCGTTTTACCGGATGCAATGACAGTTCCTTGGCCGACCGTTCGCGGCAAGGCTCTGGCCGATGAATTTAATAGGCACTTTCTGCTTTCCGGGTTCCCACCAATACCGAGCACTGGAGGTTATCAAAAATATGTTTCTGGGAACCTTTCTAACCCTCTGTCCTTTTATCCTGCTTCTCCTGAGAAATAGTGGGGTTAATTATGAATATTCAAACGAACTAGTGTTGGTGTGACGATATTAAGCAGCTGATTTAAGCTGCTTCTGACCTTTACTACCGACGTACTGTGTCATATAACCAACTTGCTTCTTTCCACTCGTATTTTTTCTGATAAGATGAAGATTGCAAAAGCGTGTGTTTTATATAAAGGAGGCACCGTTGACTGCTTCAGCAATTACCGGAGGATATCAATTTTTCAGCTCTTGTAAAAAATAGAGGAAAAAGTAACTAAAGTGCGGTTAACAAATCATTTAAACAAACATGCATTGATATCTCCACGTAACTATAGATTTCAAGAAGACATATCTACAGAAATTGCATTATTTAAGGTTTAAGGTTACAGATAAAAGAGCTACAAACCTAGAAAACCGGCTATACACTCTGCGAATCTTCTTACATTTCAGAAAAAAGCATTTCATTCTCTTAAGGACGATGTACTTCTAGCAAAATTACCTCACTATTGCATAGGAGGTATCTCTTGAGCTACTGCAAGACAACTTTTGAAACCGTTCTCAATATGTTTTTATTACCAATGAAAAATCTGTTTAAACAAAATTTTCTTTGGTGTCCCACAAGGATCTATTTTAGGTCCAATTTTATATTTCCTCTATGTTAGTGATATAACAACTATTGTTGCTACCCAAGACATTTTTCTGTGTGCGGATGATACAACGCTGTTCTGTTCAGTGGATGATATACCGTTAATACCGCTAACATGTGGCTTCAAAACTTGTCAAATTGGCTTCATGCGGACCAGCTTAAACTGAATACCAATGAAACAAAACATACCGTTTCCGTCCATTAAAAACCATTTGACGTTAACGGCAACGTGACCTTTGAAATGCAGGTACTCGAACGCGTTCCTGACCGCGTTTCCCAATGTCACGAGGTCGAGGTGGCGGCGGCTCGAGAACGGTTTGCTTTTCTCGACGTGATTGGTACGGCTTCCCGATTTTTCACGCGAACGGCGTGAGAAAAACACTCAGCTGCGGGCTTCTGAAGCAAGAACCGTCCTTATTGAACATCGCCTCGAAAAGCCAAAAGAGCATATATAACACAAAAAAGGGATTTTTAGGTGACAAAAAGCCTATTAGAACCATACATTCAAGATAGCAATAAAAAGCCAATAATGTCAGGCACAATAAACTATTGCTTCAAATGCTTTCGTTTCCTTGGTTTATTCTCATATGTTAATTAGGCTTGATATGAACTCAAGGGGAAAATAGACATTTTGGCTAAAATTCCGGCCTTTAATCTTCATTATACATTCCCCTTTGCGACGTTTTCTTCCTCTTTTGTTTGCTAAGACAGGAAAGCTCGGCCAATCGTCCTTGTTGGCCTCACGCGACTAGCTAGAATGTGTTTTGCTTTTGCTACGGACGTAATTGCTAGCTATGTGATTACCTCGCTCGAGGTATTCCTGTAGTATTGAGTACATATGTCTGTACTGCAGGTTTCTCTGTCGAAGGCCCTAAACCGTTCGATAGGTTTGCCTTTAATCATCCAAAATCACCGAGCTTGGTTGGTCCAGGAACTATCTGTATAGCATTTCGAGAGACCCTGCTCAAATCTCAGCGAGTGCGAAATTTACCCAACTTCCTTTCCCACTCAGCCATTTCGTATATAGGGGCTTTCGAGAAAATTCAACGCGCGGTTTTCTATCCTTCGAGTAGACGGCCATTTTTGACGAACAAACTTAGCTCGTGCTTTCAAGTTAAAACAAACACCCGAAGCAACATTTTCGCGTTTGGGTAGCCTAACCAGACCATCGCATTTAAAAGAGCTCATTCGGGCGGTTTCATTTGCCATGATTAGATCAACGCCATTGAGCCACGAGGAAACGCCGGTGCCTGCTTATATGCCTTCTCCGGTAGCCGACATCCGCACCTTACGACGGGTGGTCTACAGCAGCATTCCCTTGTCTCACCCTTCGCGGCCGACCGCCACTAAGGATAAGTGCTTTCTCGCTATTGCATTCTTAATGCTATGGCCCAAAGGAAGTTTCCTCATGACAGGTCCGCCGGGGAGAACTGCGTTCAAGAGCGAAGTCACGCTAAAATCGCTTTCAGCGAAGTCCTTTTACATCTGGGCCCTTACGCGCCGTCGCACCCGCCCGGGGATTTCTTTTTTCGCGCATTTTATTAAAACTATAGATTAAAATGTGTGCTGAGGAAGACCGTACGGACGCGATTATACGGGCCAGGGTCCAAAAGTGACCGGCGCCAATTTAGCAAATTGCTGAACGCCGCCGGCACCTGCTCCCCAGCGAAAACTGTCGCTGTCCTCTCCGAGTGCTCCGCCTTTAGCGCCACGTGACCCGGGGCCTTTCGCTCGCAGTGTGACAGAAACAACTCCCCGCGCAACCGATAAATAAAAGCCTACTATCAAACCCAGCACTTATAGTATAGCCCCTAGAAAGTTGGCAAGTCGACCGTCCGCGCCAGTTTTGTTCGAAAAACCGCATACCACACACAGGTAGACGCTGCAGCGCCCTCTCAGTGACTCATGCGGCGCACTAACCGTGTTTGCCATTGAGGCATTTTTTAAAGAAATTAATCACTGTTCTATTAAAGCTTTATTGTAAAATTATTCATTCGCTTACATTTTGTTGCCTGAATGATTTTTTCGGGGAATTAAAAGTAAAAAATGGCTGCGGCTTAGCTCAGCCTGCTCTCGGAATGCAAAGCGACAGCTTGGCTTAGCCTGGTTAAATCATGGCTTCACTTGGTTAACGTTTGATTTAGATGTAATTACTATGGAATTCGTCCAACGCCGGCCTTTGTCTGCGGTTGTGGTGCCGGTTCCGGCGTCTTACCAGCCGAACGGCACGCGCCCGGCTGTAACCGCAAGGGAAGGGGGGGGGGGGGGGGGGGCGGGAGCGGGGGGGGGGGGGGTAAGATGCTGCTTTCCGACGACTCAAACCTCCAGCTCCCGCCCAATGCTCACAGAATACGGCCGGGCCTCGCTCTCACTCATGCCCAAGCTTACATGCACGCGGCGAGTCACTTGGTCAGGCACGAACCAGCTGCGGAGAGCTCATGCGCCAAGCCGGCAGCGGCAGCGGCAGTGCGCTCGCGGCCGTCAGTGGAGCTTAGACCGTTGAGTCAGGTGATGTGTTGGCAATGGTGCGCCGCAGCTGCGGTCCAATGAAGGTCAAATTTTCCGCGACGGCGAAACCACTCGACGAGATCAGTAAAGCTTTGCTTTAAAAACTAGCGTCGTCTGTTTGCACGCCGCTTTTAGCTGTCGTCGCCTGGACTCTGCCGTTAGTAGACAATAAGAGGCGTGCAGAATATTGCGAGTACATATTACAGTTCTGAAATTTAATAATAAACGTGGTAAAGCACAGAAAAGAAGAAACAAAACAATAATGCCAAGAAAATCTGTCAAAACAACAATTTAGTTTTCAGAAAAATGTCTCAGTAGCAATAGGCACTTAAAGAGTGCTGATGTCGGCAGGTGTGCTCTCTGGCCGAGGCTTTCATCACAAAAAAGGCTCTACAGAAGGCCTCGGATGGCACGCTACCCAAATTTCTAGGGGCTATACTTACAGACACTTTGTTCTCCAAGGTTGCCATCAGCCCTTCGAGACTACCGCTTTGCGCCAAAATTGGTCCCATGGCAGCCGTGTTCGGAACTGTGATGCCATTGAAGGGAGCCTGCAACAAACCACTTTCACTCTTTCCTTCGCACTTAGGGGTACTGGCAAAGCTGTGGCCATCGCAACCTAAGGGCAGTTCCTAAGTTATCTCATTGGGTGGAGGGGAGGTTATCTGAATAAATTTTGGCTCAGGTACTTTGTGACTTCCTACACTAGATTCAGGTGTTTAGAGTGTTTTTTAAGCATTTCAGATTTAGAAAAAAAGTTGAAAAAAGTGTTGCAGGGTAATTTAATTGCTTCAATGTCTGTATAAGGCGCAGTTACCTGTTACCTTTTAATTACATAACAAAACGGGTATTCCTGGAAAGGCATCGTCTATATCGTCCTTTCCTGCTCAGCCACGGATCTTAAGCTTTCCCCCAACACTACCCATATGTGTTACGCATTGCCTGAAGCACGAGGACGCGGCTTCGATTCGCGGCCGTGGCAGCCGCTTTTCTGATGCAGGCGAAAAGCAAAAACGCCCGTGTGTTCGAGATTTCCGCGAACGCTTAAGATTCCCAGGTGGTCAAAAGTAATCCGGAGCCCTCCACTACGGCGTAACTAATCGCTGGCGTTGGGTCGGCCCGTAAACGCTACAAACAGATCAATACACGTCGACCAAAGACGATACGTCGACATTTGCAACGAAAGGAGCAGATACGCGGCCAATTTTTTTATCGTTGCGTGCCTTACGATTCTTTTTCAAGAGCGACTAAGGGCGAATTTAGTCTTTGCTCTCCCCTCAGGCGAGTACAGCTGCCTACGGGCCGAGCTGAACCTGAAGCGTTCGATCGGCCACCACCTGGTGCAGTCCTACCTGCCGTCCACGCTCATCGTAGTGGTGTCGTGGGTGTCCTTCTGGTTGGACGTGGACGCCATACCAGCGCGCATCACCCTGGGCGTCACCACGCTGCTGACCATCTCTTCCGAGAGCTCCGACCACCAGGCGAACCTGGCTCCGGTGTCGTACGTGAAGGCCCTCGACGTGTGGATGGGCACTTGCACGATGTTCGTGTTCGCCGCAGTGCTCGAGTTCACCTTCGTCTCCTACCTGGCGCGCCGGAAGCTCATCGTGCCCGCCTCCATGGGAGACGTCGAGGCCTCTCAAGACCTCGTGCTCGTCGTGGTGAGGGCAAGCATTCTGTAACGTTCTGCTGGCGGGAGGAAAGTTGCGCATGCGCGCGAGTATTGAGCAAACTGTTCGAGAGATTAAAACTGGGCTGCTGAGCCCAAGGAGGCGGGTTGTGTGCTGCTGGAGGCAAAAAGCAAAAACGGCCGTGTGTTCGAGATTTCGGTGCATGTTACATATTCCCAGATGGTCAAAATTAATCTGGAGCCCTCCACTACGGCGCACCTCATCGCCTGTGCAGCATCTGCGCGTTAAACCTTACAATCAATCACTCAAAGACTGAAATTGTCCGCAAGTTGGCATTTCAGTGGGAAATATTGGCTCGTAAACACTTTGCATTGCAAATAAAAACCGCACTGCGGGCCCGAAAACAATTCGCAGTAAAAACCACCTCGTGACTGCAATCAACCCTCAAGTTTTAAGTGTTTTTTTTCCTTGGTTAGTGCGTAATACCTCTACCCCCCAAGGGTTCTTTCGCGACCGTTGGTGTCAACAGAAAACTCCAGCGAACATATAAAAGAATTTCCTGGCGCCGCCAGCAATCGAACCTGGAACTGATAGAGTACCAAAGTGAGAACCCGTTGTCTTACCGATTTGGCTACGATCCCAGGCGCAAACAGGGAAGGCGGGTGGTGTACTCACCGCGCGCATATACGGGTTTAACCCCTGCATTCTCGCTGAATGTCACGTGATAGCGTCACGCGACCTCTCGCACCGCTGTGTGCTCCGCCCACGGCACGTCTAGCGGCCCTGCGCGCGCCTTGCGGGTGTGCTAGAAATTACAAAAATTAAAGGACGCTCTCACCAACGCATGTCATCTCACTTCTACTACGCCAATGTCCTAAAGCCTGTGGCCTCCAGTGTTCACGCAAGAAATCACAGCTCCTTGTCGTCCGCCCTCACACCAAACGACACATCAAGGAACACATTCAAATACTCCTTGATGGCCAGCACCAAATGTAACTCCGCTTGATGTACTCCCGTACTCTTGGCGACAAGAACTAAAGATTCTCCCTTTGCTTAATGCTTAAAAATAGAAACCCCTCACACGACGGTGGTCGCCGACAAAGACGGGCCCAAGCGCTGGACCCCATCCTCGGTGGCGATGACGAAGTCGTCTACACAGACGCCTCCCAACATCGAGAGCAGCAGTACGCCTTCATCGTGGCTACCCCCAGAACTAACCTCCTTGCGTGTGCCTCACTCAAGATCCAAGACATGACGTCAGCAGAAGAGGCAGTCATCGCCTTG
Organism: Haemaphysalis longicornis; assembly: GCF_048455015.1. NCBI lineage: Eukaryota > Metazoa > Arthropoda > Arachnida > Ixodida > Ixodidae > Haemaphysalis > Haemaphysalis longicornis. Next base: position 33,578,820 of record NW_027526361.1, on the reverse strand, counting down.
GCTCTCACTCAACCAGGGGTTCGGAAGGTAGTCACCGCTTCCCAAAGCCTACCAAAATTAGCAGTCGGGTTGGGTGTCCCGACCTGCACTGCGTGGGCTAGAAAAACACTCTCCAAACGGTTCCATTCAGCTAATCTGGACACGCGCTCACGCTTCAATAAAGGGCCCCGAACAGGCCCACTAACAAGCCTGCGCTTTAACCACCCCCCCTCCCCCCTCCACGGCTATGGAGCTGCACGAGGAAAGTCACCCGCTCGTCACGTTCAGGAACATAACCCAGCATTATCGCCTTCAGAGACAGACCCCACCTTCGCCTTACCCTTACCTTTCCAGGGAACAACAAACTGCCCTACTGCTCATACAATCCGGCTCCTTCCCACACCCGACGTGTCTTTAATTAATGCACCGGAATCGCTACGACGCTGAATGTAAATTTTGCTCAGAAGTAGGAACACTCCGCCACATACGCGGGGTGTGCGACTTTAGCCCTTAGCATCCTCCTCTCTTTCCGTCAACTACCCAACAAAAGCAATGGGAGATGCTTTTGGCCAGCCCCTCTCCGCCTACCCAGCTTCAACTGGTGGACAGGCGGCGCGCACTGTGGAGAAGGAACCACTCCCCTGGGCCGCACTCTGGGCCGTTCAGAAATCTGAAAAGAATTATTTCTTCCCCCTCATCCTGCTCCTTCTTCCTTCTATGCCGCCGATCTCGTAGCCTCCATCCGCGGCGGCAGAAACGGAGAAGTGAGATCGTCTAACACCGGGTCTGAGCTTCCTTTAATTTTGTAAAAAAAGTTTCCACTCATGTGCTACACCAATACAACTCAACCGACCACCGTTCATACATCACGCATTGATTTAATACTTACCAAGAATACCTCTTTGAAGTAACAACAGGTGTGGTTAAGTGCATTTCACTTCTTTCTGGTTTCACTATTTGTAGAGCGACGTGAGGGAATTTAAGTGACGCCTCATGGGTAGTCGTTGTGGGTGCCGTTTACAGCTTTGCTTTCCAACCACATTCACATGGTGGATTGGCCTGAATTTTTTTCCTGAGCCGGTTGGATGTTCCCTTCACTGTCATCGTAATCAATTTCTGTCGTAAATTCGAAGCATATTTTAGCGAACTTCGAAAAGTTTTTTTTTTATATTAATTTTTTGGTGCCGCTTGCTTTGAAGCCGTTTTAAGTTTCCGTAGGACGGCATACCGTTTAAAAAAGTATTTCGGCCGTAACAGAGTAACAAGAAGCATGAACGCGACGCATGCCCCCATTCTTTGCGGTGCGCGATTAGCTTGATCATTTAATGAACTGAACGATGGAGCATGGTACGCTTCACTGGAAAACGATTGTGTCGGATAACAATGTGCAACATTTTTACACACTAATTATGTCGGTTCCAAATGTGAGCAAGATGATTGGAGTTTGTTTTGACATATTGGGAGAATAATGTATAGAATGTTCAGGGTTCAGGAAAACGATTCGTTCGCAATATTTTCTCACCCACACAATGAGCATAAGGTGTTAGTGAGCCCCATAGACATCTTTCAATAATAGAAGAGTAACAGCGTTTCGAAATTCTTGCGGATATTTGTAAACCATTCTTAACAAAACAGCCATTGTAATGGAACCTTTATGCGATATTCGGAGGCGAACAAACCAGTGGTTTAAACACCATGGCTTTTTTTAGGTATCTATCGTAATGTGGCGACGCCCTGACCATATATAGGTCTGTAGAAGATACCACAACCATCGGATGTCGTTTAAGGTTCGCGCCCCTTCTTGCGAAAGTTAGCAAGCTTAACAGCTATATTAAGTACGTACGCAAACGTTGCGCCCACGAATATTTCATAAGGAGCTAAGTAATGCTCCCAGGGTGAATAGAATGAGCTGCCGCCAAGAACATGGCCAGCTTGAGTTGAATTTATGACTCGACGCACTGGCTAATGTAAAGCAAATTTGCTGCTCTGCTCCTCCACTGCCCAGTGAGAGCGTAAAATCACCCGAAGCAAGAGCGGAGGCAAGCCTCGCGGGTCCGTTGCCCAACAGCTGTACGCCGTCGAGCGTTGATGGCGCAATTCTTATCAATTGGCCGCATTGTGTTCTTGCCCGCGTCTCCCCAGGGAAACAGCGACAAAGGCCGCCCCACGTCGCCGTCCATCCCGACGTCCACCCACGTGATCCTGGCGTACAGGCATCGCGCCAAGCAGATCGACCAAGTGAGCCGGGTCGCCTTCCCCATCGGCTTCTTTCTCTTCAACGCCCTCTACTGGCCCTACTACATGTTCTAGCTGGCCGCGGTCAAACAGCCCTACTTCCGTTCCTGCCGCTCTGCCTTTCGAAGGGAACGGACAACCGGCCCTGGGGACGACGACGCATGGCGCCGCTTCGCCAGGCACTGCTGCCATCACCGACACGGGCAGTCGGCGAGGAGGAACGGGAAAAGAAAAATCAACGTTCTTTGTACGGCTGCAGCTCCCCTTGCTGTTTGGCATGTTTCTTTGCGTTCTCTCTTTCGCTGGCTGCACTTACTTAAAGCGCCAGACTTTCGGCGGGCTGGTGGTGCAAGAAGTACAGCACAGGCGAGTGTGTTGTTTCTTTTTTATTTTTCATTCCGCGCTGTTTCCGAAGCGTTCATCGGAAAATCAGCTTCTTACACTGTCAAGTCACCGCGTTTGTGTGTACATAAGCGAGAACTTTGAGATCGTTTGGGCGCGCCGTGTGTTTGTGCGGGACTTTTTATGCCGTTGTTAGCTGCTCCACTCCACGTTCCGCACAAAAGCAGCAGCTGCGGCTGGCCATAGATAGCGCGCACAAGGCACCCACCTTTCGCGCGTAATTTAAAACACGTTAGGGCCTACCGCTGACGGACTGTGACCACGATGTTCGGTGTCCTTTGGCGGCATCAACATTCAGTTCGGGTCGATATATTGCAATCATATTGTACATGTTCAGCAAAGCGCGGAAACCGAAAACCGAGCCAAGTATAAATACCTGGCACTGGCGTCTCTTAGAGACTACTTTATCAACTACATCAGGGGCATGTTTCAAGAAACCCACTAAATGCCTTTGAGCGCCCTCGCGATGTTGGTAATAGACCACGCTACAACCGCTGTTTCGACATTTGCTTACGTTCTGCCCACAAGATACATCAATTCTGTCCTTTATAAAGCGTGTAAAGGTGGTAGCTCGTATATTCAACTCATAGTCACTGAAGGCGATGTCTGTTTTCAAACTCTTTTTTGAGTTTAGAAAGCTGCAAGGTTTGTTTTATTCTGACACTGGTGACTCACATGGTTAGTGTCTTTTATCTTTTACAAATGTTATTGCTACAGATAGTGTGAGCACTGATACTTCTTTCTTGTTTGTAAGAAGAGGAACTGAGCCCATTTGATGTCTTGCATGAACCTAATATTTGGCGGGTTCGTAATTATCCCGCGATTCGACGCGTCACAATTACGAAAATTGCTTCGCGAGATGAACCACTAAGTTCTGCGTTAACTCTTCACCAGCACTCTGTGTAAATGAGTTCCCATACGAGCGGACCATGTCCACTTTTTTTTCCTTCTCTAGTACACCGCTTAAGCTCACCTGTTGGATCTCCGTCAAGCTCTTTTCGGGCTCCTTGATTAGTTATGCGGCAGGTACTTCTCCGCAATTGCAGCGCGTGATGGCGCTCTCCATTTGGAGGGATTGAAGGGCTTTGGAGAGCGGGGACGCGGTCTTATATTCCCTCTCAACGGTTGGTCGACCGAGTGCACAAGTTTGAAGTGGGTGCATACTTGAGATTGGGCGGACGCAAAGGGAGCATTTAGGCTCAAAATGGACTGACACTCTAATTGGCCCTCCGTGCTTCTTCATTTCAGTCATCCCCCTTTAGGTTCTCAGGCTGCCCAAATACGCGGACATTATTGAAAATGATTAAATACAAATGATAATCTGTGTTTATTGCAATGTGTAAGCAAAACATTTATTTGATTGAAATGTGGCATGCTTGCTGTCGTATTCAGTACACTACGACAACCCGCATATCAGGCATTCATTTTTGTCACGGGTGATTTTCTTGTTTGGTCCTGGTTGCCGATCCTGCGATATAACTTGCCCTGTGATATCAACTATGAACAGTTCTGGCGGAACTGGTCTTTAAAGAGGTAGAGTTATTGAATTCTTGATTCGTCTTATGCCGGAATATAGGTGACCCCAACGTAGTCTATCTATACTTTTTATGCCCTGCATTTTCAAATAAAAGCAGCAATAATTTTTTGCCATAACCAAATTCACTGTGACGAGCAAGCTCATTGCGTTTCATTCTGTAATTTAAAGACAAGGTTCGCCTGCTCGCACTCACGTTGCAGTTTACTGCAGCAACATTTAACCTTTGCTAGACCCTATTGTTTCATACCAAATACCTTAATGCGGACGGCCATTGTTAAGTCTTAAAGCGAAGTAAAGAATTTGCGATAGTTCAATGTGAACTACGGTTCACATCTGCTTGTATCGCGAAACTGAAAAAAAAAGAGCTTGACTGATCCTGCTGTTGAAAGAACTTGTGCCACTCGCAAAATTACCCGGACGTAGCTATGGTAAGTTGACAATTTGGAATCGCCTTAGGAGCCAAACAGAGAAATCTAACTTGAGTTCTATACTTCGTATGATTCGCCGGCCTATAGTGAATAGTTGATACACGCTAAGAGTTTTCAAAATATGGCTTGATGTGCACAGATAAAAACCAGGAAGGCACTGTTATTTCACGTACTTTTCCTTCTAAGAAGTATAAACTTTTTATGGTGTGATTACCAGCCAGCACAGTAAATCTTGCAAAACAAATCCTGTTTAGTGCAGTACTAATAGTGTGATTGTGCGCTATAAGCGATTATCAGACTGTAGAGGTTATAATCAGAAATTGAAATAAGGTGAAAAAATTGGATTGTGTAAGTCCTGAGGAAACATCACGAAGAGAAAGGGAACAATTGTGCAAGATATGAGCATTCCTAATCATTTTGTTTTTGCCAAGAAACCTGTGTAGCGTTCGGTGTACTGGGACACAAAAAATTGTTAGGATTTCACGTGCCTGCATCCTCTAGCGCTGAAATACCCTTCCCCGCGTCCTGGTGATATGATACGTTTTACTGCGTGCGTACATTACATGGCATAGCACTGTAGTCATAATGTAAATAGTGTGAATCGAATAACCTGTATTGGTTTCACAGCCGCTACATGTTACACTGAGGAAGAAATAGCTACTCCGTTTATATATATTTACTCCACTGTTCATATTTTGAGACTATTTCGCTAGCTTGACTTGAATATATACATATTTATGTAAATATTCGCAAAATTGTGCATGTTCCAAATGATACGGGGTACGTTTCCTGCAAAACAAAAAGTTATCTCATGTTTATCTATATTCTCATAATACTGTTGGACAAATGTTGTTGTGCTACATGACAATTGTGCCTGAAATCATGTGACATGTCAGGTTGCTCATCTATGTTGTGCAAATGTTATATTTGTTTGAAGAGTCTCTATTAGGTTGCAATTGCGGGAGCGCGCATAATAACCCGAACTTCTCACATCTGGAGCTCGGAAGCGCAACAAATAAGTTGGACGTGAAAGGCTGGTCATAAGGTGTTATTATTTTAGTTTAGTTTAATTGATTCATTGTACTGAGTACAAAAGTTGTATAAGTGACAATTGTATCCTAGGGAGCAATATTATACAAAATGAGCAACAACTGAACTCTTCTTGTTTTATTCCTTGTCTTCGACTCGTAGCAGTTAGTCCGACGATCAGTGAGACTTTCGGCAAGATATAATGTTGAGGCACTGAAATACAATGCACAAAGAATTTGTTTACGTAGCTATTTTTGAAGGATGTAGAAAACGTTTCCCCCACGTTTTCAGTATCAATGCCTGCCAAAAAGAAGCTGTTATTTCTGTTGTGTCAGATTTTTTTTTTACTCCTCAGCTTTTATTACCTGAGCTTGCGGACTAGCTGTAGGATAAAAACAATTCTGGGGTACTTTAAATGGTACGTTGTGTTTTTCGGAAGCAGAAAATGCAGGAAGTTTTGCTAGGATGAATATATCTTATTTGTTTGCGAGTTTGGTTTCATCTGTCGGTACCTTGTGCAAATCGTGCTTACGCATATTTTTGTGATACAGAAAAAATAAACGATTCCATGGTCTGGTGTCCCTTCCTGCTGTAAGCTTCAAGGAGGCCTTTCAAGCGCGATATCCGCAATAGTATGAGGCTTTGATCTTATTATTTTATCATTTTGAGACAGTAGATTCGCTCGGGATGGCAAAAGACAGTTTCCTGTTTGCGAGATAAAGAAAAATGAGTAAAACATTGTCTCATACCAGAATCAGCTTTTACTCAAAACTAACCTTTATTCTTTTATGAACCCTTTAGAGTTGTTATGAAGCACATATTTTGCATACAGTAGGCCGTTATCTTGAATACTAGCTGAGCAATAAACTTGGAAGAAATCTCTGTGAAATATGCGACAATAAACATAAAATATTGGTGACTATGGAATTACGCCTGATCGTTCCGACACCCTTGGAACACTTTGGAAGGTTACATTGTCCCCAAAGGTAGATTTTGTCGTCAGTGGTGTCAGCGCACGACAACTTAGTACCGCGCCAAACCAATTTGAATTATTTATCACGAAAGTAATGCGATCCCCCGAAATGATTGACATGTATAATAAAGGCCCCCAGCGGGGTAATATTCAAGCTTCTGTTGTTATAGCTTACAGGCTAGACTTAGCCACTCGAAATCAATCCTTGTATAGCACTTCGGTACTCATAAATGTCCTGGAACTAGCATGAGGTTCTATAAAGGCTTGTGGGGCCATAAATCTTATCATTTATTATGGAGCACACTAGAACATCGGTAAATAGAAATTGCTTCAACAGTATTACGGCTTCGAAGTCGCCTGGGTTTGTTCCCGCAACGTAAAGATACTGCAACTAAATGCAGCAGAGATTTTTGAACTCGCAGCTAACAATATCCGAGCCGGTTTCGGCCGTTCAGCAAGCAGAGTCGGCTTTGTAAACACTCAGGACATTTTTTTAAGCATAAAAAGGATCAAAATTTCTTATTCCGTAACAAGGTGGCCACAAATGACACTATACTAAAGAAATTGTCAGTGAAACAGCGTCTTTCACATTTCGCAGCTGGGTTGGCGAATTAACATTTGGCCAATTAACCCATCTTTCTTGTAATAGGAACTCCTTACAAACATAACGTACATTGGCGGTTCCTAACCATTCCTTTTATAGAGAATTCACTATATTTTACATAACAGTTTGCAGCGCATAATACGGCAACCCTCTATGAGATGTTGGTGAATTTACATGCTGCAGTTTTCCAACTCACTTGACGACTATCTTTTTCACCACAAGAAATCGTCAGGGAATAATTTTAGTTAAAACTAGGTTTATTAAATGTACGACCAACTAACTAGTCCACCAGACGAAGTGCCAATAGAAATTACAGTCAATATCCTCGTTCTAAGGGATTTAGCCAGTTGTTTCGCTAAAAAGCAAGTAACTGAAAATTAGCTTCTGGCTTAGAAATACTAACGTAGGTAGATTAAAACTAGAAATAATGTACCATGAAAAATACGTTTCCGCTTCCACAACAATTCTACAGAACATATCACCCACCGTATACCTCCCTCCACCCACACCCCCTGAATGCCCCAACACCTCATAACGCATAGTGTGCGTGCGCCCCTGCCATCCAAACCACTTTCTTCCTCCTTCTTTAAGCAGTGTGAAGACGAGCTTACGAACAACATCATCTTCCCCTTCAGTAAACGTTTATCAATAGCAACAAAAACCACTCCCACCAATGGACAGACGCAACCACTGATATAAGCGCACCCGTGAATGAGCACGCAAAAAGCATTTCTTTCGGTAAGTAGAAAATGGCATGTGTAGATCCCCGCATAAAATTGAGGACCCGAAATGTCACATACACTTGGTAGATTTCGTAACAACCGCCTACCAGAATGGGCAGTAGGCATATCGCTCATCAAAGGTAAGTTCCTCACTTATCATTTCCCTACAGGTAAGAAATCTTATCCGTCACTATTAATTCGTAATGCCTAATAATTCCTATATAATTTTTAAATAAGTCCTTAAAGATTTCTGGGTATGCTCTGGGGCTTTATATAGGAGTACCCGACTCTTAAATTCACTGAAGGATAAAAAGAGTTTGTGGTATGGTTGCCTGAATTCTTCCTGCTTGTTCAGCTGTGCTCGGCTTTATGGAATGTGCATTAGACTTAGATAGCGGTGGTGGTGCCGGTATGCGTTCGAACCGGATGACGGAAAATGTGGGCACCTTGCCCGAAGGCTTCTTACTCAATGAGAGTAACCATAGAGTCAAGTTGGCAGTGGCGCCCGTGTCTTAAAAAGACGTAAAATAGCTTAAAGTGCGCTAAATCCTCGCGATGCGATGCGGCGCCGTACTATCCTACCATGGCCACGATCTTTTACCAATGGAACTGCAGGGGAATCAAGAACAAATCGGTAGAACTTCAATTACACATCGAGAGCCTCGACCAGAAGCCGGACGTGATCGCGCTCCAGGAGACCCGCGGCAGACCCAGAATCCCGGGATACGTGACTTACGCGGACCCGTCGGAAGAAGGGACGGCGGTCCTGGTACGCAGCAACGTGGCGGCCACCCAGCACCTCACGGCCCAGAAGGGCTGCGAACACAACTCGCTGACTGAGGGGTGGAAACGGCAGAGAAGGAACACAAAGCTTCCCAAGCGCATAGCCTCGCTGAACAAGCAAATTTCCGAGTACGCCGCCAAGCTCTGCCGGAGAACTCAATGAGCACGTGCGACGGCCTGCAGGGCATGCTGTCCGCGTGCAAGACCTGGTGCCTCCTGCGACACTTGGTCGACCCGCTGAATGGTAGGGCGGCCACAAACCGAAACCTCACCAAGGTCCTCAACGCCTACGGCGGGGACGGCAAGAGGCTCATAGAAGACCTGAAGGCGAAGTATCTTAAGACGGAGCGCGGGCAGTTCCCGCTGCCGGAGGAATACGGGGGACCCGAAAATCCGGAGCAGGACGAGCCCTTTACCACCACAGAACTACTGACGGCGATCGACGAGAGTAACAAAAAGAGCGCACCCGGCACGGACACCATTACCTACCGACTCCTGAACAACATGGGCGACGCGGCGACGGGCGAGCTCCCGGACCACATCAACCTGGCCTGGGAACGCTCGGAGCTACCCTTGGAATGGAAGGAAGCAGAAGTGAGATTTATTCCCAAGCCGGGCAAACCACTGACAATAGAGAACATGCGCCCGATCTCACTCACGTCCTGCGTGGGCAAGGTCGTGGAACACATGGTTCTCCGAAGACTCCAAGGGTTCCTGGATGAGACGAACCAGATGCCGGCTACTATGTACGGGTTCCGCCAGCACCTGTGCACCCAAGATGTCCTCCTCCAGCTAAACGAACTGGTGTTCAAGAAGGCCACGAGACACTCACCACGCGGGATACTTGCGTTGGACCTCAAGGGGGCCTTCAACAACGTGTCCCACGGAAGCGTGCTCGAGAACCTCCGCAAGACGGGCTGCAGCCGCAGGACGTACGGCAGCGTTGAGAAATTTCTGACTAAGCGTACGGTGACCCTAAGGATAGGGGAGGAACGGTCCGACCCGATCGAGTTCGGTGACAGGGGCACTCCGCAAGGGTCGATCTTGTCGCCGCTGCTCTTCAGTTTGGCCCTCCTGCCCCTGTCCAGGTTACTCCAAGAGATCGAAGGCGTGGACCACGCGTTCTACGCCTACGACATTACGGTGTGGACGACGTCCCGAGCGGGTTCCAAAGCCTGGGTGGAAGAAACCTTGCAGAGGGCGGCGACGACCGTCCACGAGTACGCCAAGACCTGCGGGCTGAGCTGTGCCCGCAGAAGTCGGAGCTGTTGATGGTGCAGCCAGGTAGGCCCAAGAAGGAACCGCCACCGAACGTGATCGTCACGATCGACGGCACGAAGATCGAGCCCAGGCAGCAGGTCTGTATCCTGGGCCTGTTGCTGCGCGATGACCGCAAGGCCACCGCATCCACACACAAGATCAAGACCGTCTCCGAGCAGATCTCGAGCATGATCAGAAGAGTCACCAACAGGAACCGAGGAATCAAGGAAGACGACGCCCTGAAATTGGTGCAGGCGTTCATCGTGTCCCGCATCACTTATTCCGCCCCGTGCCTCCAGCTGACGAAGGCGGACCGTGAGGCCCTGGACACGGTGGCCAGAAAGGCGACCAAGCTCGCCCTGGGAGTGCCCGTCTATTCGTCCACGCAAAAACTGCTGGGCATGGGCAGGCACAACACGGTGGACGAAATGGTGGAGGCCCACCTCTCTAACCAAACGATCAGACTAAGTTAGACCGAACACGGACGGACCGTCCTGCGCAAGGTGGGATGGAGCATCGAACCGCATCCAGACACCGAGACATTACCTCCTGAGTGGAGGGACATCGTAAAGACCAAGCCCCTTCCCAGGAACATGCAGCCCGGGAAAAACGAAGGGAGGCGGTCCGCAAGGGTCAGGGCGCTGGCCCGCCAGCTCGAAGAGGACCCCGACGTCCTCTACGCGGACGCGGCGCTTCCCAAGTACGGAACCAAAGCTACGGCGGCGGTCACCACCATAGACTCCCTGGTGACCTGCGCATCGGTCCGCACGACCCAATCGATCGAAGCAGAGGAAGTTGCCGTGGCCCTCGCGCTAACACATCCGAGGGCCGGCACTATAGTCACGGACTCTAAGAAGGCATACGCCATCTTCCGAAAAGGGAGGGTGTCCCTCGCGGCACATGCGATATTGTCCAAGCGAAGGTCCCCGAGGCGAGCCTTAGAGCTCGCGTGGGTGCCGGCTCATTCGAAGGTGGAAGGAAACGAACTCGCCGACCACCACGCCCGAGAGTTATCCGTCCGGGCCGAGGACGAGCCCGCGCAGGTTCGCCCCGTCACGAGCTATAGAGAAATTACTGAAATGTACAGAGAGCGTAGATGCAGATTTCCCAGGCCTCACCCGCAGTTGAGCCGAAAACAGCAGACCGTAATCCGAAGAATACAGGCGGGGTCGCTAGCGCATCCCACAGTTATAAACAAGATGTACCCGGACAGGTACGAGAGTACTTGCCCGTTCTGCAAATACAGACAAGGCACTCTGGCACACGTCCTGGCTGGGTGCAAGTCTCTTGAGATCCGCCCGCTCCCCACCCCTATTCCCACACCCGACCCCCGAGAGCGATGGGAGACCTTGTTGTCTAGCCCAGACCTGACGATCCAGCTCGCGCTGGCAGCCAGGGGGCAGGAGCTGCTAAACGCATATGGGAACCCTAGGAGAGGGTTTCACCCCATCCGGTGCCTGCGTGCACGAGCCAATACCTTATTGGGCTCAATAAAAGTTGATTCTCTCTCTCTCTAGGTATCGCCAGTCGTATCCGCCGTGGCTGCTCGGTGGCTAAGGCGTTGTGCTGGTGACCCGGAGTACGTGGGTTCGATCTCGGCCGCGGTCACCGCTTTTCAGGTGGATGTTAGGAGGGAAAACGCCCGTGTGTCGACACTCCGGTGCACGTTAAAGATCCACACGCGGGCGACATTACTGCGGGGCCCTCCCCTACGGCGCGACTAATCTTCAAGGTGCAGATTCGGGGCATTTAACTCCATGATTTCAATTTCTTTTTACCGTCAATCATGCGTTCGGCCCTGCAGATGCGCGAGAAGTGAAATCTAAAGGCTTGTCGACGGTATAACCTGTGCCCCACGCAGGCGCATGATCGGTTACGTTCTTTACGCTACGACAGTATAGTTATTGCGCCAACTGATGTATCGGCGGTAATAGTCTTACGCACGCGTCCAAATCTCATTTCTACCTGAACCATTACCAGAATTTTCAGCATAGTGCTCATTCAGGAACGCACCTCACGTTTTCTCCCGGGTTTCCGCACTTCAAGTGGGGTGTCACCCGGGTAGCACTTAATTCACCACAGGTGGAAACAGTCTATCGCCAACGCAATGCAGTGAATGAATCGTAAATTGACGGTGGAAATATTTTTCTGGGAGATTAATGCACCCAAGCTCCTGCTGTACTATGAGGGGAGCCGTAAAGTAGTGCTGCGGATTAATTTAGACACCCTTGGCACTTTCAAAGTGAACCGAAATCTCAACACGCAGGCGTATTTTTTTGTCTCAAAAAAAAGAAAACTGCCGTGGCCAGGACCGCGAACCTATGTCATGGTGACCAGCAGCGCAATGGCTCAGCCTCGGAACGATGGCGAGGGGGTGCTGAGAGAATCGCAAAGCCCTCCATGTACATATGATTCAGTTACTACCATCGAATAAGATCCCAACGTGGCTATCTCCACAAAAAGCATTCCTGTGTAACATAGCCGAGCTAAGGGTTGTCTTCATCTCCGGTTTTGTGAAACTCCATATATGCGAACCATACGTAGGACCGTTAGTGCTTGCCTGAGCGAGCTCAGAATTTTCTTATGCAGCCGAAATGAACCTAAAGTTTCCAAAACAACCATAACTTTAAGAATTAATACGCAAAAGGCGCCTAAACCACCCACCATATAAACAATTGTAAAAAAAATCGCAACATGCATACCATAGCTACAGCACCGCGCACTGGCTGATGTAGCTACAGTGGAGGCATAGTGCGCCTCAACAGCTGTGGATGCGCATGAGAGGCTGTCCCGCCTACCGAACTCGGCCGGAAGTGGGTGCGGCGAAGTTATTTTTTTTTAAAGCGAAGCTTTTTACCTCTTCCCCCAAGGGTTCTTTCGCGACCGTTGGTGTCACCAGAAAACTTCAGCGAACAAATAAAAGAATTTACTGGCAACACCGGGAATCGAACCTGGAACTAATAGACTAACAAAGGGAGAGCCCGTTATCTTACCGATTTAGCTACGAGCCCACGCGAAGACGGGGACGACAGGTGGTGTACTCACCAAGCACATCTGCGGGTTTACCACCGGCTTTCTCGCTGAATGCTACGTGAAAGCGTCACGCGATCACTCACGCCCGTCTAGCGGCCCGGTGCGCACCTTGCTCATGTGCTAAGAGTTACAAATATTAAAGGAAGTTTGCACCAATGGCATCTCACTTCTAGTACGCCAATGTGCTAAAGCCTGTGGCCTCCAGTGTTCACGTAAAAAATCACAGCTCCTTGTCGTCCGCCCTCGTGCCAAATCAAGAAATACATTCAAATACTCCTTGATGGCCAGGCCATCACTCCAAGCAACAGCATCAAGATCCTGGGCCTACATCTCGAGGCTAACACCAAAAGTGACGTCTCCTTGCAGCGCCTCAAAAACAGCGTTAATCAAATCATACACATGATCGGGCGAGTTGCCACCAAGAAGCGAGTCCTAAAGGAATCCGGCACCTTTCGATTAATAGAAGCTTTTGTCCTCTCGAGCGTCACTTACGTCAACCCCCTGTCTTCTTCTCGACAAGGAAGACATAGAGATGCTTTATATAATGATTAGAAAGGCAATCAAGCAAGCCATTGGTCTTCTCATGAGTGCGTCCACACAGAGGCTGCTTAGCACGGGGCTCCACAACACGGTGGAAGAGCTGATAGAAGGCCATCTTTATAACCAGAAGGCCTGACTAAGAACTGCGGTGGGTACCCACATGCTTCACCAGATTGGCTTGGCAGCCCAGAATGTCACTCCACTTGACGTACTCCCAGACTCTTGGCGACTAAAACTACAGATGCTCCCTTTGCTTAGAAATATGAACCCCTCACATGACGAGGGTTACCGAAAAGCACGGGCTCAAGCGCTAAACACCACCCTGGGGGGATCATGCAGTTATCTACACAGAAGTCTCCAAACATCAAGGGCAGCAATACGCCATCATCGTGGCTGCCTCCAGAACCAACCTCCTTGCGTGTACCTCGCTTAGGACCCAAGAAATGACAGCAGCAGAAGAGGCAGCCATCACCTTGGCTCTCAATCAACCAGGGGATCGGAGGGCAGTCACTGATTCCCAGCAAGCCTACTGGAATTACCAGCCGGGTTGGGTGTCCTGACGTGCACTGCGCGTGCTAAAAAACCACTCCCCAAACGGTTCCATTCAGCTCATCTGGACACCCCCTCACGCTTCAATGAAGGGCAACAAATATGCCCACCCAACAAGCCTGCACTTTTACCCACCGTGCTATGGAGCTGTACGATGACAGTCACCCGCTTATCTCGTTCAGACACATAACCCAGCATTATCGCCTTCTGAGACAGACCGTACCTTCGCCTTACCCAGACCTTTAGAGAGAACAACAAACTACCCTACGGCTCACAAACCGGGCTCCTTCCCACAGCCTACGCGTTTTCACTTAATGCATCCGAATCGCAACGACGCTGAATGTAAATTTTGCTCAATAGTCGGAACACTCCGCCCCGTAATCGATGTGTGCGACTTTAGCCCTGACTACTTCTTAAACGCCTTTTGGCGCTTAAGAAGTAGTTATGGAACACCAACTAGCCCGAACGCAAGCCCTTCTTTACCCCTGAGCACCCTCCTCTGTTTCCGTCAACTACCCAACAAGAGCAATGGGAGATGCTGCTGTCAATTCCCGCTCTACCTACCCAGCTTCAGCGAGTGGACAGAACACAGGCCGCGCGGACTGCATATAGGCCCCATAGAAGAAGGAATCACTCCCCAGGGCTGCACTCTGGGCCGTTCAGAAATCTGAACAGAAGTATTTCTTCCTCCTCCTTCTCCTTCTCTGCCGCAAATCTCGTCGCCTCCGTCCGCGGCACAGAGACGGAGAAGTCAGATCGTCTAACACCAGGTTGGAGCTTACTTTAATTTTATAAAAACAGTTTCCACTCTTGTGCTACACCAATAAAACTCAACCAAACACCGTTCATGTATCATGCATTGATTTAACCTTACCAAGAATATCTCTTTGAAGTAATAAATGGTGTGGTTAAGTACATTTCACTTTTCTCTGGTTTTACTATTTGTAGAGCGATGTGAGTGAATTTAAGTGACGTCGCATGGGTAATCGTTATGGGTGCCGTTTACAGCTTTGCTTTCCAACCACATTCACGGGGTGGATTGGCGCGATTTTTTTTTTCAGATGGCGAAGGGTCTTTTTCTGTTAGTGTATTACATCTCGGTGATACCATCAATGTACTAAAGTGGTTGTTTCGGCGTATCGGTTGAATATGAAGAAAAGAAAAAAACAGCATAGCTGGAAGTTTGAGCACATACAACGGCAGACGGAACACATTCGAGTCAACGACGTTGGCTTACACTGTGAGGGAGGCGTACACAAGAACTGTTTGGCATATTACTTCCTTCCTTGCACCCCCACTCCGCCCTTCCATTCATCTTCATTTCTTTGGATGCTGATAATGATAGGCGCACACCACTTAGGGTAGAAAACGGACGTCTTGGATTAGGGATCAGGCTCGGGAGGGCGATATACTAGCCCAAATTTAAAAAAATGAAGTCGAGTCTGGCCACGCATCTAATACGAATAACAGACAACCACCGGTTCATTAGGGTAACAGGGTGCCATCCAACGCTGCTAGTAAGAAGCGAAAGCGGGTACCTAGACAGAGACACCAGATAAAACAAACAGGGGCAAAGAACGGATTAGATAGCGCAGGCTATGGGAGACTGGAGCTTTATTAGAGAGGCCTTGGTCTTGGATAGGGTATGAACTGGCCATTCGCCTGTTTTGCTTCGCTGTGAATGTCACCGCAAGACCGTAGTCTCCTGGCTCCCCTCCCACGCGCCTCTCTCTCCTCCCTTCTCTTTTAGGCGGGTTAAGAAATGCTATAGCCGTAAAACAAAAATTGCCGCGCATCATTCTCGGTCTGGAGCCAGTACAGACGCGAAAGTAAACATTTAATAAGCCAGAGTCGCTGAGCGCCGAGATCTGTGGGCAAATGGCGTCTATGAATCATATGGAAATGAAATTCAGCAGCGACCAAATCACTTCTGAAAGTGTGACGAATGCCCTCATTAGAAATCCGTATCCGTTGTACTTCACTTGGCCGAGTCCGGGAGAACATACTGCTGAAGCCCTTACATCAGCTAAACAGATCGAATTGTTATTTGTGGCTGCGTGTAAGAACATTTTTTTTCTCGTTAGTGGTAGTGCCCTCGCCTGGTTTGTTCGTTTCAATAATTACTTGAAGTGGACAGGGCTAAACACGTTTCTGTAACACGGATTTATCACGGAACTGGCTGTTTCTGAGACGTGCAGCCAAAAACTATTCAAAAAACTTAGTGGACTGAAACGTTAAGCTTGCAATGCATACCGTGTATGCTCACTACATCCAACGAGTCATTAGATCCAACGAGTCAGGACACCACAAGGTCACGTTATGTCACAGTCAGCAGATCTAAGAAGTCAAGAGGTCTACCCGAGTCACTAGATCCAACGCGTCTCTAGATCCAACGAGTTATTACATTGAAAAACCGTCGTGCTTGCCTTTTTCGGGGTTGGGTGCACATTGCTTTATTTCTTTTTGTTTTTGTTTTTGCCTTGTTTGCTTAGGTGCATGAGGTACATGATTGTTGTTTTGTTCGCTCAAACGTCGCTCTTTGTTGCCTTATTTCGCTCTTGTTTCCTTTTGCTTTTTTTTCAAAATTGTAAAAGCCGCTGCCCTAGCCTGGGACAGCGTAACGCCCCACAGGAGGCAGGCTCACCTGGGCTAACACTGGGATGTCGGGATTATACTTTCCAGCGCCTTGGTTAGCGTGAACAATGCTTTCTTGTGCCCTCTACGATTTAGAAATGCTTTTATTTTACTCGGTTCCACGAATAGCCTGTTTATGAACAACTTGCTGCGTTGTTATTTTTTACAAGCTAAAATGGAAGCTCGGGAGCAGTGGCTTCAAACTTATTGGCTTCACTTGAGGGATAAAAAAGAGGAAATTGAAAAGATAAAAATTTCAGCTGAAACAATGAAGAAAAAAAGAAGACGGAGCAAATTGTTTCAACCATTTTTTAGTCGGTTTTCACAAAAGTTTAAACTGATGCACGTAAATGCTTGCCAAGCTTTTTCGGGCTCCTGTGCAATGAACACTTTTAGGTGACACAGGAAGGGGTGTTCACCAGTTTGTGTGGCTAGACATGTAAAAGGCGAGCGAATAGAAGGAATTCATAGCGAATTTCTACGAAGGTATGATGAATGAGTGTCTTTTTATTTACCAATAATTTTTTAAAAAGTGTCTGGAAAGGTCCTTACTACAGCAAAACTTGCCACCATGATTGGGAAAAATGTATTCAAAGCTGGCGATTGGATCCATACTCAGAACAAAGGTTCAATTTTCTCATCTGAGTATTGCAAGATCACAAAACATATAATAGCAATGCACATTATTTTTCTTGAGCGAAAAGAATCCTCTAACCTCATCAACATAAATTCACAAAGGCATTGTCAGCTGTTGCACAGCTGATGGAAACAGTTTATGATTTTTATTTCTGGTAGCTGTGGTAGCTGGACAACAAATTCACGTCTAGCTGGACAACAAATTCACGTCATCTGTGTAGATTTTTCCAAACATTCTGATTAAGTTCAACGCAAAAAAAAAAAGAATTTTAAGCTCCAGCAACTACAAATTATTTCAGATATAATAAATTGGATTGTCTCGTATTTAGGGGACCGTCAGCAGAAAGTACGCATTGTGAAATCCACATCTAACTCCTTAAAAGCATTTCCTGGTGTCCCACAGGGATCTGTTTTGCATAGGGCGTTTGTTGTGTTGATTTTCATAAATGATATTTGAACACTTGTTGAAAGTTCGGTTAAGAACAAACATTTTGCCGACGACCATTTGGCATTACACTCCTGTAACTAAAATTTGTCGATGAGTAAACACCTCGCGTGGTTGGTGTGTGGAATGATAATTAAGTATTCAAAGACAAAGTTTACCCATATAGCAAAAAAGAAAAAAAATCTGTACTATCCTCAGACTAGAGAACTGGAATAAATTTCCTGAATAAAACACAGACCTCTAAATAACACCGCTTTAAGTACGATTTAGGCAGCATACTCAGGTTGGGAAGGTGCGCTTGAAAGCCCGTAGAAAGCTGCGGAAAAGAACTACAACATGCCCCGAAATGCTGAATTACTTGCATGCAAGACATTTTCACGACCTATATTGGAGTTTGCTTCTTCCGTGCAGAGTCTTCAACAGCAATCAGTGAGCGAAAGTTTAGACAAACAATTACACATAGCAGTGCGCTTACTATGCTTGTAATACCGCCGAACAGAATCGGTTGCAAATATGTTAAAGTCATGTGATCTCGTACTGCTGCGTACAGCGAGAAAACAGGTTGAAACTAGTGATGTAAATTATGAGGGGACAAAGAAAAATAAACGAGGACACATCCAACACCCTGCCCCTAATTCAAGGGATCGGTTGAATTAGGGACCCAATAGGACCTTATTGGGCTCTTCCAGAAGGTTTACACATTCCTTTCTGGTTAAGTGAGGTAGAGACTTCTTGAGTACAGCGTTGCTAGTTTGGTTGTTAAAAAGCTCGAGCGCTCGCTAGTATTGTATTACCGGCCACACGAAACGTAATGTTCTTCTTGTAGTATATTGTTCGCTTGTTTTATACTCCCCCATCTAATGCCCCTCAAGTGAGGTTTATAGCATTAAATAAATAAATAAATAAATAAATAAATAAATAAATAAATAAATAAATAAATAAAACGGCGGAAAAAATGAACACGAGAAGGGTACCAGAGGCAAAGCTCTGCTTCCGTGTTTCCTTTCTCGTCTTACTTTTTTACGCTGTTTCATCTAATAATATGCTGAAGTGTGAAGCAAGAATAGAAAATTCGGTATAGCTATATAGCACTATATAGGTAGAAGGCTAGGGGAGGAGGTTTCAGCCGGAACTACCCTCCCATCCCTCCCTCCTCACAAAGTCACTATTTTCAACGAATGAGAACATCCAAAGGGTCGGTACATCCATCCGAGTCATTAGATCCAACGTGTCAAGACATCCAACGGGTCAGCACACCCACCCGAGTCACTAGATCCAACGCGTCACTAGACCCCACGGGTCAGTAGATCCACGAATGAACCCACTGGCTAGTTGTATCTAGTGACGCGTTGAATCTAAGTACCCGGAATCATTAATACGACACAGCTCTTTTTACAGGACATGGCAACAAGCCGCTAGGAGGAAGCAGGTACGAATGGATGGGGTAGACGCACGCGTTTTCCCCCCTTACTAGATATCTGAATTCAGATTCATTCGTTTCTTCGGAAGTGTAGCAAAGCCGTTTTAGTTACGAATGCTCCAAGAATGTCAGTAACAAAGCAAGAACGCGGACGAGACGTGGAGAGAGACCCGAATACCGAGCTACGCGCGACAGCTACCGGCATAGCGAAATACTATTAAGTGGATTACGCCCTGGGAACGCAGCACCATCTATTGCCGCCTAGAAGAACCGAGAATGGGCTTCAGTGCTGCCCGGGTTTTCCGTTGCTGTCCTCCCTCCCTCCCTCCCTCCCTCCCTCCCTCCCCAGTTCCCTCCTCCCCTCCCATTTGTCCTCTCTCTCTCTCTCTCTCTCTCTCTCTCTCTCTCTCTCTGCTTTTGCAATTCGATTGAAAAGGCAGGCCGTTGCTTCTTTCGGGAACTGCACGACTGCAGCCTGTTTTCACTTCCGGGCAAGAGTGCTACGTGCGCATTGTGTTGCACGCAGAATTCGGCTCCCAACTTTTCAAAGAAATAGACCGCTGCCCGGGACGCCTTGGCATGTGGGTCGCATGGGAAATATGTTTATCTAGGAAGAGGCACGTGGCTAAAAACTGGCCTAGTGTTGAGACGTGAACGCATTTTCAGAACAGTTGCAGTGCCGGCGTCAGCGGTGAGGTTGAGCGTGCGGCATACTAAAGCATATTCCTTGTCACCTTTCGAGAAAATATGCTTTCCTCGGCAAAACAAATTGCGGACTTGCCCGCATATGCTTCATTGTTTCCCTTCTATTCGCAAACAATATCACGGCTGTACCCATTACCATTTCTATTGTGAATGTTGATGAATGCAGATGAAACCACCAAGAGGGCGAGCAAGCATGTCTGTGAATGGCGTAACGGTAAATCTTGCAACGGCGGAAGGACGCCTAGCCACGGTTCAATTAAATCTATAAAAAAATTGCGAAACATTAAAAGGCAGTAATAACATATCGCTTAGAACGTGAGATTTCACAGCAGAAGTAGTTCCTTTTCTGATTCGCTTCGATTACCACAAAACGCCGAATGTGGGACTTTATTGTAACAAATTCACATTTTGCAACACTTGGGGATACTTTATCATGTATGAGGCCAGAAATTCTATTTAAATAATCATGAGGATATGACCCTAAGCTGACGATTTGTAAAGCATGTCCTTTTGTACATTGGGCTAATGCTTATATAGACTCGCAGTGTTGCCTCCAGTAGGGTCTACGCACCGAGCGCCGTTGCTGCAATAACCCAACTCAATATAGATAGCTGCAGATTAAGGCAAAACAACAGTTTGGTTCACATAGCAAATAAAATGGAATGAAGTTTTCATTCGGTCTCATAAAAACTGCCTTCATAACTACATTGCCGTCATAAAAACTGGTCTTTCTGTTAAACGAAATAAATTCATTTCCCAGTATGGGCGCGGCCATACCACGTCACAATCGATGAGTTCATGCCCATTTTTAGGTTCATGAATAAGCTACGACAAGTTTTGTGAAACTTCGTCGTTCCTTTGGGGTACTCCGCGATCATACCCCCTGCCCCCTTTCCTTCCTTCTCACGGGATTCGCACTCTGCTCGAGAGAGGTGAGAGTGCTTTCTGCGCAGCAACCAACGTGAAGACTGTCTTGGTTAAGGGGTCAACCCAGAAGAGGATCGTGATTACGAGTCGTTTAGAGAAAATTGACGACAAAGAAGAGGTAATAATTCAGGTTACCGAATTCAATGACTTGCTTTCGGATTCTAAAAGTAAAGCCGTGCTTTATCGGTGAATGACGGGTGGTTCATCCCAAGCAGTTACAGTCATCAGAAGGGTTTACTTCTGCAGAGGATGCCCAATTTCTTGGGTGCTCCGCTAGAGGAGTTGCGGTTCGGTTTTCTTCTCGTTGCAGTAACTATTGCCTGATCAGTCCTCCAGAAACGGATGATTTTGTGCTATTCTCATCCTTCGATCTGACGGAGGCCTTGTCCATCATCTGGGGCGCCGGGGCTTCGTGGCGTGACTGTTGGTGATATTAAATTTTTGACTGAGGAATTCGCACCGGTTATATTGAATGTAAAAAATTTATCTGTCACGTTTTGTTGAAGTCTTCAAAGGAGGAAAGTGTCTAAGATAATTTTGCTCCAGAAGAAGCCAGGTCCGGGTTTCGATTTAGACAACTTAAGGCCGATTTCTTTGACATCAAACATGATCCAACTATTATAGTGAATAGTTTTTGAACGGCTAGCTTCTTTCATGCAGGACAGGCAAGTAGTTAGTCCTGCTCAGACTGGTTTTAGGAGGGAATGTTTCATTTGGAACTCTGATGTGGACTTGGCGGCGACGGTTTGCTTACACAAAAAGAAAAAATGGTGTAGGCATTAGTGGCCTTAGATGCAGCTAAATCTTATGACAGTGTCGAGCATGCACCTTGCTGAACAAAGTAGCCCGCATAAACCTACCCGCAAACTTTTTTGCTTGGATTAAGGAGTTTTGGCCGATCGGAAATTCTTTTGTAAAGACGGAAGAGTATTTTCAGAAACGTTTCTACAAACAAGAGCTGTGCCTCAAGGATTTGTTTTATCACCATACTTTTCAACATCCTTTAGAATGACATTCTTCTACTCCCATATGTAAGAACCTACCTTTATGCGGATTAAATAGCGTTCTTTGCGGCCGCAGTCGACATCCATGCGTTATACGAACGTGTTCACGCCTATATATCTCTGTTGGAGACATGGCTTGACAGCATGCATATAACGCTAAATGTGCCGAAGAGTCATCTACTCGTCTTCCCGTTTTCAGGACTGGTTTCAATTTCTCTCACTTACAAAAATCAAGTCACTCCGCAAGCGGATTCGTTGAAGTATGTTGGTATTACATACATTTCTCTCTTCATTGGAGTGTGCGTATTAGTGCATCAATCACTAAGGAGGAGATAGCATTCGGACGCATGAAGAGGCCATGTGAGAAACGAGCAGGCCGAATGCATTGGGACACACTTTTGCTGTTGTACCGATTCTACGTGTGCCGCGAGTCATGGAGGTTTGCTGCGTCTTATTTTGCAATCGCCTTCTTTACAAACTGCAACGCTAAACATTTTGGGAAGGCACATCTTTCGATTTTGACTCGGCCGTTTATCTCGAACGGGGTTTTGTACTTAGAGGCACGCATTTATGAACTGAGAGTCTGATTTCTCTTGCTGATGGTTCAAACTTACCTCCTCATGTACGAAACCCCTCCTAAGAGCTGAAAGCCTATATTTATCAGTGTTCCGAGTGTAATTTTTACATCTCAATTGGAGAAACGTATTTCTTCCCATGTGAAGTTCCTTCAAACATGCCTAGCTTGTATTTCTTTTAAGCTATATGAAGTTATCCCAGTATCTGCTAGTGAGCGACAAACTGAGTTTTTCTTACAAGACCCCCTCCCTTCGGCTGCAAAACGTCTCCTACACTCTCTATTAATCGGTATTTTAAATTATTATTTCTCCAAGTATCCTGAAAATGTATCTGAAAATGACGAGAAAGATAGAACTGGTATTTTTTCGCAATCTCTACATTGGAGTTATTCGCTACGAATCCCGGACTGTAAAAGGGTTGAAAGTTGGGTGAGTTGGTAACGATGCATCTCAAAGAACAGACTGCGAACAAATTAACGGGGGATAAACCAGTTGAGAGTTCTAAGAAAAGCCAGTTGCAAGTCTGCGCTTGTGTCTTCATGTGCTCCTGTTCCCGTTAATCTGCGTGAAGTTGTTTTGTTGAGATGAATCCAGGACTACACACCCATTTTTATTGCACAATTTTTAGCAATTGCTCTCACTCTATGTAAAGTACTGCAACATGTATCAGAATTCATCACATTATCCAATACGATCTCAGTGATATCGCAATAACTTCCTCTTCCGACTCTCCATTGTGCCGCATGTTATTGGTGTTTGTTCGAAGGCGTGTGAAGGAGGTACGTTTGGCATGGGTGCCTGGCCATACGGACATCAGGGCCAACGAGTCAGCGGACAATTAAGCTAATCTCGCTGTCACAGCTCACGTTCAATTCGGTATTCCTAATCTGGCTCGTTTTAAATCTTCAAGATTAAGAAGATATTGACATCTAGATGCTACTCGTTGAGAAGTACTTCTATCATTTGAAGAGAATCAACACTTCAAGTTCGGTTGGAATGTTCATTTTTGTGGTTCTCGGCAGTGCGAAGTGACCGTCACCGAGCAGCGGTGCAGAATTCTGAGTCTAAATATCTATCTGATTAGAACAGGGCTTTACCCTACGGAACTATGTGTGAGGTGTCAGGTCCCGGAAACAATAGAACATTTTTTTCTCGCCTGGCGCCACTTCTCGGCAGCAATACAACTGCTTTCGAAATACCCAATTGAGCGTTTCGGTCAGCGTTTCGGACCCTGTCAGTTTCACGCTTATTTTCTTTTGGGCCAACAAATTTATATATATATATATATATATATATATATATATATATATATATATATATATATATATATATATATATATATATATATATATATATATATATATATATATATATATATCTATATATATATATATATATAGAGAGAGAGAGAGAGAGAGAGAAAGGGTTGGCAGTCAAGAAAACCACCCCCTCTGTTCTGGCAGTCTTGGTGCCAAGGGTAGCTTAAGACGGTTCAACGCTGGTCGACCACTCTAGACATGTCGTAGGCACTAGAGTCACGGCCCGGGGGTTAAAAAGAAGGTCCCCTTCACCCCGAGTAGTCCGAGTGGCGATAGCTACCACCCCAAGTGCAGGAATAAAAAAATACCTTAACATAAATACCCGAGAAACTGGTGGCGAAACAGTCCCGCCGGTAGCGTAGTGGCTATCGCACCAGATCGGTATTCTGGAGGTCGTGGGTTCGGATCTTACCCGGCGGGCAGTTTTTCCCCACTTCCTTTCTGACTCAAAGATTCATCTGATTCTATGACCCACCACAACCTCCCTTTTGCTTTCCAAGGTTTTCTTGACTGCCAACCCTTATTTTCTGTCTTATTTCACCGAGCCCCTCATTTCCCATTTTTGATTCGCTATATATATATATATTGTAGCGACAAGACGTTGCACGGGTGGATTACAATTAGTTTATTGAGGCGAACTTGTGCCCACAACGTAAAACACCGACCGTTCCGAACGTCTCCCCACGAGCGTCTCCTCCAAAACTAGCCCCGCCGCACGAGCGCGCATTCCACGTGGCTTCGTGGAACAGCGCCACGAGAGCGTGCTCCCAATGACGTAGAGGCTCATTGTGGGAAAGCTTTCTTCGCGGCATTGCTCCCCTCGTTAGCAGCATCGCCCCGATGCTGTGGTACAAATAAGGTGAGGAAATTAAGCCAGAAATAAATAGAAACACAAAGGAAAAAATACGAGAAAAGCACGAAATGTAGACCCAAAGAAGAAAAAAAATGAAGCTAGTCTAAAAAGATAGCACATCAGTGTCCTGTGCAATGAAGTCTTGAGTGGATCTACCGCGCATAGTATGGCTTCATGCGCACAACATGCACGACTTCTTTGCCGGGTGATCGTCCGCGAGCTGTGGAGCGAGAACCGCGAGGTACAAGTTCATAGGTAACGTCACTGATTCGGCGGGTCACTTCATAAGGGCCAAAATACCGCCGGAGAAGTTTTTCTGAGAGTCCACGGCGGCGGATTGGCGTCCACACCCACACGAGGTCTCCTGGCATGTACCTTGTAGCTCGGTGGCGGAGATTATACTGTCGCGCGTCTCTTTCCTGCTGGCGCAGAATGCGATGCCTGGCCAGCTGTCGTGCCTCCTCAGCCCGTTGGATAAACTCTTCAGCTCCGTTGTCACCTGAGTCGCCATCATAGAGGGGGAGCATGGCATCGAGTGTTGTCGTTGCTTGACGTCCGTAGACCAGTTGGAAGGGTGTCCTCCGCGTCGCCTCTTGCACAGCCGTATTGTATGCGAATGTTACATATGGCAGAATTTCGTCCCATGATTTGTGCTCCACGTCGACGTACATGGATAACATGTCAGCCAATGTTCTGTTCAGACGTTCCGTAAGCCCGTTGGTTTGTGGGTGATATGCGGTGGCCTTCCGATGGTGGCTCCCCGTCAGCCTGAGGACGTCTTTCATCAAATCGGCGGTGAAAGCTGTTCCCCTGTCTGTAATAATAAATCCGGGTGCGCCGTGGCGTAAAACAATCTCGTGCACAAAAAACTTTGCCACTTCTGCTGCTGTTCCTCGAGGAAGAGCTTTGGTCTCGGCGTACCGTGTCAAATAGTCCGTTGCTACTACTATCCACTTGTTACCAGAGAAAGACATCGGAAATGGTCCGAGCAGGTCCATTCCAACCTGGTAGAACGGCGTTTGTGGTGGTTCCAGCTGATGAAGTAGTCCGGCGGGCTTCAATGGCGGTGTTTTGCGCCGCTGGCAATCGTGACAGGTCTTCACGTAGTGTTGCACTGTGGGAAGAAGCCTCGGCCAGTAGTATTTTTGGTGAATTCTCGCATACGTCCGGCTAACACCTAAGTGACCCGCTGTTGGCTCATCGTGGCAGGCCTGTAAGATTTCTTCGCGAAGCACTGAGGGTACGACAAGAAGGAAGGCCTCTTTGCTGCTGTCATGGTTCTTTTTGTATAGCACGTTTTCGCGGAGGCAGTAGGATGACAATCCTCGAGCGAAGGCGCGCGGTACGTCAGTGCGTTTTCCTTGAAGGTATTTGATGAGTGGGCCTAGTTCCGGGTCCTCACATTGTAAGTCGGCCATTTGGGATGAGTCTATTGCCCCAAAAAGTGTTAATTCTTCATCGTAATCATAGGACTCTGCAGGTATCGGTGCTCGTGACAAGCAGTCAGCGTCGCTGTGCTTCCTTCCAGATTTATATACAACTGTTATGTCGTATTCCTGAAGTCGAAGGCTCCACCGAGCCAATCTACCCGAGGGGTCTTTGAGGTTGGCGAGCCAGCACAGGGAGTGATGATCGCTGACTGCTTTAAAAGGCCTGCCGTAAAGGTAGGGCCTAAATTTGGTGATCGCCCAGACGACGGCCAAGCATTCCTTCTCCGTGGTGGAATAGTTTGCTTCGGCTTTTGAAAGGGTGCTACTCGCATACGCTACGACTCGTTCGGCGCCCTGTTGCGACTGAACAAGTACAGCTCCGAGGCCAACATTGCTAGCATCAGTGTGAATCTCCGTGTCAGCGGTTTCGTCGAAATGTGCGAGCACTGGAGCTTCCTGCAACCGTCTCCGTAGTTCCTCAAAGGAGCTCTCTTGCTCACTTGCCCATACAAATGGCACGTCTTCCCTTGTAAGCCGTGTAAGAGGTTCAGCGATCCTCGAGAAACCTTCGACGAACCGTCTGTAGTACGCGCATAGGCCTAGGAAGCGTCGTACAGCCTTCTTATCGGTAGGTCTGGGGAACGAAGATACCGCGGACGTTTTGTCAGGGTCTGGGCGGATACCTTGTTGGCTGACTATGTGGCCGAGGAATTTAAGCTCTTCGAAACCTAGATGACATTTTTCGGGCTTTATAGTGAGATCTGCAGATCGGATTGCTTGTAATACGCCTTTTAGTCGTGTGAGATGTTCTTCAAACGTGGCCGAGAACACCACCACGTCATCTAGGTAAACTAAACAAGTTTGCCACTTCAATCCGGCGAGGACAGTGTCCATCATCCGTTGGAACGTTGCAGGGGCAGAACACAAGCCGAAGGGGAGAACTTTGAATTCATACAAGCCATCAGGTGTCACGAAGGCCGTTTTCTCCCGGTCCCGCTCATCGACTTCTATCTGCCAATATCCTGATTTGAGGTCCAATGATGAGAAGAATTTTGCATTTCGCAAGCGGTCTAGTGTGTCATCAATTCGAGGTAAAGGGTAAACGTCTCGTTTTGTCACACTATTCAGTTTACGGTAGTCCACACAGAAACGCAATGTGTTGTCCTTCTTTCTTACCAGGACTACGGGTGAAGCCCACGGGCTTTTCGATGGCTGGATGACGTCATCCATTAGCATTTCCCGAACTTGTTGGTTGATTGCCTCCCTTTCTTTTGGTGATACTCTGTATGGATGCTGGCGGGTTGGTCTCGCAGCCTCGTCGGTAATGATGCGGTGCTTCGCCACGGATGTGCGGCGCACACGGGATGATGATGCGAAACACTCAGAAAACTCTCACAAGTTCCAGTAACAGCTCCTTCTGCGCGGAGTTCAAGTTGGGGTTGACTTCTACTGGTGGCAGCAGCGCACCTCCGACCAGGTGATTTGAGTCTGTTTCTTCCAGCATACCAATATTCGTTACTTCAGCAACACCCTCAATGAAAGCTATGGTCGTGCCTTTTGCGACATGTTGACACTCTGTGCCGAAGTTTGTCAGCAGCACTGTTGTGCATCCATTTTGTAGCTTGACGAGCCCCCTTGCAATGCAAATGCCCCTGTCAAGCAAGAGACCGACGTTTCCTTCCGCAATTCCTTCGTAGTCCTGAAAAGCGTCGTTCTTGACAGGAATAAGCATACTGGTTCGAGGAGGCAGCGTTATGTTGTCGTCGATGACGCGCAAGGCAGTGTCCCGTCGGTCGTCGATATCCTTAGCTACCGCTCTCTTCGTCGAGAAGCTTACACTGGGTTTCTGTAAATCGATGACAGCACCATTCTCTTGTAGAAAGTCCATGCCGAGGATTAAGTCCTTCGAGCATACGGGAAGCACGATGAAATGTCCGACGTATGTGAAGCCTCTAATTTTAACGCGTGCTGTGCACCTTCCGGACGGAGTAATCAAGTGGCCGCCAGCGGTGCGAACCGGTGGTCCTGTCCACTGCGTTAGTACCTTTTTCAGGGCAGTAGCCAATGACTCGCTCATAACTGAACGATCCGCTCCGGTGTCCACCAATGCGACTATTTCTTGCTCGTTGTCAACCTGCACAGGTATATCGGAACAAGCCACAGCGTCGCCGGTTGGTCGTCGTCGTTTCATTGGAGGGTCTTCAGCGCTTCGATGGTCAGCGGCCCCAACTCCCGAGGTCGCTGCTCTTAGTTTTCCCGGACAGAAGGGCTCGGAGAACGGCGCCGCGAAGATTGTGACGGGCTTGGACTCGAATAGCGGCGTCGCATCGGTGACGGTGATCGGTTGTCGCGCCGTCGCTGCGGAAACCCATTTCGACGTTCGGCCAGGTAGCTTTCGATTTCGGCGGGGCGCTCACCGTACCTCGGGCGCGGGGCGTGTGGAGGAAATCCACGAAGACCAAGTCGTCGGTAGGGACAAGCTCTGTATATGTGGCTTGCCTCGCCGCAATGGAAACATAGAGGTCGCTGATCCGGCGTGCGCCACTCGTCGCTCTTGCGAGGCCGCCGTGCCTCATCAACAGTCAGCATGGCGCGGGGTCGGAGGCCCAGTGTCGTTTGCGGTGTTGCGGCGGCAAGTGTTGGGGCAACGTAGCGATCCGACTCCCTCAGGGCTGCCGCATATGAGGCAACCTGGGTCTGTTGTTGCGGGACCCCGTACGGCTCCTGCGGCACACCATACTGCCTTTGTGGGGCTTCATACGTCTCGGGCGCTCCAACAGCTTGCCTGACTTCGCGGCGTATAGCCTCCGCAAGGGGCATGGAGGCTTGAAGCTGCTGGACTCCGTGCAGCTTTTGGAGTTCCTCTCGAATGATCGACCTGACCAACTCCCGGAGGCCGCCGTTTCCTTGCTCCACTGAAGGGGCCTCGCTCGACATAAAAGTGATGTCCCGGCTGTACTGCCTCGCTCTTTGGAGTAGGACCCTTTCAATTGCTGTGGCCTCAGACAGAAATGCGCTGACAGACTGCGGAGGATTGCGCACCAATCCAGCAAATACATCCTGCTTTACACCTCGCATAAGGTGTCTCAACTTCTTTTCCTCAGACATAGCCGGGTCTGCGCGCCGGAAGAGGCGAGCCATGTCTTCCACGTACATGGTGACGCTTTCATTTGGCCGTTGGTTTCTAGCTTGAAGCGCCGACTCAGCTTTTTCCCGACGATCCGTGCAGGCGTACGTGGCCAAAAACCGGCGGCGAAACTCGTTCCACGGCGTCAACGTGGCCTCGTGGTTTTCAAACCACGTGCGAGCTGACTCTTCTAAGGCATAGTACACGTTATGCAGCTTGTGTTGCTCGTTCCATCCATTAAAGTTCGCAACGCGTTCGAATTGGTCGAGCCAATCTTCTCCGTCCTCGAAAGAGTCCCCATAGAAAACTTTTGGTGTGCGGGGCTGGTGTACCACGAAGTAGGAAGGTGCCGTACCGGTACCGGAGGTCACAGTGCTGGCGTCCCGCGTGGCCATCCTTGGTCTGCTGGTCATAGGCTGGAATTCTACCGGTAACCCTCGCAGTCGCCGGCTGGTTCGTTCGTGGACGGGTGTCAACTCCGTGGCTGAGCTTGTCGCCGGGCCTACACAGGGGGGGTGGATGTAGAGCGCAATTGATCGTACCCCGCACCTCCACCAGTTTTGTAGCGACAAGACGTTGCACGGGTGGATTACAATTAGTTCATTGAGGCGAACTTGTGCCCACAACGTAAAACACCGACCGTTCCGAACGTCTCCCCACGAGCGTCTCCTCCAAAACTAGCCCCGCCGCACGAGCGCGCATTCCACGTGGCTTCGTGGAACAGCGCCACGAGAGCGTGCTCCCAGTGACGTAGAGGCTCATTGTGGGAAAGCTTTCTTCGCGGCAATATATATATATATATATATATATATATATATATATATATATATATATATTCAAGCTTAGGTTTCTGCTTCAGGTGGCTTGAATTGTTGAAGGATGCTAATTAATGGCTAATTGTGGTTTTAATTTTAGAGGGCTTTCTTTTCACGGCCTCTTTCTTTCCGGAAATAAATGAGTATTTTGAACACCTAAAGAATTAAAATAAGTGATTTAGGCCTGGCCAATTCCCCCGTGTGCACGGTACACCTAAAAAAATGAGGGCATCGTTATCACCATCATCATGTGCCGTCAAGAAGTGGACCACCCAGGAAAAGCCCGACGAACAAACGGGAGGCTGCGGCGAATGAGACAACGACCTGTGGGGCTGAATCAGAATAGCCAATCCAAGAACGCCGTGACCACCGGGAGAGAATCCTTAATCCCGGCACGTGGTGGCAAAGGGGCAGTCAAGAACAAAGCATGAGCAAGCAGCAGGACACGCGGACGTTCTCGGAGGCTCGAGCCAGAGGGACGCGGCCAGGCATTCGACAATGTCACTCAAGCCTGGGCTGGGCCGGGACGACATCGCATTGGTCCCAGCCTCCGAGTCGCACCGCCAACCTGTGGCCCCAGCAGCGGTGACGCTGTCGCGCATGCGTACAGAATCTACGGCCGTCAGCCTACGCTTTGACGGGTGGTCCCCCGCGCATGGCGACGCTTGATGGTTCTCCCACGTGGTCCCTGCTGCAACAGCGATGGTCCCAATGCCAGGGCCTGCCTCCTGCTGAGTGGCTTACCACAGGGGTATCCACAAGGACCCACGTCGGGACGCGCGGCGCCGACGCCGCCCCACAGCGACCGCGCGCAGAGACGCCGACACTTTTACCGCGTCGCGGGCACGCAGCGTCTACGCCACGTCAGCGCTTTTCTCCCCAGCCTGCAGTTTCTTCTTCGGGGATTTCCTTGGTTGGTCCACTTCTTGGCGGCAGACCTGAATTAACTCCTCTTCTTCTTGGTCGTCTATTCATTCTAAACGACTCGTCATCACAATCCTGACCCCTGAACAATGGCAAAGACCAGCTACTACTGTGCAACCAAGCCATCGCCGTGGCGGCAGCCCTTGGTCCTTCAGAGGAAGAGCTCCACCCAGTCTAATATTCTTTCGTTCGCCTCCCATTAACCTATCTCTTACAATAGCTCAATGTTCCACGAAATAACTTCGCGTCTAATTTCTCGAAGTTGGGCTCAGTGAATCAGCTTGAGGATGTGATACGGGCGTTTTACATTAGAACGATAGGCATGATCGGGTCGTTCGGCAATTACAGCTCAAAAAAAGACCGCATTAAATGATATCGTCCTCCTTAAATTCGGCCTTCTGTTTGATACCATGAAGATTCCATCAGCCAGAACGAATACCAAAAGGGTGGGCGTCGATAGCGTAAGCGTGAAGTAAGGTTGAAATTGCACCTAAATTGAATTCAAAGATAGATATTACGAAATCGAATTCTAAGAGAGATATTACGAAATGATGTGTCTTCCACTCGCGAGTACCGCTTACAGCGGCGCTTCAGATCGAAATTTCTCACCGGCACATAGAAAAAAAAACGACGCAGGAAGCTTGCCTCGGGTCAAATATTCTTTGGATTTTGCTTCAATCAGCGGGGTTTTGCGAAGGCAAGAGGGCGAACGAGATGCAATTTTCATGGGCGCCAAGCGGATTGGGAATGAAATTGAGAAATAGTGGCCCGGTGAGTAGAGCCATGTCTCAACATTAAATCCTTCCTGCCTCCTATATATATTATATATATATATATATATATATATATATATATATATATATATATATATATATATATATATTTATATATCGGTATTTAAGTTGAGTACCTTATGCCCAGACCACGGGAAGTTTATTGAGTGTTGCTTGCAGTTCCCCGGCGGCCGAGTGGGGGCTGAGCCAATAAGGGCCAAGGCTTCAGCGCTGCAGTTGCTGTTTTATAAACAGACAAAAAAAACTGACAAATTGTATTCGAACCACACAATACGTGCAGCGAGAAGTTCCCGCAAAACATAGGAAGTTAAGGTGAGAATCTATAGTTTTCTGCCGGTTGGAGCAGAAGGATCAATGGCTGACTTGTACAAAAGCCTGATATGCCTGGAGGTCGGCTTTTGCGCACGCTAAAGTTGCGAGGCTGACCGACGACGTCTAGTTATCTGAGAAAGAAGATTAAAAATATCCAAGAATTGAACTAGCAATGCTCTGCACTTCCCTTTGAATAATTATACCAATAGTTCAAAACGAATGCGAAATACCCAAGCTTTTGTGAAACGGTGCCTCAGAATAGGCAACAAACAAAAGTACCATCGTTGTGGACAATGCCTGAAAGAAAACAAAAAACCGGAGAAAAAAAATCCCTGGCCATGTCCACTAACGTGAAACCTGGGGAGGGGTGAAGCATGCTGTGTATAGGCGTATTATTGGGGTTTTTGCGTTTTTGCCAACGGAGATGAAACCGTTGGGGAGTAGACGTATACAGCTTTGCTGTAACAGTATCTGGTCTTTGAAGAACGAAGCTCTTTAGCGCAAGACGTAAACGAGTGCCCCAGTGTTTTTTAGTACAGGTTTCGAAGCGCTCCAGCGTGAGGCGTAAATGAGTGTCCCAGTGGTTTTTTAAGTGCAAAGCACTTTATGGACTTGACGGTCGATGCGACTGCCTGAAAACTGCAGCGCAGCGAGTTAACAAAGCCAAGTAGTGCCTTCTGTACTGGGGTCAGGGAGTCACGCTGAGGCTTGGAAAACCGCGCGGTTTAAAAAGTCACAGCCGTTCAAACCTCGTGAATTGCTGGCGCTTGTCATACATCTCCCCGGTACTGAGCGCAAAGAAAACTGCAGGTACATTTAAGGCAAAATCTGTGTATATAACCGGTAACCCCCGCGTTCATTTAGTTATGAACTCTCGTTGGGTTGGTTTTTATGATAGTAAGCGAAAACAGCGGCCGCGCAAGAAAGAAATGGCGCGTTAGAAATGAAGCACAAAGGCTCCAGCCGCGCAAGAAAAAAATGGCGCATTCGAAATGCCGCAGAAAGGCTCGAGCCGCGCAATAAAAAATGGCGCGTTCGAAATGCCGCAGAAAGGTTCCAACCACGCATGAAAAGAATGGCGCGTTCGAAATGCCTCAGAAAAGCTCCAGCCGCGCAATAAAAAAATTACGCGTTCGAAATGACGCAAAACATCTATGTGAAATTAAAGCAAGCGCAAAAAGAACAGAACACCCGCTGGAGTAAATTCAGGCAGGAGGCGCGCGAGCCCTGCGAAGGCGGGAAATTGGAAATGCAGCAGTGAGCGGATAACGGCGCTGCAGCCCATTAAGGCGGATCACGGCTCCGCACTTCCGACAGCTTTCACATCGAGTGGAACGGCTTTAATTTTTAGTAAGCGTTACGTTTTAGCGCGAAGCGTAAGCGAGTCTTCCGTTTTTTTTAGTACCTTCACTACATGAGACAAACTACGATTACGATGACGAGCAAGCAAAAGGAGACGCCAATAGCCCCAGCCCCTAAGAGGCTACGCCACTAAAAAATCAGGGCTCCGATTTTTCTTGTAAGGTGGAAAATTCGGAAAACCCTCTAAAACAACGAGTAAGCAACCTTGCACTGAAGAAGAACGGCTGTTGGATCGCATAACATTACCTAAGTAATACACGTGGAATAATATACAGGAAAGCTCCAAATAAGAGACACAACGCGGAAAATTAAAGGACATATGCACACTTTCAATCTCACCCTGAAAAAAACTCAACCTCTAAAGGAAACGTGTACAAGGGAAGTGATGTAAACACAAAACAATCATGCACCCTCCGTCTGACTGCGACGATGGTTGAACGCGAAGCCTTCTGGTGATAGATTCTTTGGTTGGCCAATCCCACACTGCGAGTATGTGCTACTCTGGAGGCGCGCACCACTTTTCTAGAGAGAGAGAGAGAGAGAGAAAACCTTTATTAGAAAAATGATGACCACTCGTCACGATGGAAGAAAGGAATGGGGAGGAAACGTAAGAGAAAATAAAGAAATGCTGGTCGCTCTCAGTAGAGTGAATAGCTTGGCCAGTTCTTGGAATCTGACATTAATGGGCGAGTTCGGGGTGATCGCAATAGAGATCGCAAGGAGTCAGGAGATTGTGCAGGTTTGCCAGTTCGTTCGGGGGATAACCCACTCAAACAAGCCGTGCTAGACCGCTTTTAATTGAATAAACTGCAATTTCGGTTAATAGTTGTGCATCAGTTTGTTGTGGATCGGTATGTAATTGGGGTGATTTGAATGTATGGTGCCTGGTGAAAGCTGGGCACCACCAAACTAGGTGTGTGAGGTCTGATGGAGTGGTGGTATAGCAGTAGGGACATCGATGGGGCAGGTAAGGGGTACACCACTTGCGAAGTGTTTCGGGTGTGTAGGCTAAATGTCCGACATATTAAGTGCGAATGCACTTTATAAGCGACCCTGAATTCCGTTGACCGCCGTCCGTCCACATAGCAACAGCTGCGGGTGCGCGCGCTCCTCGTCTTCCTTGGCAACGGGGGGAGATGGCACATACCAACGTGGGAGATTGGCCAGGAATCTCCTCGTCTTCCTTGGCAACGGGGGGAGATGGGCGCGCGCTGCCTGGCCGCTGACATGGCACATACCCACGTGGAGGATTGGCCAGGAGTCGGGAGTGAGAAGGGCTAATGCACCCGCTTAAAGGAGTACTGACACGAAATTTCAAAGCTGAGATCCGCTCTAGCAATCAAGTACAACGACAACACAAATAGGTGTCTGTGCATGGCACATACCCACGTGGGGGATTGGCCAGGAATCGGGCGTGAGAAGGGCTAATGCACCCGCTTAAAGGAGTACTGACACGAAATTTCAAAGCTGAGATCCGCTCTAGCAATCAAGTACAACGACAACACAAATAGGTGTCTGTGAATAAATGCATCTTTCTTTCTTTGTAGTTGTGTGTGTGTGTGATCTCTCTTTCGCGAACATTACCGAACCGCGCAAATTCAACTCCTGCATTCGCACTTTCACATTCTTCCCCTCGGGGAAATGCGGGGAATTTTGGTTAAAAACGATTCCGCCTGAGCGTGGAAGAGGTGGTAGGCGGCTGAGGTAGCCAGCGGGAGTTTGTGCTTTTAGAAGGGGCATCGATCCTTCTTATGCTGGTGTATGCGCATCGATGGGGAGGCAACTTTCGGGTGTGCATTCCGTAGGCCTAACGTTTGAGCTTGGGGTGTACGGCTCGAATCGGTACCTGTTGTTTGGCGTCCGCTTCGACTATGTCGAAATGGAGAAATCGAATAGACGCCGGATTCATAACAGCCAGGTTCAATTCCGGCCACGGAAAGGGTTTTTTTCCTTTCACTTCATCCACGACCAGTCATCATCATCGTCAGAAAATGTTTCCTTTTCTGCAGGGCGTAGTGGGGTGCAACGGCATCAGAGAGGACAATAAAGCTTCGCTTCAAAAGGATAGTTTCTCTCGGTTGTACAAGCGCAGAAATTATGGCCTGCTTGTCTTGCAGCCATAGGCATTCTATGGGCAAATAAAATACTGGTTAAGCTTCGGGGCTGCTGCTCTAAGCAAGCAAATCAAAGAAACCAAACCTAACCAGTGCAGGTTCGAGTAGGCGGCAAAAGAAGATAGAATGCAAATGGCGGCGACGAAAGGACGATACGGGGGGGGGGGGCAGAAAGGGTGACATGCAGCTAATGCCGCTCCTCAAGCGAGCAAACGTGACATCTGAGCTGATTACGGCGCAAAACTGGGTGAGCACTGTGTGCGAGGGGCTTAAGGGAAACTCCGCGTAGGGCGCTTCTGAAGCCGGAGCGAAGTGTGGGCTTCGGGCCAAGCGTCAAGTTTGTGAGAGACTTCTTATAGATTCGCTAATGAATTTTTGAAGAATATGTCTTATTATTGATGAGTACGTTTGCCCAGAAGACGCCATCGGGGCACTCCGTAGTTCTTGGTAAGTTGATTTAGGCCGTGAAGCGTTTTTCCCAGGCTGGATTGACACCTTTAAGGCGCCTTTCAATGCGTAACAAATTGTCAGCGGTTGAAGTAAACATTTCTGAGAAATTCACGGTTCGTGGAAGGGTGGCCGAAAATGCCTAGCTGTGACAGAAAGGCAGTATTTCAAGCAGAAGTTAAATGTTCCTTTTTTAAGCAGCTTCACTCATGAAATTTATCCTCATCCCGTTTGATCCTAATGTGTTTAGAGCGATGTCAATATTGGAAGTTTCCACGGAAAGTTTCCAGAACATACGCAAAAAAGGAAAAAGAATGGCCGCGTGTCTGCTCATTTCGTTGCAAATGTCGACGAAATACGATAGTCTCTCGTCGACATCTGTTAAGTAAAAGCCTCCCTTTGTTTCCCGCTCATCTCTCACCCTGTTTCTCTTCCGTCGCGCTCCTCCCAAGGCAAACACGCTAGAGGTTTGCTCAAGTCATTTAAATTTACCGCTTTCCATTGCTCCAAGTCGAATGCCTCGATGCCAGCACTGCCGTACGGCGAAGACGCGCGTGAATCGAGGCGCCCTGCTTCAACGTTCATAGAACCACCTTGCCGTTCTCTACGTGCTTTCCAAGAAGAACGCGGAACCTATCTAGTGGAACCTTTCGTAACTGTTGCCGCTTGATTTCTTAAAATGCCACCAGAAGCTATGGGTGGCGCGGTCGAAAGCAGGAGATGGTGTGATTTTTTTTCTGCGGATGTGGTATTTCATTTCACGAAAATCAAGCATCCATAATTTTTTATAAAGGAACTCTGTAAATATCGCTTATGTATTTATTGTCTGCCTTATATTTGCGTAATTTCTTGTTCTTGACATTGACACCAGACGTAGAGGTTTAGATTTGGCTGTGGGTATATGGCTATTGCGCAGCTAGTCACAGACAGACAGACAGACAGACAGACAGACAGACAGACAGACAGACAGACAGACAGACCAAAATTTCTGCGTTTAAGTAGCCCAAGAACGACAATCGCCTTTAAAAAAACAACTTACCTTCACTCTAAGGCAATCCCATGATTAAGTTTAACCCCAGCGCATTCGATTGACCCATCTGTGCCACCAACAAAGCAAATTTGGCGTATTACGGTGACGATCATGCAATTTGTCTAAAAAATGTGATGCGCGCTTTCGAAATGTGCAATGAATGAACGCCGCACTTGCATTGGGTGATGCCATGTCGTGGTGGTATGGTGCCAGAAGATATGGCTCATAGCCACTCAAGGGGATTGGCAAGGAAACCAGAGATCACCGAGAGAGACTGTAGACTCAGTATTTAAAGAAATATATTCAAAGAATGAAATTTAATTAGGATGTCCCAGAACGAACTTTAGGGCCAAATCGTACGCTCGACATTGTCGTTCACCAGAATTTAATGGTTGGAGGCATGGAATGGTCAATATACTTCATTGTAGTGCAGCTGAACAGCGGGATTGTCTTAGATTCTTCTCTCAAAACCGATCTCCTTCACAAAAAATTCTTCAGAAAAACAGAGAATTATCTACTAATGCGTAGCATTCTTATGCCGCCTGTCTTGAGTGTGACTTTTCCCCGCCAAATGTTTGTTGTTGTTTTTTCTAAATCCTGTCCGCCGAATTATCTTCAATTATGATATTATAACGATTACAGGTGAAGCTTTCGCGAAATCTTCAATATTGTAGAAATGCCTGGCGTTATAAGGTTTGCAATTTTCCGGATTTAAAAAAAAATTCTTATTTTCTAGTTTTTCAGAATTTCTCCCGACCAATTATATCAATTTGCGTTACTATCATCAAGTTTGGAACTTTCGCGAAATCTGCATTACTGTGGAAATGCAGGGCGTTACACGGTTCGCCATTTTCCGTAATTATTTTATATTTTTCTCAATTTTTTCAGTTTTTCAAAATTTAGTTCGACCAATTATCTACATGTACGCAATTATAATGATTACACGTGAAACTTTCGTGAAATCTACATTATTGTGGAAATGCCATGCGGTATACATTTTGACATTTTCCGTAATTATTTATATTGTCGTGATTGTTCACTTTTTCAATATTTTGTTCGACCAATTATCTCCATTTACATTATTATAACCCCTACATTTGGAACTTTCGCGATATCAGCATTTTTGTGCAGGCAAAAGAACAGCGAAAAGAAACGACGCGCAAGACGAGAAAAAGACAAACACGAGCGCTGATTGCCGCTGATTGACTGAGTTGTCACTCAGCGCTCGTGTTTGTCTTTTTCTCGTCTTACGTGTCGTTTGTTTGCGCTGTTTTTTTTTTTTTTTGCCTTCAGTATGAACCAACTATCCCGCCTTCACACTTAGGATTTTTGTGGAACTGCAGGGTGTTGTTACACGCTCCTGGCTGGGGCGGGATTGGGGGGGGGGGGGGGGGGGGTGTACTCGGCAAAGAATACTACGCATTAAATATACATTCTCATGACGACGGACGGACAAATTAGTGGGATTGAGGTGGATTGATGTAATTTGTCTAGGATAATTTTTTCTCCTTGGGATGAATATGAGCGGGTGGCTATAGGGGTGGTGCACAACACTATACCGCTTGGCCGAAGGAACAACTTCTTGGAGCAACACATGCGGGCACGTCTGACGAACGCCCAGTCCTCCTAACCCCGGGTCAGTAAGCGGAAAATTTTGGCGGGCGAAACAACGTAGAACTTCTAAGGGCAACCTCTAATTCGCATGCTCCAGCATTAGAAATGGCAATTCAAATGATGGGGTTAACCGTGCCGAAGCTACGCCTGGGCTATCAGGGCTCCGGAATAATTTCGCTTACCAGGGCATCTTTACCGTACGCCGAAATCTGGATGCACGAGTGTTTTCGCTTTTAGTCCACAGCATTTAAGCGCCCGCGGCTAGGATTTCACGGCGCCATCGTCCGTCGCTGTAGCCGAGCGAAGAAACGGGACACCGAATGCAAACGAGATAGAACGAGCCGGAAAGCAGAGGAACGAAGTATGGCGAAAATGTGAGGGGGAGGGCTGTATGCCGCGACGGCGCGAGACGCGCTACGACATACCCGAGAGAACGAAGAGTTCACCTAAGATAGAGCGTTCAGTAAAGCGGAAGTTGGAAGTATGGCGAAAGGCGCGAGACATTGCCTCTTACGGCGACGGGCTACGAGAACAACGCCAGAGTAGATCGTGCGCCTTCGGGTGTTCGCTGATGCGGCGATCACTTCGCGAGACGCAGGAGGTACGCGCCGTTACCCAGAAGACCGCAGTCCGCCCTGCGCACAAATTTGCCACTGGGTAGTATCGTAATCGTCAGCCAAATTCTTTTGCCTTCAGAATGGCGCCCCATAGGATCTAATGCTATCGGTTCACAGGATTCCAACTACAGTCTTATAGCAATGACTCAATCTCATTTAAGATGCTCGTTGTTTGCGTTGTTTTATTAATAAATACTTACTGAGCACTGAAAGCCAACAGGGAAGAGCAATGCATGCCAGCTCCTCCCCCTCTTCTAGTGTCTTTTTCGTCTTCTGTAATTTCCTCTCGTCCTCTTTATTCTCACCCTCCTCGCCACTTCCTCGATTCGACTCTCGTTTCTCTTTTTTCTCGTACATACATCTTACAAACCCGTGCATAAACCAACGGCTCTGAGCCGTACTCGGTAATTTGTTCTGAGCCAGCTCTCTGTACGTCAGCACCACCATCCGGCACAAAAGAGCTGGCTGCCTTTGTTCGTCATAATTTCCTGCGCTGTTTATGTCTGCATGTCTCGCAGCAGAAAATAAAATTCCATTTTGGAGGACTTGTCGCGTTCATTTTACTAACATTCTGCTAGCTCTGCTCTGCTTCCGGCGCCCCTGGCTGTGTTCCATTTTCATTCTGAAATTCAACAGTACTGACAAAAGAATTTGTTCTGCAGGCCGGTTCGCTATTTCCCGCAGCCGCATTTGCAGTCGCTAGGGCTAACGGCGCACGAGCGCAGACCCAAAATATCCTGTTATACAAGGCGCCGGACATTCACGAACAGCTCTTCAGAGAAAGTCATTTCGTCTATCTCATTGAAGGGGGTGTCAGATTCTGTCGTTCCCCTCTTGAATTTTATGTGGTAGGTTCCGTCTCTTTTCCGGTTTCTTGCTGCTGCTTGAATGTTTTCTACCCCTTCTACCGAAATCATTTTACTTATATGGGGCGAGCTTTCGAGAGGACGAATGCCGAATGGCCTTGAGACTCGGACATCGGAATGTTTTAGCCTCGGGAGATTCTTCGAATGACGACCATGAACATAGGCGCCTCGACAGGACTGCGTGCTTGCAACGGATTTCGGCTTTGTATTGAGCGTGTGTAGTCTTGTCGGCGACGCTACGCACTCACAGCCGCGGTAAAGGGATACGCCAAGCTTAACAGCCTGTTACGGAAATATCACTGCGCAGGCTTTTGTTTTTCCTGTCTTGTCGGAGAGAAAAAGCGAGAGAAACGCAAAAACATGAGTGAGAGGTAAACATTTTGATCCGGACAAAATCAGAAAGGATTTCCGGAATCTGACTGCCTACGTGGTATTCCGTGGCCAGAGAGAAGAGGCATAGAAATGACAGGGCAGAGGATAAGAAGGGGTAGAACAAACAAACAAACAAACAAACAAACAAACAAGAAAACAAACAAACAAGAAAACAAACACACGAACGAACAAACAAACGAACAAACAAACAAACAAATAAACAAACAAACAAAAACACAAACAAACAAATAAATAAATAAAACGAAAGAACAGACAATCAACTACCCAACCAAGAAACCAAACAAACAAATAAATAAAAAGAAAAATATATTACAAATAATCCCGTGCACTAGGTCTCAGCAGCACCACGTCAGAAGCGAGCATTACCGAGGCAAAGACAATGGCCAAATGCACAGCTCAGAGCTATTTTACCGACGCCGATGTAGTGCATCACGCCGCGACGAAGGAGATGGCCATGGTCTGAGAATAACACGTGCGTGGCCGGGCGCACGGATGAGGCACTAATTCTTTTACAGGAGGCGAAAGAGTTATCCCTCTGTGCGCGCTCTGTTGGCACCGTACATTCTCCACCTCCTCGCAATAAGGGCGGCGAACAGGTGCGAAGGCACGTGAATATTATTCAGGCTGTTGCGCTCCTTCATTTATCCTAGTTTGCTTCGAACGCGCACGTCCTAAGCCAGTATACTGCTAGGGGTAAATAAGCGGAACCGACGCTTCGAGATAGCAGGGCGGAGAATTTTCCTGAGAGCGAACGTGTGATAAGCTATTCGGTCCTCGAGCCTTTCGGGGGAAAGGGGATTAAAATCTTAATGAACGTCCGCTTTTGGCGCTACCAGAGAAGGCTTTAGCGATAACCAAAAATTACTCCAATTTTGTAGAATAAAACCATTAGCGACTGGAAAGTTTGCGTAAGCGCACTTATACAGTGCGGACGCGTTACGAAATCAGCAATTCTTGAAATATTACACGCATTCACGGCAAGGACAGCCAAAGCAAACCTATTAACGAACAGGTCGGGCGAAAGGGGATTAAAATCTAACCAAACGCCCACTTCTGCCGCTACCGATGAAAGCTTTAAGCATGAACCTAAAATCCATCAAACTTTTCGGGACTGGTAAGTTTACGTAGTGCTGCTTATCAGCTACAGCTTCGTTATGAAATAAATGTCTTTAAAAAAATACAACTACTCCCTGCGTGCATCCACTTTTTTATGGCATTGTCGGTCGAGGAGCCCATTAACGACAGTTTCAATAGCCCAGTAGGCTGGAGAGTGATCCTAAACGTTGAGGATTTGACTGTTTGCGTGGTAGTTCCCGACGAACAACAGGTATAGAAAAAAATGAGGTTAACCCGTCTTGCATAGGAATCGGCAAAACACGAAAGAAAGTGAAATGTGCCTTCACAAGGAGCATTTAAATGTTCATTTCGCATCGATATGAACTTGCCCATCGCTATTTATATTTGGTTTACAGACGTGGCTCTACAAAGAGTGAAACGAGAGATTCCGCCAGCAGTTACTTGGAATTCGCGGGGTGGGGTCCCGAACGCAGCAGCGACGGCCACGGCCGGGCTATAGAATGGCGGACGCCTCTGCCGTAGCTCACCCGTGAGTCGGGAGAAAGAAAACGAAGAGGAGCGTCTTCGAAGGGTGACAGCGCAACCTAGCCATCCTGATGTGATAGCTCGGGGCTATACCACCACGCGACACAAGCGTAGACACCGAAACAATTCGGTGTGTCAGCTTAGTGATTCCCACTTATACCGATTTAAACTACTTAGTTTAGTAAGTTTCAGAATTGCGGGAAAGCTTAGGGAACTTTTATAATCGCTATTTATCAATACCAATGCTCCTTCCGCCTTTTGTAATACCTATTAAAAGACAACCGAATTGACATTCATCAATTTAGAAAACGGGGTTCCATTCGTGACAAGCAGTGCGCAAACTGTAGCGGTTCTCTAGCTGCCAGACGTCGGTATGTGGTCTCTAAATTTCGTTTTCCCGCCCTTCAAACCAATCCTTAACGCATCTTTGCCGTACGACCACTTAATTCCGCCGGGTCCGGGTTACCTAAGAGGGGCTGTCGAACAAGTTGATCAAGCCGTGCGAAGGAAGCGCGCAATGGACGCGAAGCTGCGCCAAAACAGGTCCAAAACAGCCGTCGCTAAAGCAGACGACAAAGCCGCACCGCTGACGTGCGCGTTGGCGAGCAGGCATATCCACGCGGGGAAGGCTGGGTAAATTCGCCGCGTCATCTACAGTGTGCTCTGTGAGTGATACCCTCCGCCACCCCCCTCCCCGCCGCCGCCTGCGCCGCGACGGGAGTTCATTGTCCAGCACGCCGCGAAAGATCCGTTGGCTGGTAGAGGTAGAAAACTTTCTTCTAAAAAACAGCAACGCTATCTTCAAAGCTGATGAAATGCGTTTTTACGTATCATTAACAGAGCCGTATTACAATAATTATCCGTTGGTAATTTCGAAGTTCGTAATAAATGTCGCAGAAGCCATTTCAGCTCGATTCAAGATGTGGCGCGGTGAGGGTTGAAATCACGTGTTTTCTGTTGCTTCTTTCCAGAGCGTTTTATTTCTCGTATTAGCCCCAATTCGTTCATATTTAATCTGGGTTCAGCATCGAAGTAGTCGTAAAGTAGTGGTGCACACTTGCCTGCTACCATGCGCCCTGGGGCGGTACTTTGAGTTGTGTCCGTTTAGAAAACGT
Source organism: Haemaphysalis longicornis (assembly GCF_048455015.1). Classification (NCBI taxonomy): domain Eukaryota; kingdom Metazoa; phylum Arthropoda; class Arachnida; order Ixodida; family Ixodidae; genus Haemaphysalis; species Haemaphysalis longicornis. The sequence goes on along the minus strand of NW_027526361.1, from coordinate 33,535,666 downwards.
CCGTCTCACGTCCGCTTTAAGGTACGTGCGCACTAGCGTCAAACGTGCCATGCCGCCTTGCCGACGGCTGCCTTCGGCGTTGCGCCGCGTCATCAGTGAAGGCCCCACCAGCTTGTCGCCACGGTGGTGACGTGGTACACCCATCCTGCGGGAGCACTCTCGGGCGGGAGGTCTGCCCCGCTTTTCTGGGTAGCTCTCAGGCGAAATGCAAATTCTTGCCGAGACGGCGCGCGCCACGGAAGCGGCGGTGGGGTGGCGGGAACAGGTTGGCGCGAACGTGACCAGCGCGTCATCCCACTCTCTACCGCTCTGCGGCACGGAAGAAATGGGTCTCGGATCCAGTTGCTCTGCGGCAAGAAAAGCGCGCCATTCTGGGCGAAAACAGGTTTCCAGCTGCTGCCGACGTCGGCCAACGGCGCGCGGCACGGCATTGCGCAGCTAGTGTGCACGTACAGAGGTCAAAAGTGTTAACAACAACGAGCGAACGCGTGGCTTTCGATACGGGCAGCGCAGCCTGCTGATAGCCACCGGCGTGACCAGCGAGATTAGGGCACGGCGCTGCGGCGGCTTGGCGTGCATGTGAAAGCTATGACCGATGCTTCCGTGTTTTGGAAAACAGGGTTCGACGTCGAAAGTCTCTCACCACGACCACCGCCAAAGCATATATATTAAACGTTATCTTACGCTGATAACCAGTGCAGTATTGTCATAGCCTTTGGTATGGTTCGAATATAAAAAAAGGGGAATGTGGGAACCATACCAAAGGCGAAAACGAGAGTGCGCTGGTTATCAGCGTCAGATAATGTTTAATATAGGCTTTGGCGGCGGTCGTGGTAGAGACTTTTGGTGTCGAATCTCTCCCCCCGAAATAAGGAAGCATCGGCAATAGATTTTCCATGCCAAGCCGCCGTAGCGCCGTCACTTAATCTCGCTGGTCACCCCGGTGGCTATCATCAAGGCTGCGCTGCACGTATCGAAAACCACGCCTTCGCTCGTTGTTAACAGTTTTGACCTCCGCAGCTTACTCATGACGTAGTTGTGCTTGCGAGGCCTCTGACGAATTGGTGTGCGGCGTCACGTTCTGTCATCTGCTTTCAGCCAATCAGGGCTCGCTAAAATAGGGCACTTCGAAATAGACAAAACTGAGAAGTTCTCCCACTGGTTTCGATTTTCGTCCCTGGAACAGTTTTCTTTGAAGTTGGATGATGAAATGATGGCGCCGACGTCAGTTTCGGCAGGAAAGCCTCTGTGGTCTGATGACATCTGTTCAGGGCACTGCTGGCAAACGCTCCGGAGTTTCGGAATGCCGACCTATTAAAGCTTTCGCGTGAACAAGTCTCTCCGCAGTCCTGAAAACATTAAAAAATGCATCTCGGGGAATAGCTCGTCGCTTCACCAACCCTTAGCCACACACGAGTTATGTCGAGCTAAAGCCAACATTCCACGGCCGACGCGTATCCAGGGGTGCGTTCGGTGTCGTAACACCGCATAAAATTTTCTGAAAGCTCCACCCACGCCTTCGCACTCCTATCAGTCTGTCTTATTGCTCATGCTATTTGCACACCACATCAAGATGTTAGAACGTACGGGGATATTGTCGTCAGTCCAGAAACGGTCCTTTCGCATTTTCCCCTCTACTGCGGTTGCCTTCGTCTGAATGTGTAGCCTGAATGCGAACACAAAGATGATTTTTAAATTTAAAGTGAGAGCTTTCTTAGTGGGACCAATGGCGTCCTGTCAAAAAACTAACGCATTTACCCATGGACCGGTTGGTCGACCGAAAAGCTGTGATAAGATCTCTGAACACACGCCACGTGCGCGAAATCGGGCGTCCATTGTGTCAAAACGGTTACTTGAAAATCGCGAAAAGGAACGGTATTAGGTAAGACATTACACGCATCGATCACGACGCAGTACAATATAGTATACCTTCATCTTATAAACGACGTATAGATTTACAGTTAGATCTTTCGTATATGCGTTTACTTATACGCGAAAAATCCTCGCATGGGTTCGTTCTTCGTTCGCAATTTCGCTCTTTAAAGGTTGGCGCTTGAATGGATGCACTTTCAACGAAAGCTGGGCGCACTTTTAGCTTTCGCGATTCGTTCAACTCTGTTTAGGAAGGACATTGACTATGAGGATTAACGCGCGGACGCTTCAAAGCCGATCAGGCGCCCTGTAGTGGAGGGCTCCCGATTAATTTAGACCACCTGCGGATCTCAAACGTGCGCCGAAATCTCGAACACACGGGCGTTCTCGCTAGGAAGGGAGGGTAAGTTTTGGAGAATTAGGATGCGGAGGTGAACAGATGATTTTCCGTAATGTTCCGGTTGTAGTGGAACTTACAGAAGATTTATGCATTGCCGCGATCGCAGTTTAATAGTATTTTTGCCGCGAAGCTATTAGCCTCTCGTTGGTGTGAAAATTTCGTGTCGTAAACAAAAAACCGGAACAGGACCCAGCAGTTCTCCCCAAGATGCCGAGCGGATGCATCAGGCGTGCAGCATAGGGGTCAGTATTCGTGTAAAGCAAAAAACCACCAACATGCATCGAAACCGTATGATGGATGATAAGGCGCCCGTGAACAACTGAACCCCCTCCCCCCCCAATATGTTCAGGTAACCATTAGGTTTGCAGCCACTCTCGAAGGGGTATAGGTGGTTGACGTCATTCGAGGGCTAGCGCATGCGTCACGCTAAGCACGACCATGAATTTCTCGCCCAAGACGCCGAGCACATGCGTCAGGACCCAGCATTTGCCGCCAGAGAAGCAGAGTGCAAGCGACAAGCCCGCCGATACAACGGGGAACATTTCACACCCTCCCCCATATGCATTTGTGATGGTTTCCAACAGCTGCGCTGGACATTCACTTTCTTAAGGCCGCATGGCATTCATTTTTTTCTCGCGCAGTTTCGCGTTCAACTTCCAACACCCCTAGTTTTTTTTTTTTTTTTTTCTCTAATAACTGTGAAGCGTCGAGGTACATTAGCGTTGTTTTTTTTTCTGGTGAGTGCTTTTTCGTGTGTGAGAAAGTAAATGTTCTTTCCGAATCGTGATCTTGGACTACTCTGTGTACTCTTATTCTTATGTAGAAGCTACGCGGAAGAAAAAAAACTAGCCCTTTCGTTTCATTTAAGGGGCAAAACGGCTAAGGCATTGCTTGGTAACAGGCTGGCTTTCTTTTTATTTTTTACCGACAGGTTGAACACCCCCCGAAGAATATATTTGGATACGCTACTGTTGCACGGCAACTACCACGACAACGTCAACAATGCCCGGCGAGAATAGGCTTCTCCCGTGGAGAGAAAATGAACGTTAGTGAATATATCATGGTATGATGAGGTGGTAAAATGCGAGGTTTCATTAGTAAAGCCGACGTAGGGGCCAGTTAGCAACGCCTTGTCTTGCATTTGCCCAAGGGGCAATAATGCGGCTCTTCTATTTCAGAGGATGTTACCCACTCTATTAAGGAAGGAAGATGGAGAAAGGAGGACCAAAGTAATGAGGGCCCACTTGTTCTCTGGTGTTTATTTTAGCCAATGGCTGTTTGTGTGCAGCCGATGTATTATTAATAGCGTGCTCCGACGTGCGCGACGTTGTTTGCGAGCTCCGCGGAGAACTAGCCGGCCTTACCCGAAGGCCAGAGCACTCATCGGCTGAAAGCTGGATTTTGCAAGATGGTAAGGTTACTGGCCGCTTAAGTTGGTCTGGTGGGTTCACCTATTCGGCTGCAAAAAAATATGGCAACTACGAAGAACTGCATCTCAAAAAGCAGTTGGGGCAACGTGCGCTAGCTCCATCAAGGGCGGTATGGCTCTTTCCCTTCTTTCTAGATTTCCATTCCCTTCTTTCTGGCTCCTTCTAAATTTCGAGAAGGCATTTAATAAATTCCCACATAACAGGATATTTCTAAAGTTATCCCGTCTAGACCTTGATCCTGCTGTATTCGCTTGGTTGCAAAACTTTTTAACTAACCGTAAGCAGTTTGTATTCGCCAACTAAAACTCTTTAGCCTATCTCTCGTTCTCTCAGGAGTGCCTCAAGGAACACTTTTGGGACCCTTGCTATACTTAATTTACATGAACGACTTGCCAACTAATAATCAGTCTAATATACGTCTATTCGCTGATGATTGCGTCCTATATCGTGGAATCAAGAATAGCAACGATTATATAATTTCTCCAGCTTGACCTTAGTATTATTAAAAATTGGTGTGATACATGGTTAATGTCACTAAATATCACTAAAACCTCAAGATTGTCATTCCATCGCAGGCCGGTCTACATTTCGCATCGTGTGTAATAGATAATTCTAATGTTTCATCTGTAAAAACCGATAAGTATCTGGGTATAACTTTAACCCAGGATCTAACTTTGACAACTAACATTATGAACGTGACCATTGATACCAATCGCGTTTGTGGGTATTTCTGCCGTAATTTACATTTTTGTTCTACATCCGTCAAATTGCTAAACTATCAAACACTTGTACGACCGAAGCTGCAATACGCATGTTTCATTTGGGATCCCCATCTTTCTAACTTATCAAATACACTTGAATCTGTGCAAAACCGCGCGGAAAGATTTATTTCTTCGGACTACTCTTATCACACCAGCGTCGGTAATATAAAAATCCAAGCTAATCTTCCTCCACTCGAAACAAGGCGCAAAGTTCGGCGGCATTGCTTGTTTTGTGATTTCTTTCATTCTCGAACAGCTACCAACGTCATTAAAGAAGTACATCGTCAGTCTGACCGCGTCCACCACCCATTGGCTGTTTACCCAGGAAAGACGTTCACTTTTGCTCATTAGGATTACTTTTTTATCAAAGCAGCGAAAGACTGGAATGATCTTCCCGCTGACGCCGTGGTACGTTTCAGTCCCATCCGTTTTCACGCAGCCATCTAAAAATTTCTGTACTGATTTGCAGCCCTGTATTATTAGTGTATGCCCACCCCTCATTGAAAACCCCTGTACAGGAGCCTTTGAGGTATAATAAATAAATAAAAGAATTTAACCTAGTGAACTTACTATTATTGTAAACCCGTCATAGTGACTATCAAGTTTTGTATCTTTGTATCATAAAAAAATGAAGAGGCTCAGATTGGTTTCTTCTGTTGCACACAAGGCCGACAGGGTACTAAAGTAAGTAGCAACCAACCAAGTAACATAGGACAGTTGCTAATGTGAGGGCCAATGCAGTATCAACACGAGCACATTTGCAGCGAATGTCACGTCTGCCTTCAATAAAGAGCACGAACAGCTTCGCGCCATTCACACGAGAAACGAATGCCGTGTGCAGAAAATATTGTTTCCAAACCATTTTAGGAATACTGGGGACTTGCAAAAACCCGTTCAAAACGTATGACCGAGCTCTATAGAAACTGTCGGGCTCTATAGAAACTGTTGGGTTGCCTTCAAACCCATACCCACGAAAGCGACAGACTCGCATAGGGAAGATTGCACCCTCCTGGTGACCACACCTAGCCAAATTCGTTCATTTTTCTATGTAACGTTTTACAGTAGCGTTCATGAGATATATGCTTACCAACGTTTGTTCAAAAAAAAATTGCACCCCAGAGCTGCGCAGTCATTTTAAAGGTATTGGCTGGCTGAAGTGCCATTACAAATGCTGGGCTGATGGATAATTTTTTGTCATCAATACCGTAACCTTGCGTTATTGTCGGAGTACACGTCTCCCTGACGTGCGGATGACGGAGTTCGTATTTTACTTTCTGTCGGCAACGTGCCATCGCCAACATGTTATATATGAAACAACATGAATCCTGTAAATGCGCATGCCATCAAGGATATGAAATTCTTTTCCTGTGGCTACCAGGTACCTTTAGTATGGTGGGTATAAATACCACCGTTCCTGACACCACCGCGTGAGCAGCCCACCTCCCAGAATAAGATGACAGAATCCGATTTCCTTAAAAGAATATCAAGACAGTCGTATTTGGGCTGTGATGAAAACTCCAGCTGTCGGCTCGGCATGATTCTGAGAGAAGGTAGATGGCGCTCAATGATCTAGAACCAAAGCTCAATTTCTGGCGTTTCTGATTCTGACGCAGTGAGCTTAGAACGTATGTAAGACATGCTAAGGGTTCACGTTCTATACAAAGATAGCTGCTTGTTTAAAGGGACCCTGCAACACTTTCGATAAGCTCTTTCCCTTTTACCTTCGCGTCTGGAACCACTGCGAAAGCTATAGTTATCGCCAGCACGGAGGGCCACAGCGTGATATGCTCGTCGCACTAGATACGCCTTCCATTTCTTCTTTGTTTTTGTGACTTTTTTTAAGTTGCCATCGAAAGGCGTCCATTGCTGCAACTGAACGAAAACCGGCCAACAGCCGCTACATCGCCTTAGTGACGTAATTCGAGCCATGGAAGAACGTCAGGAGCGGGAAAGCGGGAAAAATCTTTTGAGCGAGTTTACAAGTTAGCTGATGGGCATAGAGCAGTTTTTTTTGGAGGGGGTACTTGACGATCCTTAATTTATGTACTGGGTGTGTTGGGTGACTACGTTGTGCAAGCATTTGAGATTTCAAAACAACTTGAAAAACGTGTTGCAGGGTCCTTTTTAATTTAGGTTTGGTAGAATTGTCGCTGTGCCTCGTATGCTTTGTAATGAGGACGTAAAAACACCTTATGCTGGTTGCTCCGATTCCTTGGTGATGGGGCATCAGGGTCGAAAGCACTGGGGCGAGTGCACCGAAGGCGGCGGCTCGGATCTTGTTGCTACCTTGGACCCTGGCGCAATCAGGCAAGGCGAGGCCACGCTAGGGAATACAACTCTTTCCTCACGCCGTGAGCGATGTATGGATCTTAGGATTTTAAGGAGGGTTTATTATTTTATGTATATATACTTCGAGGTATAAATCTAGATTGCCTGTTAGAGCAACGTGCGGCGCAACATAGTTTTTAAGACCAAGTTTCATGTGGTTCGCGATATTCAGGTGGACAAAGTATGCAGCGTTGTGCACCTAACTCGCAATTCGTTTTTTTTTTTCTTCTAACTGTTTCAAGAACTCTGTTTATCTTCCTCCCAAGTGGAATACTTGCTCATTAGTCGGCGTACCACTTAAATGTTTTAACGAAAGCTTCCCGTCCTTCTTCCCCGATATGGAAACACGATACCGCAGGGCACTCACTCATGCCGTTGCGTCGCTAACCCAAGCACTCCGCGGAAGTTTAGGAACTGATGAAGAAACGCGACTTTTACGATTACCATTTTACTTTATTGCTGTACGCCTAAGGTGATCATCAAATATTTTTCTTGCAAGTGAAAGCACGGCAGCAATCAGTGGCCATAATAAAACACACAGAAACACGCAGAGCAACGTATTAAAAATTAAAGAAAAGAATACTCTGGTATTACCGACAACCTTTCGGGGGCAATTCAAGTACTACCCTGTTTTCAAGTAGTCTGTATCCATAGTCAACCGATCGTATGTTTTTCAGGTGCTAGTGTAGTGACAGGACACGTGTATTCACAAATTGCAAAGAAACTTTCAGCTGTCCAACACATATTTTGGAGTTTATTTAGCGGTACAGGTGGTGGCGCGTTACGTCTTTTTACTAGCATGACTTAAACACCCAAAAGATGTAATACACTTAAATAAAATTGCAGTCAACCCTAACCCCCGTGAAACTTCCTGATATAAACCAGAAAACGTGTACAGAGCTTGAAAAAAGCCTAAAATTATCTTCTATTTGCTCAAGAGAAGATATTTGAGCACATCTCGGTCAGCCAAAATCTTGCGAACATTTAGGTCATCAAGAATATTATTTAAAAAGATTTTTAAAGCTCGTTTAAGCGATGATGTCTGGAAAGATATTTCCTAGCTACAAAAAAAAACATTGCTACACAAAGCCGACAAACTTCACCGTTTTCATTACTGTATACTTGCAATATTTTACGCATTCTTTTGTCTGGCATGCTGAAGCATGCTGAAGCACAGCACTTATGTACGACTGATGAAGGTGGCTGTCGCAGTCGATCACGTGCCACAAGCCATTGCAACCCGACTGGAGCGGTATTCATTTGTTGCCAAGCATCGGCCATACCATGCTGAATACGCCGGCTCTCGTCCGATCAGTTCTGGAAGTCCCCATTTGCCTGGTACGAAGGCGTTTACGGGGGGCACGCAAAGCGGCCCACACGTGCCGGGCATTTATCGAAAGGGAGATAAGCGAATGACGTATGCGAGCATGTGCTGGGATATTATTACCATAAAGAATGTCCAAAACAGGCCTTTTTTGCTTTTTTTGTTGCTTGAGTTCGGGAAAACGCTTTCTTCCTTGCCATGATTACGGCACGCAAATCTCCCATGTAATACGTGCTAAGCCTTGCCCGAACAGTAACCCTGCGGGTCGTGCTACGTACAAGTGGGAGAAACATCGATCGAGGTGTGGAAATTATTAATAGCTCAATCACTCTCATCGAGCGTTACCTATGCCGCTGAAACGCAGCAGGTACGTGTTCCTGCTTTCTTTACTCCGCAGATGAGCTCGATGTCGCAAGACCACGTAGAACAACGCTTCATATAATATATCGATGCATTCAATGTTACCTTGTCTCGCATGCTAGTGTCACGTGGGGAGGTGTAGTGTACGTGCACATGTTGTGCAATATTGCAGGCAATACTGACGGTTATATAACTCTTCTTTCGGCTATCGCAGGCGTTAACGTAATATGAGCTCATAAGGCTCTATCGTCAAGAGGACTTGTTCGGGTTTTCTCCTGTGAAATCCCAGCGAGAATTCGCGGATATTTCTAATTCGGTTAAAGGCGGCTTTAAAAAATTATCGAAAACACACACGCAACAAAGCTTTGTGGGTTGGCATTTGATGCAACGCACATCCATTCCTCGTCGTCGTAACCCTGCTTTTATGAACAGCCTTTGTCGAAATTTTCTAGGCCATGCCAAAAGGGCATGGGCCACAAAAATACTGAGAACGAGCTTACCTCTCGAGCGAGGCTGAAACGTTTTATGACAGGAAGCTGGAGAAAACGCCTGTATTTCTTACTGTCATAAAATATTCCGGTCACTGTAGGACATTAAGCTTTGGCTTTGAATTCTTTGTGGCTCACAAACCTAAGCCATGGCCTGTAAAATTGTGACAAATACTGGAAATGCAAGGATTACCTTTAATGTGTGGGGCATTCTGAACCACGTGAGGATTATTCCCGTGTATCTAGGACAAGGTGGTTTCTTGGTCTGTTATATTTGGCCAGAACGCCTGTGCATCAAGCATCCCCCCTTTTTTTTAGCGGCATTTTTCAGTAAGTGTTCTTTTTTTAGTAGTATGACCACAAATAGAAACAAAAGTTACTTAGAAATGCCGAAGCTCTGCCAACGAAAAGTACGAACGCCACGTTTCCTGTTTGCTTCTAAAGAGAGCAACAGCGCGTCAGACGGCAGAAGACCAGGAGGACAGAAACACCTGCGCTAGCTTGCAACCGAATGATTTCACTGGGTCGGGGCGCCATCTTTATACAGGTGGGCGCTACGGATGATTATTGAGTTGAGCGTTCGCAGTCGCTACTTGCTAAGGAAAGCACCAAGTGTGTTCGCAGTGATTTTACGGCACCGGGATCCTGCGCAAGTCACTTTACCGCTCTGCCCACGTGTGACGGCAATGGTTAGTCTCAGGAAGTTAAGGCAGCGTAGTACTGGAAATTACCCCCAAGAAGCAATGGTGGGCGCATAATGCATTTTTTTCCTTTCAGGTTTAGAAATTCGGGTACGTTGTTCACTAATAAAGGCCCGGCCCATCTTTGTTACTTCTATTCGTGCTGCTGTTCTTTTTGCGTGAGATACTAATCCCTATGTTAACAACACCAGCTAGCCCGAATGGCGGCCTGGTATTGTCCACATATGTCCGGTTTCATTCCGGAAAGAAGATGCGCTTTCCGCTATTCAACCTGGTTTAAAGAAAAGGAAGTAATCTCACACTAATGCGTTAGAACTGACGGTAGCGAAGCTCTACGGAACAGTAGCGTTTTTACCCTTTTTCTCCTCACGGCGTTGTTTTAGCCTCACCGGTGTACGAGGGACCACAGCTGGATGTTCATTTTCCTCTATCGCACACGGTTCTGCGCCGCTCGTGGCCTCCTTTCCTGGCGCGCGCTTATCGCTGCGGCCTCCTCGCCTTCCTCCGCCCCGTCCCGCGCACGGGTCCCGTGCACGACTTCGTTCCCTCAACGCCTATCTCTCCCCTGCCGCCCATCTCTCCCCGTTATCGGGCCGCTGCTCCGAGCCGCGCGCTTGCAGAAGGGGGTGCGGTTTGACCTCTAGCGCTTAAGGACAAAACTGGTGAACCCGCGAAGACTGCCCGAGGTAGCGTACTGTGCTTGCGCTACAAAAACGAGGCTAATGAAGACGGCATCATAGGATAAGCGGCTGCTGCGGCGACTTAGATGACGACGACGAAGAGGGTCATGTCATTGGCCTGTTTGAATGGGCTGCTAGTGGTATTTTGTTTCTCTCTGACTCTCCTCCTCTTGCAACGCGCTTATGGGTGGTATGTTAACTGTAATGCCCTGCTGTATGGATGCTGTATCATTTCACACCAAGAACAAGCCTAGAACAGCTAGCTAGCCCGCTATAGAGGTTTCCGGAGTAGCTTGTAACCGGAGCGGTGACTACAGCATCCGCTGTCATCGAGATCTACTGTCAGGACGTCCGTGGAAGAAATGAATCGTCTTCTTCATCGTCTTCTTCGATTCAACATTCGTGAAAGAGCTTAATAACCCGTTTCTTGACGACAAGCGGCCACGTTTGCACGTAAGGCGAATTGTATTTCTATGTTGTCTTACAGCGACATCTGTGAGTTTTCATTTTGGGCGAAAAATTGCTAATGTATTGTTCCTGGGCGGAACCTATACCCGCGCGGAGAATTATGGGTCAGCTACTTTAGTATTATTTCAGTGACACCTTGCTTCATTCGTACACGAAACAATTCTTCCTGATTGTCGAAACCAGAGTACTGAAAAAGCTGAATGCGCTTTTAGTAGACGAGCAAACGTAGCAAGTCAAGTAGCCTACCAGGCTACCTCATCAGCTCGCTAAAGCGTTCTTGTTCTTGTATTTGACGAAATCTACTGCAAGCCCTAGTGAGGGTGTCCTGCCCTACAAATATTATGTAATTTGAAACAACACTTAGTTTGACAGCAAAAGTACAGCTCGTAAATAAGTTCCGCGAAGTAAAACATTTCTCACAGCGGACAGGATGTTCCGACTCGATTCCCAGTAACGGCGGTTATTTTGCGCGGGAACATGACCATGAATCGATTGCCCTCATCCGTCCTTGCCGAAAAAATGAAGCGGCAAGTCACACGAGGGGAGGACGTGGACCAATAAGAGGCGGCCACAACCGAAGAGCTAGGAGGGAGCCCAGGCGAGAACAGGGGAGAACGCCGGGAGGAGTGGACGGAGCAGGACGGAGGAGCGTGACGTCCAGGTTGAAGACTCGAAGCTCCTCGGATTTTCGGAACCCGAGCTCGAGAGGGTTCTACCTGGCGCCTCGGCATCCTGGAGCCGAGGCGCGACTCCTGAGTCGTGGAAGCACGCAATGTTGGCGTGCTCCGCCATTTGACGACCCGCCGCCTGCTGCCCGTTGGCGACCGGCAGTACAGGGTGGCCTCCTGCCCGCTGCTTCAGCGTGCCCGATCGTAAGCGGGGGCCCGGGCAGAACGTTTTCAACGAGGACAACGGTGCCTGTTCCTCTTTATCGTTCCGGAGCGTGCGAAGCCGTCGTCATAGCCCCGCAACGCCGCACCCGTTATCGTCACCAGCACCCAAGACAGCCTGCGGTCAACCCCTCATCGCCGAGAACAGTTGGTGGGGACTTTTCTGTGTGCTCTCTGTAGATTTGGTATTTCTTAAGAGTTATGTACAGGTTGTTGAGCTTTGAATTGTAATTGACTGCCGTGTGCGTGTGTTTCGTTTAAGAATAGATGTTTTTGTGCCGTTGTCCAACGCCGTCTAGTTATTGGCACTGTGACGGGTCCCAGTCGCCACAGAATACCTGAAAAGAGCGTGCCAGGGAGTTTCCCCACACCACAGTCTCCTATTTTAGCGCACCAATTGCCCAGAGCGTAGCTTCAGCGTGTGTAACCACAACTTGAATTTTTCAGCAGGTTCGTTGAGAGTTTCTCACTTGCGAATACGTCGTCACGCCCTAGAATGAACCAGGCGCTCTGCAAGCGCAGGAGTGACCAGGGGACGCAGGCAAAACAAGCAGAGCAGAAGCGGCAGTATACCCTTAAGGCGAAAGCTGTAAGCGCTTCATTCTACAAATAAAAACAAACGTTGTTCTTGATGTTCAGTCACTAAGATGTCGCTGCTATAAAGAGAAAATAAATAAAACATATTTGTGAGCAGATGAGGTTTGAACCGGGGTTTTCACAGTAGCAGCCCGATGCGCTACCACTGTGCCTTCTCTGTTTTTTTCTCTTTATTGCATAGAAAACTAGCCCGAATAACTTAAAGTCCCACCCTAACTACATTGCCACTGTGCCATCTCCGACCGTTGGCAGCGGTCGAAAAAAAGAGTTGTCGTTATTGTTGTTTCTTTAGTCTAGGAACTTACCCACTTGGGAGATTGGCCGGGAATCGGGAGCTTTGAAGGGCCACTGTTCCCCCATCACAGCATTCGAAAAACTATTATTGTAAACGTAAAATTGTACAGTAGTGATTGTCGCGCAACAGCTGAACGTGATGCACGTGAGTAGAACACGTGCAACGGTGTAGCAGTAAAAAATCCCGCCGTACTAATTCACGACAGAAGGAGATGCGAAAGCAAAAGAGACGCAATTAAGATGTAGAAGTAAAGAAGTCGTTGATAAGAATCACCGGGATTTAGCCTTCAAAGCGCTGAAGCGACTTAAGTGCCCCGAGAATTTTTCCACCCCCCTTGCGCCACAAATTGCACCTGTGGAGGAGGCGACCGAGTGTTTCAGAGGAGAAGTTCACGTGACCCGCTCACATCATGCGGCTGACAGCTCTCGCTCCTCGCAGCCGGCGTGGAGGAAAGTTTGACGTCACGTGGTATAGATCAGCGCTCGCTGTTCTAGGCAACATGGTGAGGTCAGAAAGGGCGTTTTGCACGGCAGGTTTGATTCGCCTATCGATAGCGGTTGGCGCAGGATTACTCCCAAGAAAGGGGCCCCTTCTGTGACGTCATCGCCTACTTATCGCCGCACCTTCAATCCTTTCGCCCCATTGTTTTCAAAGTAGTACTCACTTAAAGCAATGCTCCTTTTCACATCTATAAATTAAAATTCGTAAATCGACTATAAGAAATCTCTCTTACTAAAAATGACCTCCTAACCAAGTCGTACTAAGCACATAAGGGCAACTAGTACATTCTGTTATCCTTGCCGGCATACCATCGAAGTGCTCCAACCCTTCCCCAGCCCTCCCGACCACTCACAACCACTTAACAAATTGAATAATGGAACCCCGCAACAATACTTTCAACATTTTCGAAATCTCAAATGCTTACAGAACGTAGTCAACCAACGCACGAAGTACTTAGATTAGGGGTCATAAAGTACCTCAGCCAAGACTTACTGCTCCGTGTCCATCAGATAACTTAGAAACCTGCTCAAAAGATTTCAATCTCTTTCGCGGTCTTGGCGTTTTTCAACCGCTGAAGCTACATCACTACGGCGGTGTAGCACCTATCGGCCCGCATTCGTTCAGTTTCAGCAATTAACGCGTTTATTATCCACTTTTAAAAAAGCCACAAAAGCCAAGAAGAAACGGAACACGAAGTCTTTGTGAAGATTTTGTGGGTCCAGCCGAAAACGCGTAAGCTGAAAAAAATTCAATGTACTACCTCGCGCTCCGAGCGAAGGAAAAATTTTTCCTGCAGTAAAGCTAGAGAAAACATTTTTCTTTCTTGTTCCCTTAAAATATTTTTGTCAAATTTAACGATAAAGCCGATACTTTGAATTCTTTGTGGTCGAGAAGGCTTAAGATTGCCACACAAAATTTTGACAAAGGGTGTACCTGCTGCGACGAGTAAATCACGCAGTGCAACTCCGTGCTGGCGATAACTCTAGCTTTCGCAGTGCTTCTATAACGCGATTGAAAGAGGAAAAGCGTTTAGTACAAGTGTTGCAGAGCCCCTTTAGGGATCAAAATAGTCTAATAAAGCTATTTTTGTGATTTTCGGGAGTGTATACATTACATAATTGTTGACGCGCAAGCTTTGTGAAGAGAAAAAAAATATTGTCATACACGTGTGCAGCCAAGTTTTTTATAAATCCATGCCTATTTGTTCTGACTTTCTTCAAGTTCATTGTACACATTTTAACGCAACCCGTCATATTTCTGTAGTCGAGGGTTTGACGGCATTTCCTCTGGTCAGGAAACATGCTTGAAATGGTTTACTGGTCACTGACCAAAGTCAAAATATACAAATGACGTTTCGGTAGAACTACGGCTTCCTTGTTCACACTGAAGCAACTGGCCGGACGTCCCCGGGTTATGTAGCACTCAGCAGTGTTTTCAGTGACTTTGCATAGATAGGATCCAAAGTTCCATTATTCCTGTTAAGCGTGTTGGTCGTTATCAGGATTACTGGTGATTCAAGGTTTCGACGGGTTGATACATTCCTTTCCGTTGTCATTACCTTTGGTTCGTTCTAGTTAATCTGATGACCAGTTTCCTTCGCATGCTCGGTGATTGCGTTCGTTAATACCTTTTCCTTCCGTACGTCATTTTAGTGTTCTTTCAGGTGTCTCGTGAAGTCCTTCGTTTCGCCTATGTAACACAGATGAACAGTCGGCGCAGGAAATTTCGTAAACAACGCTCGGGATCTTTTCGCGAGGTAGCTGGTCTTTCACGTTTGCAAGATGAGTCCGTATCATGCTCATTGGGACATGCGGAATGGTGACACTGTGTTTGCGGAAAAGGCGCGCAAGCGCTTCGCTGGTTCCTTACGAATACGGGACAGGGGCTCGCTTAATTTTTTCCCCATTTCCGCTTTCCTCGGAAGAAAGCCCATTCGTTGGTGCCAATCTTTTGCACGTATTCCTAATATACGATAGTGAGTAGCCGCTTCTTTGCAGGTCAGTTTCGATTCTATTTATCTCTTCGTTTTGAGCACCATCATCGCAGCATATTTATCTGGCAGGGTAGGCTAGAGAAGCCACCACGGAGCGCTTGTGACTGGTTGGGTGCACTGAATTAAAATCCAGGTACCTTCCCGAGTGCGTAGGCTTCCGGGAGACGCTGAAAGAAAGGCCAGTCGGAGCGCGGGTTACCATGGCATCAAGGAACGGCAGCCAGCCGTCGGTCACTTCCGCAAGAGCAAAATTAATTGACGGTTCAATGGCATGGAGGTGTTCCAGAAAAGTGCGCGTGTGCTTCCGATCTATGACACAGAAACAGTCGTCCACGTACCTCAGGAATATTTTTTTTATTTGCAAAGAGTGTTCAATCCCTCATAATGGGGCGCGTGTCATAACGTGCTTTTTTTTCGCCAGGCAGAGAAGAAACTGAAGCAACCATAGTTCGCGTGCCTCGTAGCGAACGTCTCGGTCCCTCATCGCCTCTGCTCTGCGACGCGCTAGGTCGTCTACGATATTGCGTGCCCTACCGGTACAAGATGAACGCCAACCAGTCGGAACGGCTGGCCGTCGTCGCTGATGGCGGCCCATCTCGAAGAACCTACACCATCATTGGTGAGAATTGACACCTTCGCATCACACCCCTTGTACAGCTTTTGTTTAGGTTCGCATTTTGGTCAATTGCTTAGCGGAATGCTTAGTGTTGATGTTTGACGTGTTTCGTTTATTTCGTCGTAATATTTCTTGGGATGCATGTAGCAATTATTTCTCCCGTCAGCCATTGACTGGACATGCTCCGTCTCGCATAACGGAAAGACTCATTGCTATAAACTCGAAGGTCAATGTCGGTGGTGGAGCTCCGCGCTTGCGAGAAACCTGGGTCTGACTTACTGCCGAAACATATGCCCAAATACTCGCGCGAATAATTTTTCACTCTCCCGCACCTCTCTCGTCATGAAGCCGCCATTTTCCGGCTACTGCAAGCTAATTCCTACTTACAGAACTCCCTTCTGCATCACATCCGACACCCCACCGCATGTAAATTCTGTCCCCAAACAGGCACCCCATACCACCTTGTACGGGAGTGCCACCAATACTCAACCCTCACCATTAACCCCAACCATACCTACGAGCATTGGCTGGAGCTGCAGACCTGCTCCGATTATCGACGGGGGGGACGCGTGGCCCGCACGATCCAAGGCATCCCGAACTAAGCACGACTCCTACCGGGCGGCTGCCTTAGTACCAGCCATAGAGTTTCATTCTAATATATACTACAGGGAAATCTGGCGCCACTGTGTAGGGGAGCTTCGCTTCAGCGAGCGTTCCTTCATGTACCGAGGAGGCACGTTCCACTTGTCCTTAGCATGGCTCATGAACGGGATGAAATTTTGCTCTGGCTGCAAAAAAGCAACAATGTTAATGTAGAAGGTTCATCAAATTTGTTATGCTATTAAAACATCTAGCCTCCAAAAAGATCAACTTGTCAGTGATTATGTAGAAGCTTCATGCGCGATGAACAAGAACAAAATGTTACCCTTTTTTGTTGATTTTGGCTTCGAGACAAAAAAGAAGCCATATGGCTAGCTAAGCCAAGTAGGCGAGGAACGTCGCTAGCTGAAATGGCGCCGTCCACGAAGGCCTGCGACTGCAGCGACAGACTTCCCTCTTGTATATATTAGTATGGTACTCTATGCTACCAGCACCTCGACTCCCAAGATTAAAAGTTTCTTCCTCATCACCATCATATTATTCGTATCATCGCTGACAGCACAGCTTCTTGCGCCCCTCTCTTGCTTCCTCAGCGGCCACTACTTCGGTGGTGGTGTTCGGGCTGCTGGCGTACGCGCTCAGCCAGATCGTGGTCAAGCTGGATGCGAGCGAACACACGTTCTCCTTCTTCGACTACAAGGCGAGGATTCTGCACGGAGGCACGCTGCTCAGCATCATGGACCGGGACGTGGCGCAGTACCTGAACCTCCGCTACGCCCAGGCAAGAAGAAACGCGACGCCGCCCTGCCTCAAAGGGGCCATGATGATAAAACACCAGCTTGGTTCATTTCAAAGATTGCCTCGTTACAATCATACTGACACCACTTTTACGTAAACTTCGCTCAAATAGGCTATAGAATTAGGAAAAAAGGGTCATGCGACCCACTAGCTCATTTCCCGCCACAGAGCCTTTGATGTCATATGCGACAGCTCCGAAACTGGCCGAGGCCGGCAAAAGCAAACGCTACTTAGGCAGGGGTTACAACTTTGCTGATCGAGCTATTTGAGCTTAAATTAGGACGGCATTCTTTATATAGCAGTAAAAATGCTAGGGTAAAGAGTGGAAGTTACGAAAGGGCACGTAAACATAAAAGTACCGATGCGTACTGCAATTGATACTGCGCGCACTAAGCTTGTTTTAGCTGCACAGCAGCGCGGCGCTTTGGGGTTGTCTCAGACGACACTGGCCGACTGGCGTAAGCGACGGTGTCTTACGTGACCATATTTTTCGAGCGAGCACCATGTTTCACGGAACGGTTATTTGCTACCTTAACAAAAACAAGCCAGGTACAAATACGGTCAAAAACAGAAAGGCAGCAAACGGCCCTTCGCGGTATGGTGGCGCCATCTACGTTGACTAACGGTGAACAATGTTCCGCAATCGGCTGCAGAGCGTTTCTTGTGATGTTATTGCAGACGTCGCGATAACGCGATTTGGAGGAGAACCAAATGTTAACTTAAATTGATTAATTTCTCAGTGAATACAGCATCGTTTTCAGCGGGACAAGCTCTGGGGGCACTATAAAAAACGAATCTTTCGAATAAAACAAACTTGTATTTTGTCTGCATGACCCTTTAAATAGGCGTTACAGGCCCTCGTTTGAAGCACGTCAGGATAATTCCTGCTGAGCAGGCTACATGGAAGACACCTGGCCGGAGCGAGATGTAAGATTATTTTTTCGGCCGCCATGGTGCCCCAGTGCCCGAGGAGTTGTTTAGCTTAGCCCAAGGACACGGCTTCAATCCCGGCCTCGGTGGCTGATTTTCAACTGGAGGCGAAAACCAAGAAGCCCATGTGTCAAGATTTAGGCGCACGCTAAAGATCGCTAGGTGGTCAACATTAACCCCGAGTCCTCCACTACAGCGCGCCTCATAGTGCGCGCGTTAAACCCTACAATCAATCAAATCGAGATGTAAAAATTTTACACTTTTTTTGGCTTGCTTCGCATTGGTAAGAATCAGGAGAGAGAGAGAGAGAGAGAGAGAGAGAGAGAGAGAGAGAGAGAGAGAGAGAGAGAGAGAGAGAGAGAGAGAGAGAGAGAGAGAGAGAGAGAGAGAGAGGAGCTCTTTATTAGAAAACAGTGTTTAGACGGTGAACAAAATCCCCTTCATGCTACTCCGTTAGAGGAGCGGGAAAAGGAAGAAAGGCCCAAGAGAGGGGGCAGAAAAGAGATACAAGCTGAGAGAGGGACCAACGAACTTAGGTAAGAAAAGGCAAGTGCAAAAGTCTCAGAGTGAAAAAACCTAAGTTTTTTAATTAGGCCAGTGTTGCTGAGGAACGAAAACAGATACCATCCAACAGTCCAAATACCATGTTTTTATCTCCTACCGACCAATCTGAAATCCTTGAGATAATCTTTTCGTTGAAGGACAGCTGTGCCGCAGGTGCTGACGGTATTAAACCTAAACCACTAAAGGCTGTTGCCGAGGGATTAAGTGTTCCCCTTGTGCATATATGCAACCTTATTCTTTCTCAAGGTGTGTTCCCTGAGAAAATGAAACTTGCTCGAGTGACAGCTATACATAAAAGAGGCCCAGTGAACAATTTAAATAACTATCAACCGATTACCGTGCTCTCAGTGTTTGCAAAAATCGCAGAACGTCTTATAAACAAAAGGCTAACAGCGTTCTTGTCTTAAAACAATATTTTAATAGCTGAGCAATTTGGTTTTCAAAAGAAAAAATCTACTGAGGTGGCACTTCTGGGAATCAAAGAGCAAATTCTAGAAAACATTGAGATGAAAGTACTCACACTAGGCATATTTCTTGATTTAAGAAAAGCATTTGATAGCGTTCAACATGATGTACTTTTACGGAAAATTTCGTATTATGGAGTCAGAGGTGTCGCATGGTCGCTCATTAAAAGTTACTTAACGTCCAGGTCCCAGTATACAGAAATAAATGGCATTAAATCAGGCACCAAGTACATTCAGTATGGGGTACCCCAAGGATCGATTCTCGGTCCAGTTCTGTTTCAAATCTTCAGGGCACAGAAAAACTTTTATTGTATGCAGACGACACAAACGTGTTCTTCTCTGGTATGCATATTCAAGACCTCTATAAAAAAGCGAATCATTGGTTGGTAAATTTAGGTGTTTGGCTCAGATCAAATGGGTTAGAATTAAATATAGATAAAACAAAATACCTCGTATTCAGACCAAAAGGGACACAAATTCCTACAAACCTGATGTTAAACTTTAATAACAGAAGCATCTTACAGTCTGAGACAATTTGTTTCCTTGGTGTAACATTTCATGAATGCCTTTCGTGGACACCACACATAACTTCCCTTAGAAAAAACCTTTGTCGAGCCTGGGCGTATTAAACCGGCTGAGATACTACCTGCCTACGAGTGTAAAACGTCAAGTTTATTACGCGCGTTTTCATTCGCGATTAAATTATTGCTCTTTAGTGTGGTCCACCACAACGCGAACAAACCTAAATAACCTTACAATAATTCAAAAACGAGCCATACGTGCAATTGCAAACCTAAAGTATTCTGCAACCTGCGCAGCATACTTTAACAAACATGAAATGTTTGCATGTACCTCGGCAGATACGGCTTATGACCGTTTCATCGAAAAGTTCTCCTCAGTTTACAAACGATGTTTTCCCTACAGAGAAGCTAAAAAACCAAAACGGGCTCGTAAGCCATGGATTACGTCAACCCACATAAAGATGATTAACACTAAAAACAATTTATACCGATCTTTCTTGAAAAACCGCGATCCAAATGTATTTAAATGTTTCAAGACGTATAGAAACAGCTTAACTAAAATCCTAAGACAAGCGAAGAATGCCTACTATTTTAGTATGTTTCAGGGCATCACAGATGTTAAGTACATGTGGAAAAAACTTAATTCATTTTTGTTTTTTCGCAAACCTACATCAAACATTGCGAAATGACTATTGGACAGTCCGTCTACAAAGGTACAGCGCTAGCAAACAAATTTAATGATCACTTTACCTATTCACTACAAAGCAACCACGACACCAGTGTTATAGGCTACTTGCCCGCACCTCTAGCTACTACAATTTTCCTCGGCCCCACTGATGAATATGAGGTTGCTAGTACTTTTATGAAACTAAAAAACGGCAAAAGTGAGGACATCGATGGTATAAAAATGGAGCCGGTTGCCTTCGTCTTTGATATGCTACTGCCATCTTTAACTCACATATATAACCTTGTCTTAGGCACAGGAGTTTTCCCTAAACGAATGAAAATTGCTAAGGTAGTTGTTATTCATAAAAACGGGGATAAAAATATTATGAATAATTATAGGCCCATATCTATGTTGCCCATATTTTCGAAGCCCCTTGAGAAAATTATTTTTGTTAGGCTATCTAAATTCTTTGACTCACACTCCATAATAAATGCCTCTCAGTATAGTTTTAGGCCAGGTCTATCGACTGAGTCCGCTTTGTTAAACCAAAAAGAGTTTATACTAGGTAATATTGAAGAAAAAAAGCTAACTCTGGAAATATTTGTAGATTTTACTAAAGCATTTGACAGGATTAATCATGATACTCTGCTGCTAAAATTATCTTATTACGGTATCAGGGGAATTGCTTACGATTTAATTAAAAGCTATTTAACGGATCGACATCAGTGTGTGTGTATACAAAGGGAACTTTCTTCACCCTACAAAATTATATGCGGAGTACCTCAGGGCAGCATCCTAGGTCCTCTGCTATTTAATGCCTACATAAATGATATCATAAATATAGATCAATCGGCAAAATATATTATCTATGCTGACGACACTAGTATATTTTTTACGGGCGTTGATAGCAATGGACTGATACAGAAAGCGAACCAAACATTAGGCGAACTACACAAATGGTCCCACCAAAATTCTCTACTTATAAACAGCACAAAAACCAAGGCGGTCCTTTTTCGTGCGAAAAACAAAAAATGTGAAATCTCGAGTAAACTTCACCTAAACAATGTTGAAATTCAGCTGTCCCAAACTGCTAAGACTTTAGGAGTTGTTTTTCATGAATATATGCTATGGGACTCTCAAACCGAAGCTGTGTGCTGCAAATTAAGTAAGTCTCTGGGTATGCTTAGAAGGTGCCAGTCGCTTCTACCAACTCGCCTTAAACTTCTCCTTTTTCATACACTTTTCGCTTCACATTTACATTATTGCCAATTGATATGGGCATCCGGAACTGAGTCCTCCAAAAACAAGATATACACACTCCAAAAAAAATGCTATGCGTGCTATTGGGAATCTCTGTTACAATGCCCATACATCTCATTTATTCGCTAAATTTAATGTCCTAAGGTTTAACTCGGTTTATGAATATCGGCTTTTAATGTCTTTAAAATCCGAAATTCGCACTAATAGTAATACCCTGAAAAGCCTAGCTCACCTGCAGTTAAACGTTTCAGCTCGCTGTAATCGGCACAGCGAACTCTGGCACATCCCTACACCGAGAACAAATTACGGCTTTCAAATGCTGAAATTTGCCATTCCGCATGTGCTAAATAAATACAGGCTTACTCTGGAACAATTGCACTCACTTTCTGCAAGCGCTGTCTTTACTCTACTCAGTTGTGGGCAGCAACCTATTCCTCCTTCAGTCGTAGTCGTACACAACCACGGACCATAGGATACCTGTGTCTGTCACACACATATAATATTATCATTTTGTCTGTCTGACATTTGTTTTTGTAAAATAAGTGTATTACGTTAGAAAAATTGTTCTACAAATTTAGTCTGCGGTCATTAGAAAGTAGTGCTTTGAATGTGTTGTTATATGCAAAAATATATGCATTTGATACATTTCGCGGAAGCCTTATTTGCTAAGAAATTATTGCATAGTTTGCCTGCTGTCTTCCTTCTTGTTTTTTTTTGTGTTTTCTTGTTTTTTGTTGTTGTTGTTGTTGTTTTTTCTGGAAGGTGGGGCTTTGTCAAGCTGCATGTGCGCAGCTTTCTCATTTTCCACACCACATTGCGCTGTTGACATTTCTGTTTGTAATTTTCTTTGTATGAGCACGCGCTGGTTTGTGGTCAAATAAAGAAACTCTGAACTCTGAAATACTACCAGTACGGCAACTTTACACCCAAAAAGTATCCCTAGAAGTACTCCGCCAGTATAATACTAATGATACATTGTTTGAGTTCAACTATCATGTACATAGAAGTCCGTATGAACTGAGAACGTGCTTGATAGAACATGCCGTTCCCGGACAGGCTATGGGAATCAAAGGTTAAAATGGGAGATTCCTCACCTCCTCAACCAGTGCCCTGATATTCTTGACATCATTCGATATCGTAGCCCAAACAAAGTATCTAAAGTTATGAAAGAAAAATTGTTGAGGAAATAAAAATTACCGGTGACAGCAATTGTTAGCGCTCTAACTTTGTCACTTTCCAGTGCCTGAAGGACGTGTGCATTGTGATTGCCTTGTTTCTTGTTTTGTTGGATCCGATATCAGTTGTGTGTTCATATTTTGTTCTGGTATGATTACGCCAGTGCGCACCTTTTATTTTATTTTGGCGAACGGATGTAACTCGCTTTTTGTATTTTTTGTTTTGTTTGTTTATTTTTGTTATCTTCTTCCTCTAATTGTTGTTCCTTGTGATCCCGCTGCTCCTGTGATTGTTACGGGTGGCAGGGCCCCGTCAGGCAGTTTTGTTTGCCTTTTGCCATGCCATCCAAGGCAGTTTTGAATTGTCTAAAATAAACGGATACAACAACAAATTTTAGGGCTAGGCGTTGCTCATAGCAAGAAGGCCACGGCCATAAAATGGTTTTAAAATCACTGGTCCTTGCGTATACCCTATGCGTGCAATATTGTGCATCAAGATTTATCTGGAGTCCTTGTAGGAAGGACAGTGGAGTAAAACGTGCTCTATTGTGTCTTCCGATGCACAGTTGTTGCACCTGGAATCTGGACATAGTCCAGTGCGGAAACGTTAGCTGTTGGTGTAGGCGGCATTATGTCGGAGCCGATGAAATAATGTTTCTAGATGGCGGGGGAGCTATTTAGGAAGTCTTGATAAGAGCTGAGGGTCAAGGGAGTAGAGAAACTTGTTGTGGTGAGTAGGATGCGACCAGATTCTGTTTCTCTGAGATGGCGTAGCGTGTGGCCAAGGTGGAAGCATTGTATTTGGTAAAAAATATTCTTCCTATATTTCGGCAGGTGTGGCCTGCAGAGCCAGAGTCATCAGCTTTTTGGTTTCCTGTTATCCCACAGTGACCAGGCACCCACTGAAACACAATATTACGTCCAGCGCCTACTGCAGTGTGGTGTAGATAGAGAATATCTTGAACGGCAAGTTCATGTGTAAGATGCTTGCCGCTCTTAAGCAGGCACTGAAGGGCCCGTTTAGAGTCGGTGAATATGGTCCATTCATTGAGTTCTTGCCGGAGCATGTAGCGCATCGCCTAAATCAGGGAATGTAGTTCAGGAATCAGGAGTTTAGCTCAGTGCGATATTCCGTTTCAAATAGGAACAGGCCCGGCACCTTTGGTGGGGCGCACTAAGTTAATTGAACGTGTGGACGTGACAAGCCCCGCCCCTAAGTTCTCCCACAAACTAAGTATCATCACGTTGTGATCACGTCCACAAAGTTGCCATCCCTATGAGTCGCACGTGCTCATACGCATGTTCATTCATTCTACGAACATCACATGACTGGAACGGCCTTGCGGCAGCAACTGTGGCTATCGTAAACAGTGATGCTTTCTCATAAGTTAGTAGTAATGGAAACAAACCCAATAGCCTTATATGAATATTAAATTTCCCATTGTGGTCGTTTCATATTTCGTGTAAATGCATAGTTGGCTTCTTCTTGTAGCAATGGCCCTTCGTGCTCGGAATTTGTGAAGTTGTTTTGTTTGATTGCTTTATTGCGCTGTAAGCCGTACTTGTTCAACGAGGTTCAAACGCACCCTCCCCCCCTATAACGCTTCGGTCCGGTGAGTACTCGTAAACAAACAAACAAACAAACAAACAAACAAACAAACAAACAAACAAACAAACAAACAAACAAACAAACAAACAAACAAACAAATAAATAAATAAAAATATAAATAAATAAATAAATAAATAAATAAATAAATAAATAAATAAATAAATAAATAAATAAATAAATAAATAAATAAATAAATAAATAAATAAATAAATAAATAATAACTAAATGAATCAGTGAGTAAGTAAATACATAAGTAAAAAATAAAGAAAGAAAGAAAGAAATGCAATGAAATCACGCTTATTTACGGAAAGGATGCGCAAAATTGAAATAAAATCTTGTTACATTAATATAATCTGAGAGATGGGCACAAAAGTTCTCTCTGCTGGTGCTCGAAAACCTGCTCTTTTGCGCCAAAACCTGTAACTTCACCCGTACGCTACCGAGGCCAAACAGCAGAGTTCTTTCAGCAGTTGCTCAAAAGACAGATGGCGTGTTCCAAACCAGCCAATACAATGTGCTGGTGCGTGGAGCAAATGCCGGGCTTGTACTTTTCAGGAAACGGGATGTCGCTCCCCGGATACATTTAACGTGCACGCGGGCGCTTATGTTCACGCTTTCACGGAGTAAATATCCTACAACAACTGATGCCGCTCGTGTTCCTCCTCCAAGGTGCTCGAACGGTTCGGGCCGACGCAGCCATACGCGGCCAAGCGTCCCGGCGACGAGATGCACTCGCAGCCCCACCCGTGCGCGCACGGCCCGTACAGCGCCTTTCCCGCGTTCCCCCTCCGGGCAGCGCCTGAGTTCGAGGACTGCCTCTTCCTCAACGTCTGGGCGCCCTTCGAGCCCGCGGAGAGCGGCAACGGTTTCACGAGGCCTGTCGTGGTCGTTCTCGTGGGAGGCAACTTCGTGTCCGGTGGAAGCAGCGACCACGAGTTCTTCGATGGATCCATCATGGCCTCCACGTGGGACCAGGTTCGGGTCCGGGTTCAGCTGAACTGATATTTTGAGGCAAAGCTTTAAATGGCTCAGAGAAAGGAAAATCCTTCGGTCCCCTGTACCTAGAAAACTCCTTCGCCAGAATCCCATGTGTATAGGCAACAAAAAAAATCGGCAGCAATTCAGAGAATTATCTGCTAATGCTTAGCATTGTTATGTCGCCTGTCTTGACAGTGTTTTCTTCACCCAAATTTTTTTGGTTGTTTTTTTCTAAATCCTGTCCAACCAGTTATCTCCAGTTACGCTATTGTAACGATTGCAGGGGAAACTTTTCCGAAATCTTCATTATTGTAGAAATGCAGGGTGTTACACGGTTCACGTTTTTCCGTAATTCTTTTATACTTTTTTCTATTTCTTTACTTT
The DNA here is from genome assembly GCF_048455015.1 of Haemaphysalis longicornis. NCBI lineage: Eukaryota > Metazoa > Arthropoda > Arachnida > Ixodida > Ixodidae > Haemaphysalis > Haemaphysalis longicornis. Next base: position 33,510,012 of record NW_027526361.1, on the reverse strand, counting down.
ATCAAAATTTTGTTAGTCCAATTATGTCCATTTATGCTATTACAGCGATTACAAGTGGAACTTTCGCGTAATCTGCATTGTTCTAGAAATACCATGCGCTATAAGCTTTGCCATTTTCTGTAATTATTTTATATTTTTCCTATTTTTTTGTTTTTCTTCCGACCAATTTAGAACTTCTCCATAATCTGCATTATTGTCGAAACACAGGGAGTTACACGATTCGCCATTTTCCGTAATTATAATATCTTTTTCTTATTTTTTTTGTTTATAAAATTTTGTTCGATCAATTATGTTCATTTCCGCTATTATAAAGATTACAGGTGGAACTTTCTTGAAATCTGCAGAAATGCCGTGTGGTATACATTTTGACATTTTCCGTAATTTTTAAATATTTTTCTGATTCCGTAGTTTTTCAACATTTCGTTCGACCACTTATGTCCATTAACGCTATTATAACTCCTACGAATGGAAATTTCGCGAAATCTGCATTATTGTGGATATCGTAACGACGACAGACGGAACTTTCTCAAAATCTGCATTGTGGAAATTGGATGCGATATACATTGTGGTGTTCTCCGTATTTTTGAAATATTTTTAGTTTTTTTCTAGTTTTTTTTTAATTTCGTTCGACCAAGTATGTTTATTTACGTTATTACAACGAGTACATTTGGTACTTCCCGAAATTTACAATATTGTGGACATGCAGGACGTTACACGGTTCACCATTTTCCGTAGTTTTATATTTTTTTTTATTATTCAGATTTTCAAAATTTTGTTGTACCCATTACCTCCATTTACGTTAATATAACAATTATAGGTGGAACTTTCACAAAATCTGCATTATTGTGGAAATTGCATGCGGTATACGTTTTGACATTTTGCATAGGTTTTAACTATTTTTCTTTTTTTCAGTGTTTCAAAATTTCGTTCGGCCAATTATCTCCATTTCGGTTACTACAACATTTAAATTTATAACTTTGGCAAAATCTGAATTATTGTGGAAATGCAGGTCGTTACACAGTTCTCCATTTTCCGTAGTTTTTATATTTTCTTATTTTTCTAGTTTAGCAAAATTTTGTTCTACCGATTATCTACATTTACGTCATTATAGAGATTTCACTTGGAACTTCCGCAATGCCTGCATTTTTGTGGAAATGCAGGGCGTTATACAGCCTGGCTGTGGGTGTATTCGGCAAAGAATGCTGCGCATTAAAAAGTTGGAGCCGAGCTTGAAGTAATGAGAGAGATTGGCTGGGCTTATAGATGGCATAGCTGCAATCTCGCACTCTTTCGCACCAGAGCGCATGCGCAGCAAGCACAGCGTAAACAACGCAACGACAAACAATTGTCGCATGTTATTAGAACGGGTGCACGTTAGCACCGGCGCCCTTTTTGCTGAGTGTAAATAAAAATCTCGTAACGGAGCACAATTTAGTGTAGGTATGTTGATGGCAAGACTGATTTTTGGGCCTGCTTCTACGGGTCTCCTTGATCTCAAAACACACAGTGATTGCTCAGTGGGTAAGACGTTTCGATTCTGTGCAACACGTCTCCAATTCAATACAGAGCAGCGGCTGCTGCATTTCTGATGGAGGCACGACAGGAGGTAGATATTTTAAATGCAGAGCATTTCAGTAACTCACGATGTCACCCGCGTTGACGTCCGTAGTCCGCACCGCACCCCTCCCTACTATATAAAAAAAATACTATCCGGCGCCCAGTTTCGATCCCTCGACCCTGCGGGCGGAACGAAATGTACATGGTGCTCTACCCACTGCGCCACAAAGCCGACACAGAATGGTACGCTACGAACGCGCCTTATATCGTTGACTCATTCAAATTACTGCTGACGAGCGCTCTCTCGTCAGCAGTTGCCACAAGTGCAACAACATTAACGTAACGCAAACTACTTAACGTCGCGCGCCCCCGGAAATGCTCTGCATTTGATCGTGCCCCTCGCCAGGAGAATGTTTCACTGCGTCTTCTCTCGGTCGAGGGACCCGTGGCGCCATCTGGCGGAGGCGCGGCACAACTCGTAGCACTTTCGTTGAAATAGCGCCTCGAAAGCGCGGCAAATATGAAATAGGGATGACGCGCTTTCGAGGCAATCCGCCGACGCGGCTGCTTTGTGTACAGTTTGCATCGCATCTTGTCTTTTTACATATGGGCGCAGCCATTTTGTTTTTGGGCGCCTCTCCTCTCTCTCTCTCGGCTGCGCGGGCGCTAAAGCGGCCGGTCGCAGTCTGCCCGTCACAACCGGCGGTGGTTTCGTTCGGAGAGATGGCAACACTGCAAGCCAGAAACAAAACGGCCCCCAGACGCGTCCGGGTGCACGAAGTGGCGGTACTCTTAAGCGTAGTTTATTTAGTGACGCTAGTCGCAACCGATGGCGCGCGAGCAAAGGGAAAGGCGAGAGTGTAAAGTTGGGCTTGTTCGTGATGCATTCTTGTAGGCAAAGCACGAGGCAGATACAGGACGAGAGAAGAGATGGGGCGCTCGTCTTCGTCCCATCTCTTCTCTCGTCCTGTGTCTGCCTCGCACTTTGCCTACAAGAAGCAAAGAGAAGGCGGGAATATTTTGGTTTTAAAGGGGTGTGTGCGTCCATGGAAACATCTACGGACCCCGTGGACACCAATTTTGCACCTGTGAGTGAACATTTAAGACTTTTCAAATTAAAATTGGCTAAAAGCGGCCCTTTTTCTTCACGAGTACGACCGGAGCAGCCCACGGACGTTTCGATGACTGCATAATGTCGTCGCTGAGTATGTCGTCGACTTGAGTCCGGATGGCTTCGGGCTCGTGAGAAGAGACGAGGTACGATGACTGTCGTGTAGCTCGCGCTCCATCCTCGGTTATTATCCGGTGCTTCGTCAGAGGTGTCTGACGTAACTTGGAGTTCGACGAAAAACACTCGCTGTAGCGACGCAGAAAGGCCAAAAACTTGTTTATGCACGTTAAATCATTATGCCTAGTTAACAGCGCACAAGAAGTGAAGAGGGCACAAACACGGCGTCGTGTTTGTGTCCCAATTTCTTTCCCTGTCAGCATATTGTACCAACTCCCGCAATAGACCGTTTTAGCATTAATCCACCCGATGGAGTCTAACGAGAGCATTCCATAATTGCACTTGGTATCGTTCGAAGTACCCAGAAATGCAGGCGTGAGGGTGTTGCTCGGTGCATACCGCCTACTCAGAGAGGAACCCAAGGCGACAATTTTGATCAAAACGGGCCTTAATAGTAGTTAAAACACCGCGTTTTAATTGACCAGGGAATAGCACGGTTTGAACATCGAATTGTTCTCGCTTACTTTTCCGCCAACGGACCCGTGCAAAAGAGAACAAAAAACCAGGAAAAATTGGTTAACTTAATACGAATGATACTGGAAATGAACCAATGCTGCTCTTAAGAACGCAGTCCCGTAAGAAAGCGTGGGGCTCATTAACTTGTACCTCTTCCTTTTCTGCATGTCGAAAAAGACATTGCAACGATTACTCAACAAACGACCGTCAGGTAATCTTGTAGACACAAAACAAATAAAATTTCATAACATAGCGACTAAGTTGAATTATTTGCGTTCCTCTGTCATTCGCAAACAACAGATGACACAAAACCATTAAGTCGGTTATCGAACTTAATATTTGCTGGCCCATTCTACTGGTGACCCACGAGCGGGGAAATCCACAACAAGTGTAACCTGGTTCAAACTTTCTCCTCACAGGTGATCGTAGTGCCCAATTACCGTGTCGGCGTGCTGGGCTTCTACACAGCGGTGACTGCGAACGCCTCTCACGACGCCGGTATCCAGGACCAACTGCTGGCTCTCCAGTGGGTGAATAGGCACATCACCAAGTACGGCGGCGACCCCAACCGGGTCACCCTTCTGGGCCACGAGGCTGGCGCCACCGCGGTGGGCTTTCACCTCCTCTCCACGGACAGCTCGGAGCTCTTCGCGCGAGCCATCCTGCTTAGCGGATCGCCGTACCGGCCACTTCCCGCGCGCGATGGCAGCGCCATCGGGAAGATCTCGCGCGAGCTACTCTGCATCCGAAACGGAAGTGACCACAGCGGCGAGCACGTTGCCCGCTGTCTCAAGACCAAGTCCGTTCGCGCCCTCCTCGACCGCCAACGAGCGATTACGCTTAACGGGGCCGTGGCAGCGTTCAGCCCGTCGTTCGCCGGCACTTCCTTGCCCGAAGTGCTAAGCCAGGTAGCGGAGACGGGGCGCTTCTGCGATAAGGGCAGGGCGGTGGCGAGAAAGCCGAAGCAGATCCTCGTCGGCAGCACTCATAACGAAGGCAGTGCCTACGTAATGGCGCTGCTCAGCTTCTACGGTGCAGAAAGCGAGAGAAGTCTGGACATCCGAACGACCTCCCACATTCTGGAGACCTACCTGGAGCGCCACGGCGTAATCGGAACGGGCGAGGAAATTCTGAGGGCCTACATGTTGCGGTACAAGGATGCCTATAGGAGCCCGGTGAGTGCTCTGGAGCGCGCTATCGGCGACTTTGCGGTGAACTGCCCCATGAAGCGGTTCCTGCAGAGCTACGCGGTCGGTGGGGACGCCGGGGGCGGCGACGTGTACGTGTACTACTTCACGCACGTTCCTCACTTCCGATGGTGGCCTTACTGGATGGGCGCACCCCAGATGCTCGACTGGCTCTACGTCTCGGGCAACCTGCAGAAGCTGCGCCGCGCGAAGATCAACGTCACCGACTCCGACGCGCGTTTGTCGATGACGCTGGCCAGCCTCGTGTCCTGTTTTGCATGGACGGGGTAAGCAGAAGGCATGTCATTAATTGTTGGCGGCCAATGAACGTCGCGTATGGCGTAGCGATATTTGTTATTTTTCTGGCAGCAGAAAACATTCATCACGTTCGCGTTTACATGTGCGGTAATGCGTTCTAAAATATCCCAGCTAGGACATTGCGGTTTTGCGCAATTCAACTACGGCCGTGGATACTGTATTACGTTTAAGGAAAACTCGGACACCACACGTATGTTGAAGGTTTAACGGGAAAGGAGACTACTGCTGGTGAAGATTCATCCTAACGGCGCGCCTCATATGTATCGCGACGTGGGTGTACCTCTCACACACTTAACTTCCAATATATGCATGGCATTTTTTCTGTTTTTGTCATGTTAACCAGCGACAAAATGAGAGAGTACACGCGAGCTCTTTCAAACACATCATTGCGGCGCCTTAACCTTTCACGTCTTGTTGTGAAGACCATGCACGGTGTTCATTTACTCATTCGCAGAGGATAAGCTGAGAACAAGCAGCGTTTGGTATTAAGGGTTGTATTAAACACGATAGCCCTTCTGGGGCTACTTAAAAGCAAACTTTTGTATGTAGTATGTATGTATGTATGTATGTATATGTATGTATCTGCTTCGATTCAGCCCTCGGGCGAACAGTTCGAAGAATTCTTCAACAAGAGGTTTATTTAGAGAGAATTGTTCCAACTACAAAAGCTGCTGGTTCAGGTCGTTCATGTCTTCGTCATTTAGAACAAAAGGAAAGTTCAGGCACATTTGAGGCGGAATTTTAGTGCTTAATCGGTAGTTTCTGCATTCTTGTAGTTGTGAATATAAGATTGGTTGGTTTTTGCGACAGGAAGTGAAAAACAATGCATGAAAGCGTTAAGGTAGGCGCAGAACGGCTCCATATAGAGCGAAATTATAGCAACCACATAAATACTGGTTCTTACGCTCGTGCGGCACCCGGCAGAGCAAGATATACAAGATCAACATGAAGATCCCTCCTGTCCCAGAACATGGCGCGCATGTAGTGCGCACGCGCGAAAAATGAATTGCATTGAATAAACCTGCGTTCGAACATCACGAGTGAAGCACCGGAGGGAGGGGAAGAGCGTGAGGAGGAGCAGCGGAGAGCGGAGAATGGAGATCACGTGCCAGAGCCGGCAGGCGACTATCCTCTCTTTGCATTTGCAGTGAAGGAAGAAGATACGGGGCCATTTTTTGTTCACCATATCTACGGATGACTGAAAGAAGGTTAGAATTATGGGGGAAAAAAGCAGGGAGAAGAATCCAGCATAGAGTAGCCACCACCTGCTTCTAATCCGCCGCAACTATACGCGCTGGAATTGCAGTAATATGACCGATACATTAGTTTCTTTGGAGAGATGACACCTTATCATCCCTATTCCACAATCGATCGCTATCGATACATCGATTAACCAAGCAATGAATCAGTGAATCAATCAATCAATTGCTATGCGGTGTCTTGATAAGCTTCTTAGGCTACTCTTTTGTGTTGTGCACGGCAGTAAAGGGTGCCATCCCAGTTTCGTTCGGATAAAATATACACCCTTGAGAGCGAAATGACGAAACCGTGCGCTGTGGTCAGGATCCTCTAGATTACATTGCTCGCGTCTAGCCAGCGTGAAAATTCAAACGTTCTACCCAGGGCATATGGGAGACAATAATGCAGCGTGCCAGGGGCGATAAACAATGAAACATTCAATAAACAAGCAGGAATTTAGTGAACTTGCGCTGCCTGCCTAACCAGGGCACACAAAACAAAGCACGCTTTACCCTCGCTAGAGCCAGCTAGAATACTGTAGTTCACCGTAGCCCCACTGTACACCGCCGAACTGCCCACGTGAAGTAATGAATGAATAAAAACGACCCCTAAGACCAACTGGAATTCCTGTATGCAGTCAGGCTTTTCGCTGAAAGCAGACGCGGTGGATAGCAGGGGTGGACACGAAAGCGTACTGCATTGCTATGTCTCGACATGAAGAGGGCAACATAGACGGCACACTGATGCGTTTTGCAATCGCTCGCCTGCCCCGGCCTATTTCATTGCCTGTTGTATCTGTATATTTATAGTCGCATCTTTTCTCGGTGACTTTTTCTGGTCCTGCGAAAAGAAATCGACGTCACACGCCAACGCCTGACTAGAATAAGCCTAATATCGGTCAAGAGCCGCAATAGTTGTCTGGGGGGCAGTATAAGCGAAGAGCAGAACGTTTTGTTACCCATCATCCTATGGGACTACAGTAAACGCAACCGTAAAACAATGCTCATGCGTGTCTTTTGAGTAAGGGGACAATGAAATCGACAAGTTTCATTTGTATCAGAAACGTTAAAAAGTCGACCTGGTTAATAGGGACCGATTCATAGCCCATGGGTCCATTCGTTGCATCAAACCCGAACATTTAAAGCCATTTAGAGCTAGTGGTGTAAAAGTACCTCCGCAAAGCGGTAAGCCTTCAGCAGTGATCCAAGAACCGAATCCGTCACGTCCTTTCGGTAGCTTTTTGCCTCACGATTCTCATTTGCGCGTTGACAACGTATTGATCATCTTCGCCAGATCGGAAGACAGTATTTGCAGAAGCCCTTTTTTTAATTCGAAGAACCGAACTTCGTTAATATTCGCCTAAGTGGCGCAGCGGCCAAGGCGTAGTGGTGCTGAGGGAAAGGGATGCGGGTTCAATCTCGGTCGCGGCCGGCGTTGTCCTAATAGAGGCGTAAAGCGAAAACGCCCGGGTGTCGCGGTTTCGGCACGGGTTATGAATTCTCAGGTAGTGTAAATCCGCTGACCTTCACTAAAGCATACCTAATAGCCCAGTCACCGTGGCCAGACGTAGATTCGGCGCGTTAAACCAACAGAACATTTAACATGCTTTCTCTGGAAGTTGGTAGTTTAGGTCTGCTACCCAACCCAACCCTTACTCATTGCGGCATTTGTTTACTTTTTTCTGTCTCTCTTCACAATTTGTCATCGAAATTCCCTCGTGCCGAAAACGCTGTCGGCACTACTACTATTATTAAATTGCAGTTCCCAGTGTCTACAGTATTCAACGTGGATTCTTGCGTATAGTAGATGTAGAGCAATACCTGCCATAAGGGCTTAAACGATTTTCCGGTTGCTTGGATTTTAGGGAATCTGAGAGTCACCGTAAACAAGCATCCCGTGAGTAAGAAGATCCCTAGTTTCCAAATTTACGTTCGGCTTTATCAGTGGCTGCAACGTCGGCATGAACATATCATTTTACTAGACTAACGTTTGTCGAATTCTGGACTGTATGGCTTCCACACTCGCGCTGTCAAACCCTGATGAAAAAACAAACGGAAGTTTGATTTTTTATGAGAAATCACCGCCATTGTAGTTGCTCGTAACGACGGGGAGTTGCTTTTTTTAAAAAAGTGAGCTATTTCACTGTGTGAATCTCGAGGACCAGCGAACCTTGCATAAAAGCAACTACCACATCGACAATTGCACTACAGACAAGGCTTAGTCGCCGGTCGGCACCGTCGGTGCGAACGCGAAGTGAATGCGCAGAGTGTGGAGTTCCTGCGACGTTGCTCGTAAATTTTTGCTTCGGCCGGTGAACGGAGCGCGGTCGGTACCGCTTCCGTCAACGCTGCGAATCAGTTCGGTCGTTACCGAAGCGTAGTACGCAAGGTGCTTGCGTGACCTTGGCTTACCTTAAATGTCAGATGGACGCTACCAGGTGTTTCATGGGCTCTGTACCTGGAGTAATAAGCATATTATAAACATTGGCTCCAATCCACGCCATGAAGGTGGTCGGACGGCGAATATTTAAACGACCCCCACAACGATTATCCGCCGGCGTCATTTTAATTCGCACATGTTGCTCTACAAAGAGTGAAACCAAAAGCTCTGCCAGCCTCTTCCTGGGGTTCGCTGTGGCGGCACACTGAACGCAGCAGCAGCGTCGGCTGAAAAAAAAAACTGCTTAAAAATAAAAGCCCTTAATAAGTTAATCTACACGGTTATTTCGAAAACCTGTCTTCGAAGTCCCTAAAATTTCATTTAACTGAAGCTACGCCTAACGGATCCATTGAACGTTTGCATTTATAATCTCTGGGCTGGTTCAACATTTAAAAATTCTATGTTGCCTTTCGAACACAAAAAAAAATATCGTAAGCTCTTACGAAAAATGTCGGGACAGCTAAGCGCTGTTACTATTTCAGGGCATCCCAAAAATGGAATAATACAGTGTATGGAATAAAATGGAAGCGATTGAAACTGCTGTCGTAAACTGAATTCCAGAGATCGAGGCTTCTGATTTGTCCCTATTTCTGCTTTTTTTTTTAAGTCATACTCGGGACAGATCGAGCTTACTACGAGCCACGACGTACACGTTTAATGCCATTATTTCGGCCGTTCTGAGATTACCGATGGGTCGCCGCTTTTTCGATGCAGTAATGAAAGCTTATTCCCGCTTCCATGCACCACATTGAACGTTCCGAAACCGAACTACAGCATACCACTCTTATCTGCGCCTTTCATGCTGACACACGGCGAGGAAAAAGCACGAAGCAACCCACAGTGTCCATCTTCCGCTACCGCTCAGCGGGGCATCCACACTAGCAGCCCGACGTTGTTGCCACCTACATGTCAATCTCGCGGGGAATAGCGTCATCTCTCTCACTGCCTTCTTGTTTCTTGTGTTGCCTCCAAAAAACGCCCTCCGGCCCTCCCAGACACTGCATCCAAACCACCGTCTGTCTTCCCATCTCCACGTGGGGGCGTAGCTTAGTCGGCAAGACGACGGGATCTCGCTCCGCTTCTCTTCGGACCTAGGTTCGATCCCTGACGGGTCAGTAGATTGTTTGTGTATTTTGGGTGTAGCAAGTAGCCATAGCCAGTAGTAGCCTGAGATGTTTCTTTGTGCAGCCACTAGTAGCCTGAAAGATTTCCGCTGACGCGGACACGAAGGTATCTTGGCTGTTTAGAGGTACACTGCTTCGCAGTAGAAACATCTCTGATATAGGGGTAGAATATAAGACTTTAACATAGCACTGAAATCCTTTGCCGCAGGAAACCCGACAGCTGCCAGCAAACGCCTCCAGTTCACTGGCCGAAGCTGATCGAAGGCCACTGGCGAACGTTGGTGGTAGAAAACGCCGCGTCAGTGATGGTGAATTCCGGCCTACCGTACGATGACGCCTGTGTCATCTGGGACACGCTCGCGTCCCAGACTCCCGCTGGCCCCAGAGATGGCGTATCGCAACAACCGGCCAAATGGACAGCTGCGTCGAACGTCTCGCAGGCCTGGCCTCACGACCACCAGGTAGGGCACGCCTGATAGTGTTTGCTCTATGGGCAAATCTCACAAGTACAGGCGGGGACCATGTGATTCCCGAATGCCCATTTCTTGAAAACCGCCAAATATGGTAGAAGCTTGCAACCTATAATCTTGCACGTGATCATGCTCGAAGTTTATCACTTTTGTCACATGGCGTCATTCAAGAAAGTACTTTCTGTAATGCAGATTTCATGTCAGGTAAAATATTTGCAATGCGCTAGTTGCGATGGTCTAATTTACCGAGTATTCCAAAGTGTTTGATTTCAAGTTCTAGATGATTTCAAGTTCTAGATAACGTAATACTATAAGCTGTAAACTAGCACCACCGGATTGTACAAGACGGCATTGCTGACGTAATCAACGAAATAGCGATCAGGTTGCAAAATAACTAATTCTGGGAATCCAGTTGGAAGTCATTTGCAGGCAATGATCGGAATCGCGCTTGCATGACTATTCTGAACGCGCAATATTCATGCACCGTGCCTTGAACCTATGGGTGATTGCATGTTTACCTGAAAAATAGGCCCGCGTGTCAGGCTACGTGCGATTAACTCTTAGCAGTGACCCGACGCCACAACCAGAAGATGAGCTACTTTACTGGTCGGGGGCAATATCACAACGATAATTGTTGCCATTAGGAACCATTATTCCTTCCGGGTGAAAGGTGGGGACTTGGGAACTAAATTCTATTCTTAGTATTTTCTGTCAGTCAGAAATATAAAGTTAGCTGCAGTATGTGTAGCATACGTTCATCAACAATGTCTAATCTGTAAGGGCGACTGTCTTTAAGACTTATTTGGTGGTCATCAGTGCTTAAGTTCTTATGTTCACCAGTTTCTTCAATATATGTTCGTGGCAAAATGAGCATTCTAGAAAACAAAAAGTCTTGACGGGACGAATAAATTCTATCAACTGCTAGCTGTGCGGCTAAAAATGATATGCATATGCCTGCAGGTCTTGTATATGGGAAAGGAAAAAGGGTTATGGCGGGCTGTGGTCATGGTCTTAAGGGTACACGAACTTGTGTCAAGCTTATGAGCGCAATCGCTAGATACGCTGTTGAATATGATAGGAGGATGCCTGGAGGCCCGTTTATCTGTGACGCGAATAGGCGCTTATGGCAAGCTGCGGTGAGGGTCCAGCTCTCTCGGGTATTTGACTGCCTTTTGGGTTCCATTTTCTTCGGCAGGTTATCCTTGGTGCTTCTTGGAAGGTCATTTTCAGTAAAAGTTGAGACAGTTTAGTATTTTCGCAGGATATGTTTTTATGCTTGATAGGTCGTTTAGCGATATATGTTAATTTACGTGATCACCGCTTATGCTAGATTTCTCGCCGTCCGGACCTCTTTGTTACAAAAAAAAGTGTTCACTGATTATACCATATGGCCTATGAATAGACAGTCTATGTAGACTATGAGTATAGTCAGTGTACAAATATTTGTAGGGGGAGGCACCTAAGAATGCTTGCGTGCTAACATCCAGGATACTCCCAATGGCAGTGAAATCGAGGCCAACACCGCCATTTGGTTCCGTTCCGCCGAGGAATTTCAGCATCGACGTAGCCGAGTAAAGGTACGTCTTCCCTTCTTTCATCCTTTTCCAGCATCTTCCCATCGTCGCTCGTGGAACAAGAATTTGTGTTCTCGAATGAAATACGTAGACCAAATTTGCTGCCCTAAGGGCATTCTACGTGGAATTTTGCAGGTCAAAGAAATACAGCTAAACGAAAGCGATTATGTGGTCATGAAATTTGAGACAAACTATTCGCCTCACCGGGAATTATCATCGAAGGTTGAAGATGTCCCATCGCTGTGTTCTCCACCACGGCACATACTTCGACTAGGAAAGCGCCAGCCTGTTCCTATCAGCCGTGAAGGGCGAGTGCAGGAGGACATATTGTTACGCAGCGGCGTGACAGAGGACACGAACCATGATTGATGACAAAGCCCGCGAAACTCATTAAAGTTGTACAGTTTTCATCGCAATGTGCAACGTTTTATTACGTTTCATTAGATATGTGCTTAAAAGCGAGTCACAGAGATTACAGATTCGTTTTAAAATATACCGTCCGCAGGCAAGGTTGGTGCACTTGGTTGTTATTTGGGGAGTGTTTGACCCTGATGTAGACAACAGCAGGTTCATGCTTATAATGGTGACTACTACTATACGGCTACTACTATGGCGACGATTAGGGTAATGATGACTGCTTACCAATGTATTTTGTTAAACAGTGCTTATCAGAAACCCTGACATGAAACAGTGGAATATTTGAACTAAGGTATCATTCTGCTCCCAGGTGACTGCGTGACAATGGTGACCGGAGACCTGTGCGTACGACTATAAAAAAGAGCGCGCGGTCTCGTTCGTCCACATCGTCGGCGGGGTGGTATCTTGGTGGGCACGTCATGTTTATTATGAAGTCGAGCCTAAATAGTCAAAGTGGACCGAGCTACTTTTTGGAACTTTTTTGAAACAATAATTTGCATTACCTCAACTGAAGCTGACTGCCGGCATGTAACAGCGTCGCCTCCGCAAAGGCTACGCGTTGGGCGTTCGCCATGAAGCAGTTTCTTTCTTTTTGTCTACAAAGGACGTGTTTGCTATGAGACGATACCATTGTTATCCTCCTACGACAACTGTGTGTGTAGTTCTGGTCACCGATTGTGGTCTTTTATATAACGCTATTCTAATATAACGCTGTTTACGCTTAGAACACAATCCGTAACAAAATGCGCAGTGATCGTGGTTAGTTTATGCTTCTATATGCTGCCATAATGCTTTCAAACTACTTCAAGAGAGTTCGTTTGCTATTTCATCTGTTAATATTCACTTCAGTGATTAAACCTCCCAATACTCGTTCTCAATTGCCACTAAGTTGTAATGCATTCGTGCATTAGGCATAACTATTTATTGCACATTGGAATTTGCATACCTCCAATTCAGCTTATGCAGAATCCCGTACTAATCGTAGCTTCTCTAAACAAATGTGTTAGAACTCTATATGAGCAGGTTACTCATAAAGTTTTTTATGAGTCGTCTGCCTTCTACGATTTCTCAATAATGCCAACGTAATTTTTTTTTTTACTTTCAAGCGTTTATTCCACAATGCCCATTTTAATATTCGTTACACACCTTACTGTTGCAGCTAATCTATTTGTTATCAATCGATACGGCGAATAAGATTAGGTTAATACTGTGGCTTCCTTCTTATTTATTTTACACTTTTAGGGACAAGGTGTTCTCCCATTGTGCTTCCCCGTGAGATAACTGTCTGTAATATATCGTTCAGTAAGTTATAAAGCTCAATAAATTGAAGCTTCCAGCAAGCACGGCAGTACGACTTGGGTGTCAAGTACAACAGAGCACTGACCCGAAATAAAGTCCCTGTATCAGTTAAGGTAGTGCACACATCTCATTTCCGCACCATTTCGTCAACATGTTCCCTCAACACCAGCTCGTCTGAATGGCGGCTTGGAATTGTCCACATATGTCCGGTGCCATTCCTGAAGGAAGCACTTGCCGCTATTCAACCTGCTTCAAAAAACAAGGCTAATAAAGGAGGCAGCGTAGGATAAGTGGCTGCTGCGACGACGAAGATGACGACGAAGATGGTGACGTCATTGGCCAGTTTGAATAGGCTGCTAGCAGAAGTTTGTTTCTCTGGCTCTCTTCCTCTTTCCACGCCCTTATGGGCGGTATGTCAACTGTAACGCCCTGGTGTATGAAGGCTGTATCGTTTCACACAAGAACAAGCTTAGAACTCCGAGCTGGCCCGTCATAGAGGCTTCCGTAGTTACTTGTAACGGGAGTGGTGACTACACCATCCGCTGTTATCGAGATCTGCTGTCAGGACTTCCTTGGACGAAATGAATCACCTTCATCGTCGTATTCGACACGACGTTCGTGAAAAACCTTAATTATAAACTGTTTCTTCACGAAAAGCGGTGCCGTTTGCACGTAAGGTGAATTGTATTTGCCTTGTCTTACAGCGACATCTTCGAGTTTAGATTTTGGGCGAAAAATTGCTAATGTATTGTGCCTGGGAGGAAAACTCTACCTCTTCCTGCGCAGGAAATTTGTTGTCAGCTAAATTAGCATTATTTCAGCAACGCCTTGCTTCATTCGTACACGAAATAATTCTTTCTGATTGTCGAAACTAGAGTACCGAAAAAGCTGAGTACGCTTCCAGTTGACGAGCCAACGTAGCAAGTCAGGTAGCCTACCAGACTACCTCATCAGCTCGCTAAAGCGTTCTTGTTCTTTTATTAGAAAAAAAATTACAGCAGGCCCTAATGAGGGTGTCCTGCCCAACAAATATGGACAGAGAGCAAGGCCATTGTAAAGCTCTCGGAAATTACTTGGTGTGTTGACCAATCTCGCACCGATGTGGTTCCCATTAGTGCAACTTCAGGCAGATACTCGGTGGTCTTGTTCCTGGTAGGCACAACCTCCAATGATAGATTATATCTATAATGATAGATTATAGATTATATTATATAATGAGATTATATGATACATTATGAGCATTTACCTAAACTGTACTCTTCCTCCGCAAAACCCCGTAATCAGAAGCGCCTTCATCAGAAAATTGCAAAACAAAACCTATCGCAGGATTAGATTGACCGCAAATGGACTGCTGATGAATAAGTTCCGCGAAGTAAAGCCTTTCGCACGGCGGATATCCCACAAGCACCCTTAAGCACCACACAGGATGTAGCAGCTTTGGCTCGCTGAAAGGGCGAAGACGGCAGGCCGCACCAACGGAGTCCTGGACTGAGGACCCCGCCCACTTACAAGCTCGATCTACCTGTCCAATAAAGTTTTCTCCTCCTCCTCCTCCTCCGACTCGATTCCGAGTTACGGCGGCGACTTTTTCTTCGTGAAGGAAAAAGAAAAGTAAACCACGCGCGTGGACGAAGTGTCGGCGCCGGTCGAAGATTCCAGGAGCACTCAAAATTAATCGGTATGTCTCCTACCTTGGCGCACCAATTCTCCAGTACGTAGCTTCGGGGTGTGAAACTACAAGTTAAATTTTTTAGCAAGGTTGCTGGTAGTTCTCAAATGCGAGTACGTCGTTACACCCTAGAATGAACCGGGCGCAGGGGTGACCAGGAAACGGAGGCAAAATAAGTAGAGCAGAAGCGGCAGTATACCTTTAAGGCGAAAGCCTTAAGGGCTTCCTTCTACAAACAAAGTGTCTAGAGTGCCGTCCGACGGCACTCTAGCTGATCGTTGCAGGCAAGGCTAGAGTGCCGTCCGACGACATTCGAATATTTAATACTAGGCTAGCACCGACCACAGAGTCTGTCGTTGTAGAGTAGAGGGTCCGTCTTAGCTTCTTGATCGCAAAGTAGGTGGTTCGAGACCGGCTCTTATTTCCGTTTTTTTTTTTCATTATTTAATTGAAGTGTAATTTTTATGCCTTATGTTAGTTTTGGTGTTTTAAATGATTTCTTTGTGTGCGTTAGGTTGTCTTATGTTATGTTTAGGTTAGGTTGCCTAGTTTTACGTTATCTAGAGCGATGCATGTACTGCCAGACGCGGCAATTTTGCCACAAAACGCCGGTGGACGTCGATATAGTGGAGTGTTTATAATACCGTCGGACGGCACTCTAGACGCGGCCTTCTACAAAACGAAAAATTGGCCGCGCATCTGCTATTTTCGTTGCAAATGTCGACGCAAGACGATAGTCGACTGGCACCCTTGGCAAGTAAATACATCCCTTCTCTTTCCCGCTCACCTCTGATTCCGTTCCTCTCCCGTCACGTTCTTCCCAAGATAACAGGCTAAAGGTTTGCTCAAGTCAATTTAAATTCACCGCGCTTCACTGCTCCAAGTCAGGTGCCTCGATGCCAGCGCTGCCGTACGGCGGAGACCGCTGCCGTACGGCGGAGACTGCTGCCGTACGGAGGAGACGCGCGTGAATCGAGGCACCCGACTACAACATTTATAGAACCACGTTGGCCTACTCTACGAGCGTTCCAAGAGGAAAGCGGAACGTCTAGAGTAACCTTTCGTCGCTGTTTCCGTTCGATTTCTTGGAATTCCGCTAGCAGCGCGGGCAACAGCAGGCAACGGTTTGCTGCAGTTGATGAAGTATTTTATTTTCCATCGCAAAAAGCAAGCACTCGTAATTTAACAAAGGAACACTGCAAATATTACTCATGTATTTTCTGCCTTATATATGCGTAATCAATTGTTCTTGTTCAACAAGGTTGACAAGTATGAACATGAAACCCGGACTTGGACGTTCAGATTTGGCTGAGTATACAAGACTATTGCGCACCATGTGGTCAGTTTGGCCAGTTCGCTGAGTGGAGCTACTGTCAGACAGACTGACAGACATGCAGACAGACAGACCAAAATCTTCCCTTTCAAGTAGCCCAAAAAGACTATCGATCAGATGAGATTCGATCCAGGGTTTTCACAGTAGCATCCCGATGCGCTACGACAGTGGAATCTCCGCTTTTTTTTATTGTCACTGGGCCATCCCCGAACTTTGGCAGCGGTAGAAAAAAGTTGTTCGTCATTGTTTTTAGATGCGAAGCATCTCTTGCTCGGGGGGATGTCCCGCCTCCGTGCCCCGTCCGCAGCGCCTCTGATGATGATTGTGGCAGGATGCCCCTAGGGATTGGCCAACCAAAGAATCCATCACGAGGTAGCTTCGCGTTCAACCACCGTCGTCATCTTTCCGTAGGGGAACCGATGAAGAAGAAGAAGAAGAAGACAAAGCTGCGAAGAGGAGGGCGTGTACGTTGCTCTCAGCTGGTGCACCAACGTCAACAACCAACGCTGACGGAGACTACCGATTCTACCACAGAGACGACAACATCGACAAGAACATTATGGACGAGTTTCGGCGCCTCGAGAACCACCGCCTACTCATCGTCACACAACAATACTTGCGTGCCTTTGCCACCGGTGTGGACCCAGACGCGGAATTCCCTCTGGCGCTACTAAACACCAGATCACTCAACATAACGGCAATGGAACCACACGGAACCCCCATGAGGCTTCGCATCCTCATCAGGGTTCCCCATGGGAAGATGGTGTAATTTTTTTCATCTAGGCACTTACCCACTCGGGAGATTGGCCGGGAATCGGGAGCGTGGGGGTCCCAATTTTGCCGCATCACAACATTCAAAAATTATTATTGGAAACGTAAAATTGTGCAATAGTGAGTGTCAAGTAACACCTGAACGTGATGCACGTGAGTGGAACAGGTGCAATGGTATAGAAGTAAAACTCGCTGAAGTAATTCATGGCAAAAGAACCGAACCGAGACGAAAGCAAAGAGGCGAAATTAGGATGTAGAAGTAAAGATGTCGTTGGTAAATATCACCGCGCGTTACCCTTCAAAGCGAGGAAGAGAATTAATTGCTCCGAACATTTCTTTCCATCCCCCTCGGGCCACAAATGGCACTTGTGGACGATGCCACCGAGCGTCTACGAGGAGAATTTCACGTGGCCGGCTGACAACGCGGGCTAAAAGCGCTCGCTCCTCGCAGCCGGCGTGGAGGAATTGTAACCTCACGGGATATAGACCAGCGCTCGCTGTTCTAGCAACATGGTGAGGTCATATTTGGCGTTTTGCACGGCATGTTTGAGTCGGTTATCGATACCTGTTAGCGCAGGATTATCCCAAGAAAGGGGCCCCTTCTGTGACGTCATCGCCTACTTATCGCCGTACCTTCAATCCTTTCGCGCGATTGTCTTCCAAGTAGTAGTCACTTAAAAAAATGCTTGTTCTCACATTTCAAAACTGAAATTCGTAAAGCGCGTATAATAAAGCTTTCTTACTAAAAAAATTCCCCGCATTTCCCCGAGGGGAAGAATGTGAAAGTGCGAATGCACGAGTTTAATTTGCGCGGTTCGGTAATGTTCGCGAAAGAGAGATCACACACACACACACAACTAGAAAGAAAGAAAGATGCATTTATTCACAGACACCTATTTGTGTTGTCGTTGTACTTGATTGCTAGAGCGGATCTCACCTTTGAAATTTCGTGTCAGTACTCCTTTAGGCAGGTGCATAAGCCCTTCTCACACCCGAATCTTGGCCAATCCCCCACGTGGGTATGTGCCATGTCAGCGGCCAGGCAGCGCGCGCCCATCTCCCCCCGTTGCCAAGGAAGACGAGGAGATTCCTGGCCAATCCCCCACGTGGGTATGTGCCATGTCAGCGGCCAGGCTGCGCGCGCCCATCTCCACGTGCGCGGACATCGCCGGTGGACGCAGGTTCAGGGTCGCTTAAGAAGTGCATTGCACTTAAAATGAACACCTAACCAAGTTGTACTACACAAATACGGCAACTGGTACATTGTTTTATGCCTTGGGCGTCATACCGTACTTTGTTTATCCTGCGAAGTGCTGAAACCCTGCCCCAGCCCTCCCGACCGCTCACATCCGCTTAAAAAAACTATTAAAAGGACCCTGCAACAGTTCAGTTAACTTATTTCGAAATCTCAGAGCCCCTCTAAATGGACCTTGCTAACCGCTTTTGATAACCGCTTTTAGTCTTTCCTTCGCGTCTGGAAGCACCGCGAAAACTACAGTTATCGCCAGCACGGAGCGGCACTGCGTGATTTGCTCGTCGGACCAGATACGCCTTCCGTTTTAGCTTTGTTATTTTAGCTTTATTTTTTTAATTTGCTATCGAAAGCATTCATTTCTGCAACTGAAGGAAAACCGGCCAACAGGCGCTACATGGCCTCAGTGACGCAATTCGGGTTGCCGAAGGACGACAAGATCTGGAAAGAGAAAAATCTTTTGACAGAGTTTCCAAGTTATTTGATGGGCATAGAGCAGTAATTTTTGGCTGAGGTACTTTGAGAACCCCTAGTCTAAGTACTGGGCGTGTTGGGGGCTACCTTCTGCAAGCATGTGAGATTTAAAAAGAAATGAAAAAAGTGTTGCAGGGTCCCTTTAAGGAGAAAAATAGTCTAATAAAGCTTCTAAGGCTTTTCGAGGGTGTATACATTACATAACTCTTGACGCGCAAACTATGTGAATAAAAAAACAAAATACTTCTATACACGTTTGCAGTCAAGTTTTTTATAAACCCATGCCTACTTGTTCTTACTTTCTTGAATTTCATGGTACGTACTTTAACGCAACCCGTCATATTCATGTAGTCGAGGGTTTGACGACATGCCGTCTGGTCAGGAAACATGCTTGAAATGGTTTACTGGCCACTCACCAAAGTCAAAATATACAAATGACGTTTCGGGAGCACTACGGCTGCCTTGTTCACACTGAAGCAACTGGCTGGACGTCCCCGGGTTATGTAGCACTCAGCAGTGTTTTCAGTGACTGCATAGATGGGATCCAAAGTTCCATCATTCCTGTTAAGCGTGTTGGACGTTATCGGGATTATTAGTGATTCAAGGCTTCGTAGGGTTGATACATTCTTTTCCGTTGTCATTATCTTTGGTTCGTTCTAGTTAATCTGATGGCCAGTATCCTTCGCATGCTCGGCGATTGCGTTCGTTAATACCTTTTCCTTCCGTACGCCATTTTGGTATTCTTTCAGGCGTCTCGTGAAGTCCTTCGTTTCGCCTATGTGCTCTGAGGAACAGTGGGTGCAAGGAAATTTCGTAAACGACGCCCCGGAACGTTTCGCGAGGTAGCTGGTCTTTCACGTTTACAAGCTGAGTCCCTATCGTGCTCGTTGGGACATGCGCATCGGTGACGCCGTGTTTGCGGAAAAGGCGCCCAAGCGCTCCGCTGATTCCTGGCGAATACGGGACAGGAGCTCGGGTCGTTTTTTCCCTATTTCCGCTTCACTCGGAAGAAGGCTCATTCATTGGTTCCAACCTTTTGCACGTATTCCTAACAAACAAAAGCGGGTAGCCGTTTTTTTTTTTTTTTTTGCCGGTCACTCTCGATTATTTTCATCTCTTCGTTTAGAGGACCATCATCTCAGCATATTTCTCTGACACGGTTGACAAGAGAAGCCACCACGGAGCGCTTCTGACTGGCTGGGTGCACTGAAATAAAATCCAGGTACCATCACAAGAGCGTAGGCTTGCGGTAGATTCTGAAAGTAAGGCCAGTCGGAGTGCGGCTTACCATGGCATTAAGAAATGGGAGCCAGCCGTCGGTCTCTTCCTCAAGAGTAAAATTAATAGACGGTTCAATGGCGTTGAGGTGGTCCAGAAAAGTGCGCGTGTGCTTCCTATCTCTGTCAATGAAACACTCCTGTACGTACCTCAGGAATATGTGTTTTTTGCAAGGAGTGTCCAATTTCTCACTTTTGGACGCGTGTGATCGCGTGCTTTTTTTTTCCCCAGGCAGAGAAGAAGCTGAAGCAGCCATAGTTCGCGTGCATCGTTGCGAACGTCTCGGTCCCTCATCGCCTCTGCTCTGCGACGCCTACGTCTACGGTCGTCTACGATATTGTGTGCCCTACCGGTACAAGATGAACGCCAACAACGAGTCGGAACAGCCGACCGTCGTCGCTGATGGCGGCCCATCTCGACGAACCTACACCATCATTGGTGAGAATTGCCACCTTCGCATCACAACCCTTGTCCAGCATCTGTTTAGGTTCGGGTTTAGGTCAATTGCTTAGCGGAATGCTTAGTGTTGATGTCTGATGTGTTTCGTTTATTTCGTCGTAATATTTCTTGGGATGCATGTAGCAATTCATTTCTCACGTCAGCCATTGACTGGACATGCATGCCCCCTCTCGCATAATGGAAACTCATTGGTATAAACTCAAAGGTGAATGTCGGTGGCGGAGCTCCGCGCTTGCGAGAAACCTGGGTCTGGCTTACTGGAGCAATATACGCCAAAATACTCACCCACTACAGGAACAAGCTCCGCGAATACCCTTTCCCCCTCCCACACCTCTCCCGTAATGTAGCCGCCACCTTCCGGGGGACAGCAAACTGTTTCCTACTCACAGAACACCCTTCTGCATCCCACCCTATAACCCGCTCCATGTAAATTCTGTCCCCAAACAGGCACCCCATACCACCTTGTACGGGGGTAGTGTCTATTATCCCGGCAACCGGGAGCATTACCGTCACAAATTTCTCACGACAGTCGCCTCTCATTGGCTAAGAACGCTACGCGGAGATTTTATGGGGTAAATATTCCCTAAAATGCTCCGCTGGCTGCTGCCCCTGTAGCGCAGTGGTATCGTACTTGATTTTAAGAGAAGACTCAGGTTCGAGTCCCCCCTTGCGATGGTTTTTTTTTAGTTTTCAGAATTTTTCGGTCATCGTAATTTTCCCAATACTTTCTTACTGTGGTTTTTAATATATCAAGAGATCGACGCACAGGACTTCTAGAATGGGTTGAATAACGTTTAATATAGGTTGTGTTCTGTGTCGTTGGGCTGAGTTAGATTAGGTTTGTTGCCGTTGGGCTGAATTTGGGTAGGTTATGACGCGTTCGGTTAGGTTACGTGAGGTTCGGTGAGATTATGTTATGTTACGTTACGTGGGGACGCAATATTATTCAGCAAATTTTAGGCCAGCCAGCTTTTATGAAAGCTGCCGTGAGAATTTCCCGCAGGTAATTCTCACGGCTGCCGTGAGATTAGACGCAGCCATGTACGGGAGTGCCACCAATCCCCAACAATACGTATGAGCAGTTGGTAGAGCCGCAGACCTGCTCCGATTTTCAGACTAGCGATAACTAAGGAGGGGGAGCACGCATGGCCAGCGCGATCCAAGGCAATCCGATTAAGGACGCCCCAACCAGGCGGGTGCCCTAGTACCAGCACCTCGTCTCCGACGTTTAAAGTTTCTTTCTCATCACCATCATAATATTCGCATCATCGCTGACAGCACAGCTTCTGGCGCCCTTCTCTTGCTTCCGCAGCGGCCACTACTTCGGTGGTGGTGTTCGGGCTGCTGGCGTACGCGCTCAGCCAGATCGTAGTCAAGCTGAACGCAAGCAAACACACGTTCTCCTTCTTCGACTACAAGGCGAGACTTCTGCAGGGAGGCACGCTGCTCAGCATCATGGACCGGGACGTGGCGCAGTACCTGAACCTCCGCTACGCACAGGCAAAACGAAACGCGACACCGCCATTTCTAAAAGGGACCATGGAGACAAAACACAAGTTTGCTTCAAACGAAAGATTTCCTCGTTTGAATCATACTGACATCACTTTTAACGTAAACTTCGCTGAATTAGGCTATATAATTAGGAAAAAAGGAAGGGCCATGCGACCCGCTAGCACATTTCCCGCAACTAAACCTATGATGTCATATGCGACAGCTCCAAAATTGGCCGAGGCCAGCAAAAGCAAACGCTAATTAGGCAGGTGTTACAGGCTTTCGATCGAGCTATTTGCGCTTAAATTAGGATAATTCTTTTTACAGCAGTAAGAATGGTAGGGCAAAGAGTGGAAGTTACGAAAGTACACGTAAACATATAAGTACCGATGCGTACTGCAATTGTTACTTCGTGCATTAAGCTTGTTTTAGCTGCACAGCAGTGCGGCGTTTTGGGGTTGTCTCAGACGACACTGGCCGACAGGCGTAAGCGACGGTGTCTTACGAGATCATATTTCCCGAGCGTCCACCACGTTTCACGAAACGATTATTTACTACCTCAACAAACACGAGCCACGTACAAATATGGTCAAAAACAAAGCAAATGCAGAAAACGGCCCTTTGCGGTATGGTGGCGCCATCTAAGTTGAGTAACGTGAACAAGGTTTCGCAATCGTCTGCAGAGTGGCTCTTGTGATGTCATTGCAGACGTCGCGAAAACACACGATTTGCCGGGAGAAACTAAAATTTTAACTTTAATTGATAATTTCTCAGTGAATACGGCACCGTTTGCTACGGGAAAAGCACTCGGGTCCACTATAAAACTCGAAATGTTGCGAATGAAAGAAGCTTGTATTTTATGTGCATGACCTTTTTAAACTAAGCGTTTCAGGCCCGCGTTTCAACCGCATCAGGATAATTCCTGCGGAGCAGGCTAGATAACGTCACCTGGCAGGAGCGAGATGTAAGATATTTTTCAGGTGCCGCGGTGGCTCAGTAGCTAAGGCGTTGTGTAGCTGAGCCCAAAGACGCGTTTTTGATCCCGGCAGTGGGGACGGTTTTCAGCTGGAGGCGAAAAGCCCGTGTGTCGAGATTTAGGCGCATGGTAAAGATCTCCACATGGTCAAGATTAACCCCGAGTCGTCCACTACATCGCGCCTCATAGTCCCGGTATAGCTACGGCGCGTTAAACCCTTCAATCGTTTAAATCGATATGTAAAAATTTTACATTTTTGGGGGGCGCGCGTCGCACTGGCGGGAATCAGGAGTGTACCTCAGTGCGATATTTCGTTTCGAATAGGAACAGGACGGCACCTTTGGTGCGGTGCACTAAGTTAATTCAACGAGTGGATATGACAAGCCCCGCTCCTAACTTTTCCCACAAACTAAGTATCATCACGTTGTGATCACGTCCACAAAGTTGCCATTCCTATGGGTCGCGCACATTCGTTCCCATGTTCAATCTACGAATATCACGTGACTGGAACGGCCTTCTGGCAGCAACTACGACTATCGTAAAGAACGATGTTTTCCGATAAGTTAGTAGTAATGAAAATCACCCCAATATCCCTGTATGAATATTAAATTTCCCCATGTCTTGGTTTCTTATTTCGTGTAAATGCATTGTTGGCTTCTCCTTGTAGTCATTGACCCTTTGTAATCAGAATTTGTGAACATTTTTATCACGTGTTCTCCCGCAATTCATCCTTTTTGTGTGATTGCTTGATATGCACCGTAAGCTGTACTTGTTCAAGAAAGTTCAAACCCACACCCCTCTATAACGCTTCGGTCCTGCTGGTACCTGTACAAAAATAAATAAATAAATAAATAAATAAAAATATAAATAAATAAATAAATAAATAAATAAATAAATAAATAAATAAATAAATAAATAAATAAATAAATAAATAAATAAATAAATAAATAAATAAATAAATAAATAAATAAATAATAACTAAATGAATCAGTGAGTAAGTAAATACATAAGTAAAAAATAAAGAAAGAAAGAAAGAAATGCAATGAAATCACGCTTATTTACGGAAAGGATGCGCAAAATTGAAATAAAATCTTGTTACATTAATATAATCTGAGAGATGGGCACAAAAGTTCTCTCTGCTGGTGCTCGAAAACCTGCTCTTTTGCGCCAAAACCTGTAACTTCACCCGTACGCTACCGAGGCCAAACAGCAGAGTTCTTTCAGCAGTTGCTCAAAAGACAGATGGCGTGTTCCAAACCAGCCAATACAATGTGCTGGTGCGTGGAGCAAATGCCGGGCTTGTACTTTTCAGGAAACGGGATGTCGCTCCCCGGATACATTTAACGTGCACGCGGGCGCTTATGTTCACGCTTTCACGGAGTAAATATCCTACAACAACTGATGCCGCTCGTGTTCCTCCTCCAAGGTGCTCGAACGGTTCGGGCCGACGCAGCCATACGCGGCCAAGCGTCCCGGCGACGAGATGCACTCGCAGCCCCACCCGTGCGCGCACGGCCCGTACAGCGCCTTTCCCGCGTTCCCCCTCCGGGCAGCGCCTGAGTTCGAGGACTGCCTCTTCCTCAACGTCTGGGCGCCCTTCGAGCCCGCGGAGAGCGGCAACGGTTTCACGAGGCCTGTCGTGGTCGTTCTCGTGGGAGGCAACTTCGTGTCCGGTGGAAGCAGCGACCACGAGTTCTTCGATGGATCCATCATGGCCTCCACGTGGGACCAGGTTCGGGTCCGGGTTCAGCTGAACTGATATTTTGAGGCAAAGCTTTAAATGGCTCAGAGAAAGGAAAATCCTTCGGTCCCCTGTACCTAGAAAACTCCTGCGCCAGAATCCCATGTGCATGCGCAATGAAATCTGGAGAAATTCAGGGAATTATATACTTATCCGTAGCATTCCCATGCCGCCTGTCTTGAGTGTGAGTTTCCTCAATCCAATTTTTTTAAGTGCGCGACCCCAAACCATCCACCGCCGCCGGCGGCGGCGTCCGCAGTGCTCCTCTATATTTAATAAAGAAACAGCATCCGGCGCCAGGTTTCGATCCGAGGACTTTGCGGCCGCAGCGCGACGCTCTACCGACCAAGCCACGGACACGACGGTGATATCAGTGTTAGTGACGCGCCTTATATCTTTAACGCATTCAAACGACGTCGTCAGCGGCGTGCGTTGGCGACTCAGCGGCGTTATAGCGGCTTGATAACTGCGTGGTGTACACGTGATACTACAAACCCGATGGAAGAGATGGAAGAGAAGGCGGCGAGGCGGTGGGCTGCGGGGGCCGAGCGCAAGCGCCGCAAGCGGGCCGACAACCGTGCATTCGCACTTTCACATTCTCCCCCTCGGGGAAATGCGGGGGAATTTTTCGTTTTCTTTTTTCGAACACCTGTCCAAAAAAATTATCTCCAATTGCGCGATTACAACAATTGCAGGTAAAACTTTTCCGAAATCTTATTATTATGGAAATGCAGGGTGTTACAGGGTAGGCCATTTTCCGTAATGATCTTATATTTGTATAATTTATTTAGCTTTTCAAAATTTCGTTCCACAAATTAGGTACATTTGTGCCATTATAACGATTACAGGTGGAACTTCTCAGAAATCTGCATTATTGTGGAAATACCATGCGGTATACGTTTTACATTTCCTGTAATTTTAAAATATTTTTCTTATTTTTAGTTTGTCAAAGTTTCATTCCAGCAATTATCACCTTTTACGTTATTTCAATGATTACATTTGGAACTTAGGCGAAATCTGCCATTTTGTGTAAATGCTCGGTGTTACACGGTTCGCCATTTTCCTTAATGGTTTTACATTTTTATTAAATTTTTCCACAATTTCGTTCTACCAATGATGTCCATTTACGCTATTGTAACGACTACAGGTATAACTTTCGTGAAATCTGCATTATTGTGGTAATGCCATGCAGTATGCGTTTTGCCATTTTCCGTAAATGTTTAATATTTTTCTTATTTTCTTTTTTTTTAATTTCGTTCGACCAATTACCTCCGTTTAAGTTATTAAAACGATTACATTTGGAACTTTTCTCAAATCTGCAACATTGTGCAAATGCAGGGCATTACAAGGTTCGCCATTTTCCGTAAATATATTCTATTTTTCTTATTTTTTCATGTTTTTGTAAATTTCGTTCCGCCAATTATATCCATTTATGCATCTATAACGATTACATGTGAAACTTTCCCAAAATCAGCATTATTATTGAAATGCCATGTGGTGCACGTTTTGACATTTTCCATAATTTTTAAATATTTTTCTTATTTTCGTTTTTCAAAATTTCGTTCGACCAATTATCTCCATTTACGTTGTTACAACGATTGCATTTGGGACTTAGGCGAAATCTGCAATATTGCTGAAATGCACGGAATTACGCGGTTCGCCATGTTTTGTAATTATTTTGTATTTTTCTTAATTTTTTTAATTTCCGAAATTTCGTTCTACCAATTATGTCTATTTACGCTATTGCAACTACTACAGGTGGACCTTTTCCGAAATCTGCGTTATTGTGGAAATGGCATGCGGTATATATTTTGACATTGTCCGTATTTTTAAATATTTTTCATAATTTTTACTTTTGCAAAATTTCGTTCGACCAGTTATCTTGAATTACATATTACAACAATTACATTTGAACATTCGCGAAATCTGCATTATTGTAGAAACGCAGGACGTTACACGGTTCGCCATTTTCCGTAATTATATTTTATTTTTCTAATTTTTTTAGTTGTTTAAAATTTACGTCGACCAATTATCTTCATTTACGTTATTACAACGATTACATTTGGAACTTTCGCGACACATTTATTATTGTGGAAATGTGGGGCGTTACACGTTTCGCCATTTTCTGCATTTTTTAAAAATGTTCTCGATTTTTTTTTTTCAGTTTATGAAAATTTGTACTGCCAGTTATCTCCATTTATGTCATTACAGCGATTACAGGTGGATCTTCCGCGATATCTACGTTTTTGTGGAAATGCAGTGCGTTACACGGTCCGGGGTGGAGGGGGCGGGGGGGGGGGGGTACTCTGCAAAGAATACAGCGCATTAAAAGGTTGTAGACGAGCTAGAAGTAATGGGAGAGAGATTGGTTCGTTTTATAGATGGCGTAGCTACACTCTTGCGCTCTTTCGTAGTAAAGCACGCGGGCAGCGAGGTACTGTGTGAAGCAGAGCTCAAGGGAAAACGGCGGGGCAGAAAAGGCGACAGCGAAGGCAGAGCAGCGTGAACAAGGCAACGACAAACAATTGCCGCACGTTACAAATTTTCGGAACATTACAATAGGCGCCTTTTCTGCTGAGTGTAACAAAAATATTGTAACGGAGCACAATTTAGAGTAGGAAAGTTGATGGTAAGGCTTATTTTTGTGTCTACTTCGAGTCTACTGCTCGACTGTCTACTGTTTTGTGTCTACTGCTTGATCTCAAAACGCACATAGTGATTGCTCAGTGGCTAAGAAGTTTCGATTGTGAGTAACACGTCTACAATTCAATACAGGGAAGCGGCTGCTGCATTTCTGATGGAGGCATGACAGGCGGTAGATATTTTTATGCACGTCAAATCATTATGCCTAGTAACAGCGCACAAGAAGTGAAGATGGCACAAACACGGCGTCGTGTTTGTGTCCCAATTTCTTTCCGTGTCGGCATATTGTACCAACTCCCGCAATAGACCGTTTTAGCATTAATCCACCCGATGGAGTCTAACGGGAGCATTCCATAATTGCACTTGGTATCGTTCGAAGTACCCAGAAATGCAGGCGTGAGGGTGTCGCTTGGTGCATACCGCCTACTCAGAGAGGAACCCAAGGCTACAATTTCCGATCAAAAGGGGCCTTAATAGTAGTTACAACACCGTGTTTTAATTGACCACTGAATAGCACGGTTTGAACATAGAACTGTTCTCGCTTACTTTTCCGCAAACGGACCCGTGCAAAAAAAAAAAGGGATAAATTAGCTCAATCAAATAAATCTGGAAATGAACCAATGGCGTTCTTATGAACGCACTGCCGTACGAAAGTGTGGGGCTCTGTAAGTTATACCTCTTCTTTTTCTGCATGTCGACAAAAGACATTGCAACCGTAATTAAAGAAATACAGAACAAATAAAATTTCAAAACATAGCGACTAAGTTGAATTATTTGCGTTCCTCTGTCCTTCACACACAACAGATGACACAAAACCATTAAGTCGGTTATCGAACTTAATATTTGCTGGCCCATTCTACCGGTGACCCACGAGCGGGGAAATCCACAACAAGTGTAACCTGGTTCAAACTTTCTCCTCACAGGTGATCGTAGTGCCCAATTACCGTGTCGGCGTGCTGGGCTTCTACACAGCGGTGACTGCGAACGCCTCTCACGACGCCGGTATCCAGGACCAACTGCTGGCTCTCCAGTGGGTGAATAGGCACATCACCAAGTACGGCGGCGACCCCAACCGGGTCACCCTCCTGGGCCACGAGGCTGGCGCCACCGCGGTGGGCTTTCACCTCCTCTCCCCCGACAGCTCGGAGCTCTTCGCGCGAGCCATCCTGCTTAGCGGATCGCCGTACCGGCCACTTCCCGCGCGCGATGGCAGCGCCATCGGGAAGATCTCGCGCGAGCTACTCTGCATCCGAAACGGAAGTGACCACAGCGGCGAGCACGTTGCCCGCTGTCTCAAGACCAAGACCGTTCGCGCCCTCCTCGACCGCCAACGAGCGATGACGCTTAACGGGGCCGTGGCAGCGTTCAGCCCGTCGTTCGGCGGCACTTCCTTGCCCGAAGTGTTAAGCCAGGTGGCGGAGACGGGGCGCTTCGGCGATAAGGGCAGGGTGGTGGCGAGAAAGCCGAAGCAGATCCTCGTCGGCAGCACCCGTAACGAAGGCAGTGCCTACGTAATGGCGCTGCTCAGCTTCTACGGTGCAGAAAGCGAGAGAAGTATGGACATCCGAACGACCTCCCACATTCTGGAGACCTACCTGGAGCGCCACGGCGTAATCGGAATGGGCGAGGAAATTCTGAGGGCGTACATGTTGCGGAACGAGGCTGCCTATAGGAGCCCGGTGAGCGCCCTTGAGCGCGCTATCGGCGACTTTGCGGTGAACTGCCCCATGAAGCGGTTCCTAGAGAGCTACGCGGTCGGTAAGGCCGCCGGGGGCGGCGACGTGTACGTGTACTACTTCAAGCACGTTCCTCACTTCCGATGGTGGCCATACTGGATGGGTGCACCCCAGATGCTCGACTGGCTCTACGTCTCGGGCAACCTGCAGAAGCTGCGCCGCGCGAAGATCAACGTCACCGACTCCGACGCGCTGTTGTCGATAACGCTGGCCAGCCTCGTGTCCTGTTTTGCATGGACGGGGTAAGCAGAAGGCATGCAAATAATTGTTGACGGCCAATGAACGTCGCTTATGGCGTAGCGATATTTGATATTTTTCTGGCAACAGAAAACATTCATCACGTTCGCGTTTACATGCAGGTTAATGCGTTCTAAAATATCACAGATAGGGCATTGCGTTGTGGCGCACTTTAACTACGGACACGGATACTGTAATACGTTGAAGGGAACTCTAACACCTCCCGTATTTAAAAGATTAACGGTAAACGATACTACTGGTGGTGAGGATTCATCGTTTCGGCGCGCCTCTGTGTGTTGCGACCCGGGTGTAGCTCTCACAAACTAAACTTTGTATATCATGCATGACATTTTTTCTGAGCTTGCCAAGTTAGCCAGCGACAAAATGAGACAGTACACGCGAGCTGTTGCGAAATACATCGCGGATGCGTCTTAACCTTTGACGTCTGGTTATGGAGACCCTGCACGGTGTCTATTTACTGGTTTGCAGAAGACAGGCTTAAAACATGCAGCGTTTGGTATTAGAGGTTGTTTTAAAGACGATAGTCCTTCTTGGGCTACTTAAAAGCAAAATTTTGTATGTATGTATGTATGTATGTATGTATGTATGTATGTATGCATGTATGCATGTATGTATGTATGTATGTATGTATGTATGCAAGTATGTATGTATGCATGCATGCATGCATGCATGCATGTATGTATGTATGTATGTATGTATGTATGTATGTATGTATGTATGTATGTATGTATGTATGTATGTATGTATGTATGTATGTATGTATGCATGCATGCATGCATGCATGTATGTATGTATGTATGTATGTATGTATGCATGCATGCATGCATGCATGTATGTATGTATGTATGTATGTATGTATGTATGTATGCATGTATGCATGTATGCATGTATGTATGTGGGATGTCTATCTCCTCTGAACTACTGTCTCGTTCGGCATTATCCTGTATGTCCCGGCTACTGTACAGATCACTATAGAACTCGCTATAGAACCAAAAGTAATCGCTAACCGAATCAATGCAACCTTAGATTTCAGTCAAAATAAAGAACAAGCAGGGTTCCGTAAAGGTTATTCAACAATGGACCATATTCACACGATCAATCAGGTGATAGAGAAGTGCGCTGAGTATACTGAACCCCTATATATAGCCTTCATAGATTATGAGAAAGCATTTGACTCGGTCGAAACCCTAGCAGTCATTCAGGCATTACGGAACCAGGGGGTAGATGAGCATTATGTAAGAATACTAGAGGATATCTACAGTGGGTCTACAGCTACCATCATCCTCCATAGGGAGAGCAGTAAAATACCTATAAGGAAGGGTGTCAGACAAGGAGACACAATCTCTCCAATGTTATTCACAGCATGCTTACAAGAAGTATTCAGAACGTTGGATTGGGAACAGGTGGGAGTAAGGGTTAATGGAGAATACCTCAGTAACCTCAGATTTGCTGATGACGTTGCCTTGCTAAGTAACTCGGGGGACGAATTGCAACGCATGCTTTCCGCACTGGGCGAACAGAGTAGAACCGTGGGCCTGAAAATTAATATGCAGAAAACTAAAGTAATGATCAATAACCTCGGGACAGCACAGCAGTTTGAGATAGGTGGCGAGGCAGTGGAAGTGGTAAGCGAATATATCTACTTAGGCCAAGTTGTGATGTGACCCCAGATCCCAACCATGAGGCAGAGATAATTAGAAGGATCAGAATGGGGTGGGGTGCATATGGCAGACATTCTCAGATAATGAATAGCAGCCTACCATTGTCGCTGAAGAAGAAAGTGTATGACAGCTGCATCTTACCGGTACTCACCTACGAGGCAGAAACTTGGAGGCTCACTAAGAGGGTTCAACTTAAATTGAGAACTACTCAGCGGGCAATGGAGCGGAAAATGATAGGTGTAACATTAAGGGACAAGAAGAGAGCGGAGTGGGTCAGGGAGCAAACTGGTGTTAAAGACATATTAGTAGAAATTAGGAAGAAGAAATGGACGTGGGCAGGGCATGTAATGCGAAGGCAAGATAACCGCTGGTCATTAAGGGTAACAGAGTGGATCCCTAGAGAAGGCAAGCGTTGCAGGGGGCGGCAGAAAGTTAGATGGGCAGATCAAGAAGTTTGCGGGGATAAATTGGTCACAGTTGGCACAGGACCGAGGTAATTGGAGAATAATGGGAGAGGCCTTTGCCCTGCAGTGGGCGTAGATAGGCTGGTGATGATGATGATGATGATGATGATGATGATGATGATGATGATGTATGTATGTATGTATGTATGTATGTATGTATGTATGTATGTATGTATGTATGTATGTATGTATGTATGTATGTATGTATGTCCGTACGTATCTACGCATGCATGCATGCATATTGAGGGCTACGTCAAGGACACCGGTCACACAGGAGGGACGTCTCAGAGGTAGGCGGCACAGCGTGTTTATGCCGAGCGGAACCCAGAACTCGAGCACCAGGAATGATGAGGGTGGGTATGAGGAAGTATATGATGATGATAATGGTCGTGAGAAGCAGCGGAAGTACACGGTGAATTGGCCACAAGAGTAAAATATATGAATGTATATAGGTATATAGGTATGTATGTATGTATGCATGTATGTATGTATGTATGTATGTATGTATGTATGTATGTATGTGTGTGTGTATGTATGTATGTATGTATATGTATGACCTTCCATTCAGCCCTCGGGCGAACAGTTCAAAGAATTTGTCAACAAGAAGTTTATTTAGAGAGAACCGTTCCAACTACAAAAGCTGCTGGTGCAGGTCGTACATGTCCTCGTCATTTAGAGCAAAGGAAAGTTCAGACACATTTGAGGTGAACTGTTAGTGCTTAACCGGTAGTTTCTGCATTATTTTAGTCATGAATAAAAGTTTGGTTGGTTTTTACGATAGGACGTGAAAAACAACGCATTAAAGCGTTAAGCTAGGCGTAGAACGGCTCCAGATCGTGCGACGGTATAGCAACCACACAAAGACTGGTGCTTACGCTCGTGCGGTTCCCGGCAGAGCAAGATATAGAAGATCAACATGAACATGCGTGCTGTGCCAGCTCATCGCGCGCGAGTAGTGATAAGGCGGGAAAAATGAATTGCATTGAATAAACCTGCGTTCGATTCATCACGAGTGAAGCACCGGAGGGAGGGGAAGCGCGTGAGCAGGAGCAGCGGAGAGCGGAGAATGAACATTACGTGCCAGAGCCGGCAGGCGACTATTGTCTCATGGCATTTGTAGTGAAGGTAGAAGATACGCGGCCATTTTTTTGTTCACCATATCTACGGGTGACTGAAAGAAGGTTGGAATTATGGGGGAAAAAGTAGGGAGAAGAATCCAGCATAGAGTAGCCACCCCCTGCTTCTAATCCGCCGCAACTATACGCGCTGAAATTGCAGTAATATGACCGATACATTAGTTTCTTTGGTGAGATGACACTTCATCATCCCTATACAAATGGATTCTACAGTCGAACTATTGATCAATCAATCAATCAATCAATCAATCAATCAATCAATCAATCAATCAATCAATCAATCAATCAATCGTTACGCGGTGCCTCTCACTGAGCTTCTTAGGCTTACTTTTTGTTGCGCACAGCTGTGATGGGTGCCATTCTAGTTTGGTTGGGATAAAATATACTACCTTGATAGCGAAATGACGAAACCATGCGCTGTGGTCAGGATCCTCCAGATTACTCTGCTCGCGTCTAGCCAGCGTGAAAATTGTAACGTACCCGCCGGGGTATATGGTAGACAATAACACAGCGTGCTAGCGGCGAAAATCAATGGAACGTTCAGTAAACCAGCAGGAATGTTAACTTTAGCTCCCTGCCTAACGAGGGCAAAGCAAACAGCACACGCTTAACCCTAGCTTGAGCCAGCTAGATTACTGTAGTTCACCGTACTCCCACTGTCCACCGGTGAACTGCGGACGTGACCTAATGAATGTATAAAAACGACCCCTAAGGCCAACTCGAATTCCTGTATGCAGTCAGGCTTTTCGCTGAAAGCAGACGTGGTGGCGAGCAGGGATGGACACTAAAGCGCATTGCATTGCTATGTCTCCACATGAAGAGAGCAACATAAACTGCGCAGTGATGCGTTTTGCCATCGCTCGCCTGCCCCGGCCTATTTTATTGTTAGTTGTATCTATTTATTTATAGTCGCATCTTTCCTCGGCGACTTTTTCTGGGCCTGCGAAAAGAAATCGACGTCACGCGCCATCCTAATATCGATCTAGAGCTGCATTAGTTGTCTGGAGGGCAGTATAAGCGAAGAGCAGAGCGTTTTGTTACCCATCATCCTTTTGGACTACAGTAAACACAACCGTAAAGAATGCTCATGCATGTGTTTTGAGTAAGAAGACAATGAAGTCGGCAAGTTTTCATTTGTATCAGAAACACTAATAAGTGGACCTGTTTAATAGGCATAATGGAACAAATAGCGCTGAACTTAACACGACGACCACAGCATAGACGGTAAAAAAGGACACACGATATGGAAGATGCGCTACTAGCAATTCTGAAAAGTTTAATAAAAAAGACAACATATAAATACCCCTGCCACCTCGTATCACTTCCAAGTGCACGTGCGAGTCATATCACTTCATACGACAGTTTTTTAGATACTAAGACTGTCTTTCCAGCAACAATACTGACGGAGTACTGACGCACTCACCTTCCAGGCAAGAAACAATAGAAAATGCTTCACAGATTTCCCTTCCTATGGTTCTGGCCTGGAGCTTTATTGAAGCATTCTTTATGGTTTCTTGCCTTGAAGGTGAGTGCGTCAGTGCTCCGTCAGTCTTGTTGCTGGAAAGACAGTCTTAGTATCTAAAAAACTGTCGTATGAAGTGATATGACTCGCACGTGCACTTGGAAGTGATACGAGGTGGCAGGGGTATTTATATGTTGTCTTTTTTATTAAACTTTTCAGAATTGCTAGTAGCGCATCTTCCATATCGTGTGTCCTTTTTTTCCGTATATGTTGTGGTCATCGGGTTACGTTCAGCGCTATTTGTTCCATTATGTCTAGATACCAAGTAGCGCAACACAAAGCCTTATTGATGTTTAATAGGGAACGATTCATAGCCCATGGGTCCATTCGGTGCATCAAAACCAAACATTTCGAGCCATTTAGCGCTAGTGCTATAGAAGTACCTCTGCAAAGCGCTGAGCCTTGAGCAGTGATCCAAGAACCGAATCCGTCACGTGCTTTCGGTAGCTTTTTGCCTCACGATTCTCATTTGTGCGTTGAAAACGTATTGATCATGTTCGCCAGATCGGGAGACATTATTTGCAAAAGCCCTTTTTTTATTTTGAAAAACCGAAAATCGTTACTATTCGCCGAATGGCGCAGCTGCTAAGGCGTAGTGCTGCTGAGGGAAAGGGATGCGGGTTCAATCTCGGTCGCTGCCGCCGTAATCCTAATAGAGGCGAAAAGCGAAAACGCCCATGTGTCGCGGTTTCGGCACGGGTTACGAATTCTCAGGTAGAGTAAATCCGCTGACCTCCACTACGGCGTGCCTCAAAGCCCATAGACCCTGCCCAGACGTAGATTCGGCGCGTTAAACTTACAAAATATGTAACATGCTTTCTCTGGAAGCTGTACGTTTAGGTCCATGGCCCTACCCGACCCTTACTCAAGGCGCAATTCGTTTACCTTTTTCGGTCTCTCTTCACAATTTGTCCTCGAAATCCCCTCGTGCCGATAACGCTGTCGGCACAACTACTATAATTAAATTGCAGTTCCTAGTGTCTACAGTATTCAACGTTCGATCCTTGAGTTGAGTAGATGTAGAGCAATACATGCCATAAGGGCTAAAACGATTTTCTGGTTGCTTGGATTTTGGGGAATCTTAGGCTCACCGTCAACAAGCCTTCGTGAATAAGATCATCGCTATTTCCCGAATTTACGTTCGACTTTATGAGAGGCTGCAACGTCGGCATGAACACACGATCTGACTAGACTAACTTTTGTCGGCTTCTGGACTGCATGGTTTCCACACTCACGCTGTCAACCCCTGGTGAAAAAAAAACAGAAGTCAGATTTTTTATCTGAAATCACCGCCATTGTAATTGCTTGTAACGACAGGGATATTTTTAAAAATGAGCTATTTCATTGTGTGAATTTGGAGGAACAGCGAAGCTTGTATGAAAGCGAATACAACATGTACGATTGCACTACAGACAAGGCTTAGTCGCCGGTCGGCACCGTCGGTGCGAACGCGAAGTGAATGCGCAGAGTGTGGAGTGAAAACGGAGTTGCTCTTAAGTTTTGCTTCGGCCGGTGAGCAGAGCGCGGTCGGTACCGCTTCGTCAACGCCGCGAATCAGTTCGGTCGCTGACCCAAGCGTACTACACAAAGTGCTTGCGTGACTTTTTCTTAGCTTAAATGTCGGATGAACGCTACCAGGTGTTCCGTGGAGTTTGT
Organism: Haemaphysalis longicornis; assembly: GCF_048455015.1. Taxonomy (NCBI): domain Eukaryota; kingdom Metazoa; phylum Arthropoda; class Arachnida; order Ixodida; family Ixodidae; genus Haemaphysalis; species Haemaphysalis longicornis. The sequence continues at coordinate 33,474,124 of NW_027526361.1, read as the reverse complement.
ACCTGGAGTAATAAGCATGGTTAAAAAAATTGGCTCCAATCCACGCTGTGAAAGTGGTTGGTCTGCGAAGCCGTAAACGACACCCAGAACGATTACCCGTGTGGCGTCATTTTAATGCACACGTAATGCTCTACAAATAGTGAAACCAAAGGCTCTGCTAGCCTCTTCCTGCTGTTCACTGTAGCGGCGTACTGAACGCAGCAGCGTCGGCTGAAAAAAAAAAAAAAACGGAGAGAAGCATCTCTTAAAGGATCCGGAGGAGGGCACGCGAGGCTAAAGCGTAATCTCTCACTGCCTTGCCCTCACTCTTGTTTCTTGTGTTGCCTGCAAAAAAAAATTCCCTCCACCTCCCCCTACCCGACACCACATCCAAACCACCGTCTGATTCCCCGTCTCCACGTGTGGGTGTAGCTTAGTCGGCAAGACGGGGGGCTCTCGCTCTGCTTCTTTTCGGACCCAGGTCCGATCCCTGGCGGTGCCAGTAGTTTGTGTATTTTGGGTGTAGCAAGTAGCCAGTAGTAGCCCGAGGTGTTTCTGTGTGCAGCCACTAGTAAACTGAAAGTTTTCTGCTGATGCAGACAGGAAGGTTTCTTGCCTGCAGAGGTACACTGCTTCGCAGTAAAAACACCTCTGATATAGGGGTAGAATATAAGACTTTAACACAGCACTGAATTTTTTTGCCGCAGAAAACCCGACAGCTGCAAGCAAACGCCTTCATTTCACTGGCCGAAACTGATCAAGGGCCACTGGCGAACGTTGGTGGTAGAAAACGCCACGTCACTGATGGTGAATTCCGGCCTACCGTACGATGGGGCCTGTGTCATATGGGACACGCTCGCGTCCCAGACACCCGCTGGCGCCGGGGATCGCGTATTGCAACAACCGCCCAATTGGACAGCTGCGTCGGACGTCACGCAGGCCCCGCCTCAAGACCACCAGGTAGGACAGGCCTGATAGTATTTTCTCTACCGTTTTATGTAAATGGGGAAATCTAACAAGTACAGGCGGGGGCCATGTCATTCCCGAGTGCCCATTTCTTGAAAACCGCCAAATATGGTAGAAGCTTGCAACCTATCATCTTGCACCTGATCATGTTCGAAGTTTGTCACTTTTGTCACATAGCGTCATTCAAGAAAGTACTTTCTGTAATGCAGATTTCATGTCAGGTAAAATATTTGCAATGCGCTAGTTGCGATGGCCTAATTTACCGAGCATTCCAAAGTGTTTGATTTCAAGTTCTAGATAACGTAATACTATAAGCTGTAAACTAGCACCACCGGATTGTACAAGAAGGCATTGCTGACGTAATCAACGAAATAGCGATCAGGTTGCGAAATAACTAATTCTGGGAATCCAGTTGGAAGTCATTTTCAGGCAATGAACAGAATCGTGCTTGCATGACTATAATGTACAGGTGCCGTCAAAAGTAATTGGAGCACGGGAGCTGTGGCCTAGACGCATACGAGCGCCGTGTAGCTGCACTGGCGGTAAACTACAGGAGCAGAACACGCATGCGTGCCTGCCAACGCAGATGGCCTTTCTCTGAATCTCAACCCACTTCTTTTAACGCGGCTTCGAGCGTTGTTCGCGACATACTGGTCTCAGCGTTGGCGCTGGTAGCATACCCAGCTAAAAATATTAGAAAAGAAAAATTGTAACTTCAGTTCCCTGCGATTGCGACTCTTCTCCAGCAGCTCGCGTGCACTGAAAGTGTGTGAGCGACGCTGCCAGATACTGCCTCTACTATCAGCGCCATCGCTGAAACCAGCATGCTGTGAATAATGCTCGAAGCCACGTTAAAATAAGTGGGTTGAGAAGTGTTGATGGGCTATCACCGTGAGCAGGCGCGCATGTGTGTTCTGCTCCTTTCGTTTACCGCTGGTGCAGCTGCACGGCGCTCCTGTGCAGTTCGGCCACAGCTCCCGTGCTCCAATTACTTATGACGGCACCTGTACGCGTAATATTCATGCACCGTGTCTTCAACCTATGGGCGATGGCATGTTTACCTGAAAAATAGGTCCGCGTGTCATGATAGGTGCGATTATTTCTTGGCAATGACCCGACGCCCCAACGAGAAGATGAGCTACTTTACTGGTCGGTGGCAATGTCACAACGATACCTGTTGCCATTAGGAAACATTAATCCTTCGGAATCTAAGGTGGGTACTTGTAAAACAAATGCGATTCCTGGTAGTTTCTCACAGTGAGAGATATAAATCTGGCTGCAGTATGTGTAGCATAAGTTCATCAACAATGTCTGATGTGTATGTGCGACTGCCATTTAGACTTATTTTATTTGGTGGTCATCAATGCTTAAGTTCGTATGTTCACTCAGTTTCTCCAATATATGTTAGTGGTAAAATGAGAATTCTAGAATACAAAAATTGTTGACAGGGCATGTAGAGCGAAACTTTTGTATGAACGGCTGGTTGTGTAGTTCAACATGATATGCAGATGCCGGCAGGTCTAGTAGATGGGACGGGAAAAAAGGGTATGGCGGGCTCTGGCCATGCCCTTAAGGGTACACGAACTTGTGTCAAGCTTATGAGTGCTATCGCTAGATGCGCAGTTGAATATGATAGTGAGATGCCTGGAGGCCCGTTGCATCTGTGGCGCGAATAAGCGCTTATGGCAAGCTGCGGTGAGGGTCTAGCTCTCTCGGGCATTTAACTACCTTTTAGGTTCCCATTTTCTTCGAAGGGTTATCATCCTTGGTGCTTCTGGGAAGGCCGTTTTCAGTAAAGATAGAGACAGCTTAGTATTTTCTCAGGATATTGTTTATGCTGGATAGGACGTTTACCGATATGTGTCAATTTACATGATCACCGCTTATTGCAGATTTCTCTCCTTCCAGGTCTCTTTGTTACAAAAAAAGTGTTCACTGATTATACCATATGACCTATGAATAGACAGTCTATGTACACTATGAGTATAGACAGACTACAAATATTTCTACGGGGAGGCGCCTAAGAATGCTTTCGTTCTAACATCCAGGACACTCCCAATGGCAGCAAAATTGAGGCCAACACCGCCATTTGGTTCCGTTCCGCCGAGGAATTTCAGCAGCGACGTAGCCGAGTAAAGGTACATCTTCCCTTCTTTCATCCTTTTCCAGCATCTTCCCATCGTCACTCGTGGAACAAGAATTTGTGTTCTGGAATGAAATACGTAGACCAAATTTGCTGCCCTAAGGGCATTCTAGCTGGAATTTTTCAGGTCAACAGAACACTAGGCCACTTTTTCTTCCATAACTTTTTCGGTTTTTGTTTAGCAAACTACAATGTTTGTTTTATTGCAACTCACTGATTTAAGCTCTTTTTGTAGCACAAGCTACACTACGCCACGTCGGGCAGTCTTCGCGGGATGACCAGTTTTGCCCTTGAGCACTGGAGGACAAGCGACACCCCCTTCCGCAAGCGCCCGGCATGGAGCAGCGGCCCGATAACGGGGCGAAATAGGGGGCAGGGGAGAGAAGGTCGAGGAGGGAAAGGAAATGCACTCGGGACCCGTGCGCGGGACGTGGCGGAGGAAGGCGAGGAGGCCGCCCCCGTAGCGATAAGCGCGCGTCGCGAAGGCCACGAGGCCACGCACCGCTATACAGCCACGCACGTGCGATACAGCAAAACCAACATCCAGTTGTGGTTCCTCGTACGGCGGCGAGACTTTAACAACGCCGTGAGGCGAAGAAAAGGAAAGACGTTAGTGTTGCGTACAGCTTCGCTACCTTTAAGTCTTACGCATTAATGTGAGCTGCCGGCTTCATTTTTTTTACAGCAAAGCTGTTATGTGGTCGTTCCCCGGAGCTTCTCGCGATGTTGTTTGCCATCAGCCCGTTCCACAGACATTCGCCTCACCGGGCTTTATCATCATCGAAGGTTAGTGAAGATGTCTAACCGCTCTGTTCTCCACCACGGCCCATACCGCCAGGAGGAAGGCGCTCGCCTGTTCCCATCAGCCGAAAAGGGCCAATCAAGTGCAGCAGTACATCTTGTTACTCAGCGGCGGGACAAAGGACACGAACCTTGATTGATGACAAAGCCCGCAAACTTCATCAAGGTTGTAGAATTGCCTTCGCAAATTGCAACGTTTTATCATGTTTCATTAGATGTGTGCACAAAGGCGGGTCAGAGAGCTTACATCTTCGCTTTATAAACAGACCGTCCGTAGGCAAGGTTGGTGCACTTTGTTGTTATATGGGGAGGGTCTGACCCTGATGTAGATAACAGCATATTCATGCTTAATCTTATAATGGTGACTACTACTATACGGCTACTACTATGGCGACGATGAGGGTAATGATGACTGCTTACCAATGTATTTTGTTAAACAGCGCTGATCAGAAACCCCGACATGAAGCAGGGGAATATTTGAACTGAGATATCATTCTGCTTCCAGGTGGCTACGTGACAATGCTGACCGGAGGCCTGTGCGCACGACTATAAAAAAGAGCGCGCGGTCTCGTTCATCCACATCGTCGGCGGGATGGTATCTTGGTGGGCACGTCATGCTTACTACGAAGTCGGACAGAACAGCCAGAGTGGACAGACCTACTTTATCAAACTTTATTGAAACAATAATTTGCATTACTTCAACTGGATCTGCCGGCTGGCATATAACAGCGACGCCTCCACAATGGCAGCGCGTTGGGCATTCGCCATGAAGCAATTTTTTCTTTGGCTTTTAAAAGGACGTATTTGCTATGAAATGAAAGCATTATCCTCCTACGACAACGGCATGGGATGTTCTGGTCACCGTTTGTAGTCTTCTTCTGTAGTAACAGCGCCGCAACTCTCTCGAGAAACCGAGACCGCCGTTTCCGTGTGTGTTCTCCTGAGTGGAGTAGCTGTCATCATCACCACATCGAGTGCTAATTGCTAGCGCCACCACAAAGCTACAGTTTAATGTGCAGTAGCGTAGCCAGCCTAGCCACTTTTTCCCCTTTCTCTCTCGTTCCTTTGTGTGTCAGTCGGTGGCCGGTTGGGGTTTCGGTTGTTTTTCATGCTATCCACGTGTGCGGGCAGGTATTCCTTCGTTGCGAGCGATCTTGCTGCGAAATGTGTGCGAGATCCAACGGTGAATGCAGCTAGCGACACAGCCACGAAGAAGCGACATCAGTCACCCCGTCGCCCCCCCCCCCCCTCCCCCTACGCTAATGAAGACGTGTGCGGGTCACAGAATACAGGAGAAGAGAGAGTGTCAAAAATTGATGTTTCTCTGCAAATCAACAAAGTCTACACTTTTATCGCTCGTAGCGATGATGTACATATTTGATGAGGTATTGCACAGAGTGGAATCCGCCTGGCGTGCTGCACTCTCCAGAAGGAAGTAACTGATTTCTTCAAATAAAACTGCTTTGAAGTGAGTGCAGCGTTTTGGTTTGAGAGATTCTAGTCTGCACACGCGTATACTGCCAAGGTACGTCATGTTCACTCCCAGGTATGAAAACTGGCTTTTAACCGCAAGTTTTTTATTAAAACGATATTTCAAAATTACCAACGATTTTGGGTGTTCCCGCGTGATTCGTTATATTGAGATTTGACTGTTAGTTTATCCTATATCCAGGTACAAGATATCTACCTCTGGTTGCGTAGGCACTAAAATAAAAAAGGATATACCCGACACTTACACCTCCTATCTTCCAAACTTTGTTTATTTCTATATTGTCCTTGGTTTATTTTTTGTTTACCATTCTCTATTCCTGCGCCACATCACGAGTTCTCAGAAAATCGCTGCCGCTGACAGGTGGTCCAACGCTCGTTGATCTGCTGGAGGTGGGGGTAATTGACCTGTCCTGCGCCGTTGCGATGAACTTGCACGTTAAGGCTGACACCGAGGTACACGCGAGTAAAGGAAAGAAGAACGGTCTCCTCAAGCACTAAGCTCTGAAGTCGTCGACATCTGAGGCGTGCTCTTTCTTTCTCCATGCCTGACTTTCCCGGCTCAAGCGCTTAATCACTCGCGAGGAGCGCATCACGGGAGGTCTGTTTGCCCTCCGGGACCAAGCTTGCCTCGCCTGCGTCAGCCGTCGTGCGCCGGGGCGTGACGTCAACTGCTCGCACGGAAGGAATCCCACACCCGTGCTGTTCTCTCCTCCTGTGCCAGGCTCCCCCCCCTCGTGTCAACATTTCCTGCGCTTCTCCTGTCCTCGGCTGCTCTTGGTCGCCTTTTGGCTGCCGGTGCACTTTTGGCTGCCGGTGCACTTGTTATTTTGGAGCGCCGCCCTTCCCCATCGAGGGAAGGTTTTGGTCATTGTCGGGGCTTGTTTTGGTCGTGACTATGGCCAGCGTCTTTGAGCTGAATGAGGCTACAGCCACCTCAGAAATTTCAAAGTGAATGTTTGTTTCACCGGTCTCTTAGCTTACTAAATCTTGAAAACGCGGCACATTTCAACGCTGCCGCGCGTTAAGGAAACAGCGACCAAGGTAATTCTAGAAGCCACGACGCCTAAAAACTACGGAGTACTACGATGCCAGAGCGGTGCTTGCATTAGCGTTTTGACGCAGCCAGGGTGAACCAGTCGGTCAAATCAAGAATCGTGCCCAAAGTCCCGTGACAAGGGCTGCAGCTAAGCGACTGTCGTGTGAGCAATTTTCAATAGACCGACTAATGTAGAAGAGAAATTTGTCGTGTTTGTGTGCCGCTACGACACCGTAGGTGTTATCGGTGCAGCTGACCGAAAGGAATTCTCTTATGGCTCAGGTGGTGGTTCTTACGATTTCAGTAACAAGAAAATTTGCTTTAAGCTAATGTAACGAAATTAGGATATTCTGTAGCTTTTTATTTAATCAACGGTGCTCCATAAAAACACCACCAACTCTAGGCACGAGCACAAAAAGAGGAGAACCAAAAGTAAGCAAAAGTGAGTTTCAAACCAACAAACAATTTACCGCGCCCTCACGAGGAATTTACTTCAGATGTATGTACCCATTCATTTTACCAGCCAGCGGTAGAAAGGGAAAAGGCTCGTGTAAACAAAACAAAAAAAAAACACTCGTTAAAACCCTTAACCCAGGGGAGTCGGTACTGCACCTATTAAATAAAAAAACAGGCTCTACATGGCCACTGCCGTCTTTCATAAACAAACGAAAACGAATGGACATAGGCATAAAATGACCCGCCAGCTAATTATTTACGCCAACCGCCAGGTGACATGAGAGGACAGTAAACAACCATGCAAACGCGTCCTACATTACCTTCCACCCGTCTGAATCTTAGCGTGCGTGTCCAAATAATTTAGCCCGTTGCCTGTTCTGATATCAGACCAACCCCCAACATCCAGCGTCGGAGCCTGAAAGCGTAACCTTGACATTGATTAAGCACTTCTCACAGGCGCTGCGAATAATGGAGTGCCTGCTGTATTACACGTAGTACACGTGAGCGTATAGCAAAATTAAAAAAGGACGGCAACATGTCGCCGTCCTTTTACTTTACAGCATGTGTCCCGCTTCGAATGCATATGTGAGCGCAATGCCCGCATTTGTCATTGTTCTAATTGCAACATTTCACAAATCCCAACCATGAACAACACTCTCCAATTTGTTTCAGCACGGTTAAAAAATTCCCCCGCATTTCCCCGAGGGGGAGAATGTGAAAGTGCGAATGCACGGTTGTCGGCCCGCTTGCGGCGCTTGCGCTCGGCCCCCGCAGCCCACCGCCTCGCCGCCTTCTCTTCCATCTCTTCCATCGGGTTTGTAGTATCACGTGTACACCACGCAGTTATCAAGCCGCTATAACGCCGCTGAGTCGCCAACGCACGCCGCTGACGACGTAGTTTGAATGCGTTAAAGATATAAGGCGCGTCACTAACACTGATATCAGCGTCGCGTCCGTGGCTTGGTCGGTAGAGCGTCGCGCTGCGGCCGCAAAGTCCTCGGATCGAAACCTGGCGCCGGATGCTGTTTCTTTTTTAAATATAGAGGAGCACTGCGGACGCCGCCGCCGCCGCCGGCGGTGGATGGTTTGGGGTCGCTTATAAAGTGCATTCGCACTTAAAAATTGTGGTTGATCCTTCTTCATAGGAATCGTAAAACACGAAAGTGAAAGGTGCCTTCACAGGAGCAGTTGAATGTTGGAGGAACCTCCTTCATGAGCGAAGGGTTCGTGAGCCTGACCCGCCAGACGAAGTGACACCGACACGCAAGAAACAAACAAACAAAAAAATAACTAGTTTATTCCAGGACAACCAAACCAAACATGACATGCACAGATACAGCAGCTTGAAACACAAAGGTAATGGGAACAACGCCACAGTGGAGCCTTGCATCAATTCACGCGCGTCCCCCGTAAACGAAGGCGCTGGCACCGAGACGCCAACTGTAGGCACTCATTAGCGTCAAGATGCGCTACTTTGCTTCGCTTCTCCTAGACGGCAGCACCATCTGAGAGAGTCATAGGGAAGGACATAAGGCAGGTTTGTAGAGCTGCTCACGTCTCTGCTCACATAGCGCAGTCGGTAGGGCGCCACGTACGTACCTCCCGTTGCGGAAAGAGGGCTCGAGACGAATCCGGGCTCGAATCCGGGCGCCGCATCGTCACTGGCCCTTTTTCGGTGTACCCGGGCATAAAACGCTTTCTGGTTAACAAACAAAAGTTCTGCTTTGATACTTCAGTAGTACAATAGGACTTTCCTAGTGTTTCTACTGACAAGCAATGTGCAGGTACATGGCACTCGCGATTAAATCGCTAACAAGAACGAAGCAGGTTTAAGGAAGAGAGTGCAAATTCAACGCCAGTGAGATTGATGATACAGTTTCCTACTTAATATGTGCTAAACGGGAGCCATCATGCACCGTAAAGAAGCGCTTCATTTGTAATTGGAATGGAAGTTACCTGTGACTTCAAAGGTGTAACTATAGTTGATAAACCCTTATTTAAATTTTTAACGATATAAAAGTACAGGTGAGAAATGTTTTTGAGATGGATTTTTCAAAGCTCCGTGCAACCTGAGCAAAAAAAAAGCACGTCTTTCCCGTGTTCTGGCCTTTGTCGTCAGCTGTCACAAGTGGGTCGTTGCAAGCCAGGCCAAGTAAGAAAGGAACGCTCTCAGTGGTTATGGCGGCGCCTGCGACGGCACGCGAATGCGTGCACAGGTTTCCCTCTAGTATATATTAGTAGAAAACTTGACAAACAAACTTGACAAATAAACGACCACCGGCTGGTCACCCAGCGTTGAATAAAGAGTTGAAACTAATGTGGCGACTGTTCTTTCTTCGTTTATTTTAATGACGCAATCCATTCATTTTCCCTTTTTCTCCTTGGCGTTTCAGAACTAGCGCTTCTCATCGAACGTGGGCGAAAGTAGCCTTAAAACTTACCGGAACTGCAGTCGTCAGCTGGAACACTGACTGGGGTGACCTCGGTCATGGGGCTCCTCTGTCCCGTAATGACAAAATAAGCTTCTGTAATCTCCACCTTACCCACCGTGAGTTTGCGCCTCGCGAACGGTTGCTAAGCCGCGGAAAAAATAGGCGCGCCATGGCATCCCGGAGAAAAACAAGAACGCCGGATCACCGCAGAAATCGAACTGAAGCAGTGCCGGCCCACTCAAGAAGTTAAATAAATAGAGTGTTAAAAATATCAATTTAATGCAGAGCCCGAAATCTGGCTGCGACATCATCACACGGAAGCAATGCACTCTTTCAGGTGGCCTCTTAAACTTACAGGGGGCGGGGAACATTTACCTGTGATATTACGCGGAGTTACTTTGTGGGTTGCTTATTACAGGCAAGCAAATTTTTCATACTGTCAAGCGATGTATGAACTTCCCAGAACATCCCCAGCTTTCCTGCTCAAGGAGCCGACCGCTCAGGAACGTAGAAAAACCATTCAGAAAAGTCATATTTCGCATAAAGGAGGTACTAGACTTGGGTATGAACACTGCCGAAGTATTTTGGAGAACGCTGCATAGTTTTCATGTAATTCGTTCTCAAATGTTACTGCCCATGCATTTAAAGCTGATCATTTGCCTACCTCTAAATCCGGTCAATCAAAGTGGTAAACTTGAAACTGGGCAGAAAACAATCATTTGGTGAGAAAATATTTTTTGTTACACTAATTTACTCCAGAGTTCCCACTTCTTGGAGAACTGCGATGAACATGAAGCTCCACCTTTAAAGTATTATAAAGTTTTTGACAGTCACCAGCCTGGATACAGTAGTAATAAGAAACTTGTACCCGACAAAGCAATCGTAACACCATTTTTTTAACAAGACTAAACGAGAAGAGCAGACGGATAATTCTTTCATAGAAGCCTCAAAAGTTGCAAAAATATTAGGATGATACCGAGCAGTCGAAAATTTATGACAAAACACGGGATATTTTGTGCGCATATGTTTCTTCTCGACAGTTTCGTCTGTGTTGTTCTGCCGCATTCAAGTGAAACGACGTAATTATTGTACCGAACTTTTACCTTTCCAAAACCCCATAAAAGTTAACCCCTGAACTAGGCTTCCTGTTTTCAGAGTGAAATAAATAGTACTGCATCATGGGTTAGGGAATAGGCAAAACAGTACTGGTGGAGCTTTCCTTTGCGGATTCCGCAAGTACTCTCGAGGTATACGCTATTTTTATGGCCAGGACATTAGGTGTCCCATCGTCTGAAATAACTGGCGTTGTTGTCCGGTGCAGAAAATGCCCGTGCTGTAAGCACTGAAAAAAGAAATCGAGCTCGTGTTGGAATTTAACCGAGGTCAGCAGAGTAGGAGCGCGTTACAACAGCGCTACCTAACTCGGCACGTTGCCAAGGGCAGAACGCGAGTTAGCGTAGTGCGCGTGGTACTGAAGTGATATCGAGTAACAGACGGACGGGACAGCGCATGAGTAGCAAAGGTGTCCCCGACCGCGCAGAACTGTGATTGGGGTGAAGCTTTGGCGAATTTTCGGCCGTCGGCTTGTCGAATTAATCAGCTCCGAAAGACTAAAAGGCGCAAAGAGGTGCAAATACTATGTTACAGTAAAGAAGACTTTCGTCAGCATTACTAAGAGAACTTATAGTGCTTTGGATTTCAAAGCGCGTCGTTGTCGTCGTCGTCGTCATCATCATCATCATCATCATAACCATTATCATCAGCCTGTCTACACCCAATGCAGGGCAAAGGCCCCTCCCATAGATCTACAATTACCCCGGCCCTGTGCTAACTGCGACCAATTTTTCTCGGCAAACTTCTTGATCTCATCAGCCCACCTAACTTTCTGCCGCCCCCTGCCACGCTTGCCTTCTCTAGGGATCCACTCTGTTAACTTAATGACCAACGGTTATCTTGCCTTCGCATTAAATTCCCTTCCCACGCGCATTTCTTCTTCTTAATTTCTACTTATATGTCTTTAACACGCGTTTGTTGTCTGACCCACTCCGCTCTCTTCTTGGTCTGTAATATTACCCCTATCATCTTCCGTTCCATTGCTCGCTGAGTCGCCCTCAATTTAAGTTCAAAGCGCGTATGCAGACTCAAATGCCCAGAGGAATTTTTTTCTGACTTAAACGCAGCTTGTTGTCTTGACATCTCATGATCGTGAACTGACCTCCTTCGTTTTTTTCTCGCCATTTCTCTGATTATTCTCTGTCACTATCACCAGTGTACAAAGGCTGCGTAACAATCCTTCCCTTCAGAACACCGAAACGACTAGCTGCATTCCTGTATCGCTACATGAGGCGTAGCATTAAACGAATGGGGAGCCGTAACTGCTAAAAGATAAGCTGACGTGTACTGAAATTTATAGGACCTATAGTCCTCCTGCACAAATAAAAGCTATCTGTCTCTCTTGTTCTCTAAACGCCGTTGGCGTGCGTCAGGCGCTTATCCCGGTCACAGCTTTCGAGCTCAGCGTGACCACTTTTGCGAAATGGCTAAAGCGAACGACCGTTCTGGAACGTTATATATTTAATCTATTTTACGGCCCCGTGATTTATTCCTCAATATATGCCTAACCTTAAAAGCCCCCTCAATCTCTAGAGTACACAATGCAGCAAGGGGTTAGTGTAATGGCTGAGCTGTGGGGCCGTTGTATTGGCTTCACGTCTTCGGGTGGTTTCAGATGCTGGAACGCGGCCCTTGGCGGCAGTTCGCCTGGCCACATAAAAGCCTGATTTCCTAATAGCCAGCCGTTATGGGGTCACACAAGGCAATAGTTTCCGAAGAATTTATGTAGGGGGGAGGGGGGAGGGATGAGATTGTCCTTTCCATATGCAACGCGTGTCTCGCCAAACATGGAATATTTTTATTTGCGCTGACACGATTACGACACCAGTTAACGCGAAAGCCTTAATTACTCTATGTTTGAAACGTCCGGCGTCATCGTGAGTAAGGAATGGCACAGCAAATGATCGACTGTTCAAAGAATAAAAAAGAATAGGAAATAATGGTCAGATTTTCGTCACCTTTCTCATTAAAGCTAATACGAACAAATAAATTACTGAACCTAAAAAGACAACCAGTTAAATTTTGATGCTCGTGGGATCCGAACCAGGTACTATCGAAATGCAAGAACAGCACAAACCCCCAACCCCTCAAAGCAAACTTCACTGCAGGGATAGATAAGCAAGCGGGAAGCAGAGGACGTGCTGACTCTCCCTAACCTATATTAGAGCATAATGTGGAAGACACAGAAGCTCGGCTTCCTTACAAAATGTCCGAGTGGGCAAAATGAACAGTGGGGGCACGCCGAACTCTTGTGTTATGCAGTAATAGTTGCATTCCAGAAAGCGAAAGCGTTCTGCCGACCATACTGAATCGGCAGAAAAACAAAACAGATTTGGGATGCCGATTAAGAGTATCGAACGCCCCAGAGGCTTAAACCTACGTTTTCATGTGTTGCTCTGTGTATCTGGTTGAATTTCCACGTTGCCACCCCGGCACTCGCTGTCTCATTCAGTAGGAAAAAAATGAACTATACAAAATTATAACAAATGAAAGACGAGCATATCCACGCTTTCAAAACATTTCACCAACAAAATAAGTAAGTGGCTCATAATGCGCCGTAATAACGATGCAAGCCTTACTTGCTATCAACGCTATAAGCCTGGTTTATATTACCACAACTGCGAATTTAAGTGTTCGTCCAGCTGAAAGGCGACCTTGGGCAAAACTATTTTCTGTGTGATTGGCACCGAGATTGACACCGAGATTGGCAACTGCATTAACCTGGCTATATTGCAATCGAATAAGAAGTAGCTTTGCACTGCGTAGCCACCCTCCGCCTGATATGCGAAAGTGCCTAGGGTGCCCGGCTCACGTGGCCGGACTGCCGGCCTGATGAATCGCCATAGACGACTGGCACCTCCTCTTTATGGCGATAATGAGAATTATACTACAAATTGAATGTACCGCATTTATTCTAATATAAGGGGAGGTTATTTTTTCAAAATTCGTAGTCTCAAGTATACCCCGCCTTATATTCGAAGCTCAAAAATATAATTTTCCTTCTTTTTTGACCCTCCAAACTGCGCCATCGTATTATAATCTTGGCCGCCTTATGATCGAATAAATACGGTACCGAAATCTCTGCTCAACAGCGCTCACGTATTCAGAACAACATGTCTGGTAAACGTGTACATTAAACAATGTATTAGTGCTCCATATCCGAAAAAGAGCGAATTTATTACCGTTACCAACTCTTTCAAAACTTCCCAATGCCTCAAGTGAGTGAGTGAGTGAAGACTTTATTAAAATCGCCTGTAGGCGGCCTCCGTTACCGAAGTGTCGGGACGCGGCCCGGCACTTCGGTAACGGGCCGCGTAAAAAATTTCAATTTTTTAACCTCCTTGGACGCAGCACCGTGACGCCTCTACCTATATGTGCGCGACTTCATGCGAGGTGGATTTTTTCTTTTTTCCCCCTCCCCTCGTTTCGGCTGCTTTGCGGGCGGCCGATGGTTTCGCTCCGTGGGCGGGGCTGGCCTGCGGCGATGGGGAAGCTGACGCACATGAGGTAGAAGTTAACCTTTTGTACCTGAGCCCCTGATCTCTCCGCGCTCTTCTTGCGCGCCGGCAAGTTGACGCTGACCTGCGATCGTGTTCCTAGATAAGCGCTCGGCTCGGTGCTCGAAGTGCGCGCGCGCGGATGGACGCTTTCACGCGCATGTGGCAATTATACACGTCCCGGAAAGCAAACACCCTCATTGAAAGCTCATTCTACAGCACACAGAAGGGTATACAATTGCGTTGGGTGCTCTTTCACTATATACACACCTCAAAACACGATTCGGTGCTGCAGGTAAGGATTACAAGAAAGGCAGCCAATTTTCCATGACCACATTTACAAACTGTCCCACCCTTGCGAAATATTACAGCTGCATGAGCTGCTACATTTTGGCCCTTTCATAAGCACTATTATATTGAATTTCGTTAACATTAACTTCATTGCATTAACTCTTTATCAGGAACAGTGCCACTAAGGAAAACATTGACATTTTGTTAACAGCAATGAAAGGTGTGAATCGTTCTTGCAAGGGTGATACGTTGATAAGAAAGACACCAGCTCAAACGTACACGTTTTACACTCGGTCATGAATTCTGCATAATTTGCACTGCTGGTCATAACAATTTAGGGAAACAACATCGAAAATATATACCAACCAAGGGCTAAGCAATAGTTTGATTGTACAGCTACTGAAGTACTCGAGGAGTTTGATGTATTTCTTCTGTGCAGGGCTATTGAGCACAGTCTCTTCACTGAAGCCATCACTGCGCAGTTTGATATTATGCTCGGTGACAACTTAAGAACGGCACCGGAAGTTGCCGCTGTGCCTTATCACCGTAGCCGGATGTTTCTCCGCGCGGCGCAAGTAGGGCGTTACTGGGAATATTTTGAACATGGTGTGAGCCGTTCCCGTGATTTTTTGGACTTAATATGCTTATAAACAACTCCAGTGACGACAAACAAACTGCGTGAGACAAGGCAGACGGTATCACGCATTCATAGCAAACTAGCAAACCCTTTTCAAAACGCGCCCGCACTGACGTCACGGGTCCGGCGCTTTGGCGGAGTGATACACTACATGAGGCGGTGCCGTTCTTGAGTTGTAACCGAGTTAATCATGCGTGCTACCACTCACACTGTTGCCAATGTCGATTAGTTATTTTTAACAATTTGTGTTTCATGCACACACAGATTTTGCTGCATAAGATACGTTATTTATAAATAGACAGCTCCAGCAGGATCCGAATGGCGCTGAGGCCCCCCCTCCCTCCCCCCCTCCCCCCCCCCCCCCCCCTGTAATCGGGAAGGCACACCAAATCGTTACCACTTAATTTGGCTCTGTCCATTATTCGACCGTAATCGTCACCAGCTTTTAACTCTAAGTCCCGCCCCTGGGACTGAACATGAACATGTTAGTCGGGTCTGTGACGATCCCACCACACTAGAAGCAATTACCGAGTACGCCCTTGAAAACGGACTCTACAAATTGGTGTAGCAGCCTGGCCGACTTCCCCGTTCGGTCTACAATGTGAACTGTCTGCAGCGTGCACTGTTTTCAGTGTGAACCGCATTGTCTACATTGTGAACTGTACATTTAAGTGTGAACTGTGCGTTTTGCTGCCACTGACTGACTTTAATGTGATCATTTTGCGATTAGGACCCCAAGACTGCAACTGTGTTCATTGTGCGAGTTGCGACCTTCCCCTTTTATCCTAATCCTTGCTCCCCCAGGGCCCCATGGACTCTCATTTAATAAAGTGTTACACTCACTCAGATACGTATATTCTTTTCGCTTTGACTAATGAGTAGTTGCGCGTGAGCTTGAAGTCAGGGTAGTCTCAGCAGAGATAAAACTAAGTAAAAAAGCGTTATCTCCTTGGCGCACTATTTTGGCGATAGTGATCTGGGAGTCCAAATAGCGGCACAAAATTTTCACTTTTCGACATCCAGTGATGGGTATAGATTAGCAGTTTGTGTCTGTTTCCTGCGACGCATTTTTAGCTACCACATATATATATTTCTGTATTGTCTGGCCTTTTAATTCGCGAGCATTGTGTCACAGCTCGCACCTCAACTGTAAGCCACACACACGCAAACAAGTATACAAATGTATAAACAAGAAATAGCAGGAATAAAAATATAAATAGTACAACACAAGTTGCAAAACGCCGCCTCGCGTACTACAACGCTTCGTATCGAAAAACATACCTTTCACCCTGTTTCTGGAGCTTTTGGACAATCCAGGTGGTGTTGGTGCACCCGCTCTACGTGTCCATGAAGGCGTTGACTGCTACTTCGTCAGACAGGTTCGCGCGGAACAGACTCATGATTGGTTGACGCGAGGTCATCTCTGACGACCTCGAGCGGCTGCTCGTGCTTATCCATAAAGCAGCAGTTATAAGCTTCGCGACCATCACGTGAATGCGCGGGGGACGCGCGTGGCGCACACAATTATGAAACGGACCTTGTGATGGGCAGTTCTGCGCGAGTGCGAGGCACAGACGAGTATGGCGAATTACACGCTCGCCGATGTTCGAAGCAGACGAGCGACCGACGTACGCGTGTGCTTTCGACCGAATGAGAGCAAACGTTCTGCGCTTTGGTAGGGAGTCCAAAGGACCACCCAAGACAAAAAAAAAACACACACACATTTTTGCCTTCACTTTATTGGGTGTGCTTGCTTCCACGAACGTAAACAATAACTCCATATGTACGTGCAAAAGCATCCATCCGCGCGCGCACTTTGAGCAACGCGCCGAGCGCTAGCTTAAGTAGGAACAGCATGGGAGACGAGCGACTGAAGGCGCACAAGAGAGCGCGGAGAGCGAGCTTCATCTTCCAAGCGCGTACGCCAGGCTTGTGCTAGGAGCGAAAATATCGGCCGCCGCGAAGCAGCGCGATCACAAAAAATCAAAACAAATTTTTGTCTTCATTTTTATGAGAGTGTTTGCTTTCCGGAACTTGCCACATGTACGTGAAAGCGTCCATCCGCGCGCGCGCACTTCGAGCACCGAGCGGAGCGCTTATCTAGGAACACGATCGGAGGTCATCGTCAACTTGAAGGCGCGCAAGAAGAGCGCGGAGAGATCAGGGGCTCAGGTACAAAAGGTTAACTTCTACCTCATGTGCGTCACCTTCCCCAGCGCCGCAGGCCAGCCCCGCCCACGGAGCGAAACCATCGGCCGCCCGCAAAGCAGCCGAAACGAGGGGAGGGGGAAAAAAGAAAAAATCCACCTCGCACGAAGTCGCGCACATATAGGTAGAGACGTCACGGTACTGCGTCCAAGGAGGTTAAAAAATTGAAATTTTTTTAACCTCATTGGCTGCGCCGCTGCTTAGGAGGTGTGGTCGGACTGGGCCCCTACGGGATATGGATTGAGAATACGCGGCCGGGCCCTCTCGGCTTTCGCCCGCTCGATGCTGTTCAAGTGCCGCCAGGATCTGCTGCACGGCCTGTAGTTGTACGTCCTTGTTACTGCTGCGCGCCGCGGTCAGGTAATACGGCGGAATCTTTGTCAAAAACATCGCAATACATAGGCGTTTTCAACATATAATTTATCATACAAGGGTTACAGCGCGTTCAGTCATTCGTTCAGAGAGGTGTAGGAAAGCGGGACATATGGGAAATTCTGTGTCACCCTCTAAATGCGCTGCCACCCCCTTTTTAAGCTTCATTTCCAAAAGGACCACCCAACCACACTCGTTAACCACACTCGTTAGCCTGCTAAAACCCACAGCGCTGTAAACCTTACACCTGAAGTCGCCCAAGCCGTTGGGACATTGAATAAAAAGATAATAAACCTCGGCCTTGAAAAGAAGGTACGGCTTTGTCGCAGCATTTCAAGGCAGTTTGTACACCGAACTAATGTGAAGGGTGACGCGTCGTCGCAAAGATCTATATATTTCTCGCAGCTCGGGCTTCTAAAGCCCTCTTGAAAGCGTCGTATCTTTTGCCGTGTTCGGGGCGAGGGCTCGTTTCGCCTAATGGCGGTTCTAATTTGTTCGCCCGACCGATGGGTGCACTTTCCTTTCAATTTTTCCCGCCATCGTCACCGTGGAAGCTTGTCGCGCTCATTAACGCCGGGGTTGTATCGCGGTCACGTGCGGACTGCCCGATGTGACCCGGCTTCGCTCACGTCGTAGGGAACGAAAAACTCGCCATATCTGAGTGCACCGCGAATTAAGAGAAAAAACGAGTATTGCGTGACGTGCCGAGCTAGCCGGAGATTACATGTTCGCGGGCCGCTAGAGTGAAATGATTACGCTGGATGGCAGCCGCTGCATATTTAAGGTCTACGGGGACGCTAAAGATGAAAACGCGAGAGCGGAACAGCGGAAGCTACGTGTGCTCGTTAGATACCGAGTGAAAGATTTTTTTTGTTTGTTTGGTGCTCTCAAAAATCTAGTTATTCGAATATCCGAAAGCGAACACGTAAAATTTCATTGGAATTAGGGCGGAGAGGTGAAGAACCTTGCTCCCGACAGAAACGCACGTAAGTAAAAAGAAATGTCCATGCGAAAAGGTGGCAACGACTAAGTAGAGATGAAGGGCAAGTACGAGGCAAGTTAGTATTTGAGCACTCATGCTTGCGTGTAGATTCTTCTTTTTTTTTTTTGGAAGGGGGGAGGGGGGTGGACTTCCTAATATAACTTCGAAGCATGACGACAGGGTGGAAAAAATACCCCCGGGAGTAGGCATTACGGAGAGATGACTTTCTTCCATTTTATGTACTTTACTCGCAGACAAAGGGAAAACAGAAGAATAAAGCCCATTTTTGCACAAGAAAAAATGCCCATCACACCAGTACCAGATTAAGAAAAAAATAAGGACCCTTGAACTCTTTAAACACGTGCCCGAAGTGCTGATGTGTTTGTTTATGGGTTCTGCTGGCGTTCGTACGGTTTGGGGTTTTATCTGGCTCACGAGGCACTATGATGTCGTAGGGAGCACTTATGGCATCCCGGGCGGCGAGGGCTTCATTGCCATTTGTTTTATTTTCTTCTATATGCAGAAAAACAACGAAGGCCTCGCCTTTTGCTGTTGGGCAGCTCGGAGATAGAAACTACCGGTTCAAACTTAAAATATTAAATAGAAATATTTAGAAGGAACCAGGGTTTGTTGGACGCGCTTAAAATGTGGAAGTGTCTGAAGCCTTACTACGGTCGGGGTAATAATAGCGGGGTGCCGCTTCTCGGCTGAAATGTAAACAGTCTTAAGCTGACCCCATTTTGACCTTTATTTTTCGAGGGATGAAACTATGCTATTACTAAATAAAGAAATGTAAATGTTTTGATGAGAATGCGCTCTTTTTGTATCTTTTTAGAGCCAATTTTATAGCAACGTAGACGTAAGCAGCAATAGACGGTTGAACATACCCGAGTACGGAAAGGATGTTTCCGCACCCAGAACCTAGGACCTAGGAGGGGAACTGTTCTTTTCTTCCAACGATAGGGCGTTCAAGCTAATGAACTTGTAAAAGCGAGAGATGAGTTGAACAGTGTATAGTGAGACAAATCAACGGCACAGGAAAGGCAGAAACAGAGAACATCTATAGTAACCACTACGTCCCCATGCCGGGTGTCACAAGCAGCAGAATACATTACCTAGCAGTCATTGGTCTCAGCTATCTGTTGCAGTCAAAAGTCTACTTGCCATTATTGCTTCTTTTCTTAGTTTTGACATTTCTTTCCGGTTTTCTGTGCCATGTTCCGCATGTTAGGGACACTACACCCCGCTGCTCATACGCATATTTGAGAGAGAGAGAGAGAGAGAAATGACCTTTATTGCGTTGTCCGGCGGGGGGTGCCGGTCAGGCCACGCAAGGCTTCGCCGTCACCCCTGTCTATCTACCTATTCTAGAAAACAACTCTGCGATCCTCGCATAATTGAAGCTATGTAAGAATGTGGACAAGTGCAGCGATCTAGGGGCATTTTCAAACCAAGGTGATAGTTGTAACGAGGCTGCCCATCTACATAAGCTGAAAGTACGAGTTCTATTTCCGATGGCTTCGGTGTCCGCTTTTAAGGATAGGGAGAGAACCACAGACACTAATCCTGACAGCCCATGCAAGATTTCCCCCGTCAAATAATTATCAGGCGGTGCTATTTAGCCAGCACATGCCGGTTCCCCATGCACAATAGGTGCGCGAAATGCCAAGTTTGTAGTGTAAGGGCAACAAAAGCACAGGTGAGCTTTGACATCCCAGAGTATAAATTATGCGTGAACCTATGCAAAACGTCGCCAATACTCATGTCCTGACGCACCATCAGCGTCATAAACACCGCCTCACTAAATGGGGTATGATAACATTGCACTAGCCCGAAGAGCTGGCTGTGGAAGGGGATCACACCCCGGTCCTCTTAAAAACCAGCTTAACATGTCGTTGTCTCTGTCCAGGATTGGGATCCCTCCACCCAGAAATCATGCTCGTATCTCTCCCCTAAAGGAGCTATCGCGCTTCAGCCTCTGGTACCGTTAGCAAAACGTAGACTCAGAAAAACACAATTATCATCATCATCATCATCAGCAGCAGCAGCAGCAGCAGCAGCTTATCTACACCCACTGCAGGGCAAAGGCCTTTTCAATAGATACCCAATTATCCCGGTCCTGTGCTAACTGTGTCCAATCTTTCCCCGCAAACTTCTTGATCTCATCTGCCCATTTAACCTTCTGTCGCCCCCTACCGCGCTTGCCTTCTTTAAGGATCCACTCTGTTACCCTTAATGGCCAACATTTATCTTGACTTTATGTCCTGCCCACACCCATTTCTTCTTCTTGATTTCTACTTATATGTCCTTAACGCACGTTTGCTGCCTGACCAACTCCGCTCTCTTCTTATCCATTATGTACAGTTGTCTTCCGTCCCATTGCCCGCACAGTCGTCTTCAATTTAAGTTGAACCCTATTGAAGTTAAATCATCACTTGTCATCATACCGTATGGTACATCCAGCTCATTCGATGGATGGTTGGCACTTAAACCCTTTTTTGCCTCCTTTGCAACAGTTTCAAGGCCGTTTATCGCCAATCTCAGCGTTTTGAGTTTATCGCTCGTCCTCAGTTTCAAACGCATTTGCGACCACACCCAAACATTTAACTTATCGGCACTTCCCAGAGCGGTAACATTATGGAATGATCATCCCAGCACAAGTGTTTCAAGCATTGCCCATACATTAATCCGCAACCAAGTGTACCAGAATTATTGATCAACAAAATGTAGATTTGTACATGTGCACACGTGTTTTACCGCCCTTTTTCACGTTTTCAATGCCGTACGCACTACTTTGTGCGTGGTGTATACGCTTTCTGCACCGTTTGCTTATGCACCTGTCGCATTTTGACACCGATGTGCTAGTCACCATTATTGCAAGTAGAGTACGGTTCTTCATTGTTACCTCTTTTGTTAGTTATACTGTAATACCACATTGTATACCATGTTGCTTCTGTTCTATTCGCGTTTTTGTTTTTCTCGCCCGCATTACTCAATATGCCTACGAGAAAGTGTGCCGTAACGTAAATAAATAAATAAATAAATAATTAAGAGTGGTCACAAATAATGCTGGAGGTAAGGGTAAACTGTTGCATGAAACGTGAGAGTTACGCACCATGAGCTTCGACTATTTTCTTAAAGGAGCCATGAAGGCAAAACACAAGTTTGGTTCATTCAAAAGATTGCCTCGTTAGAATCATGCTGACACCACTTTTAACATCAATTTTGCTAAATAAGCTTTATAATTAGGAAAAATGGGAACGGCCATGCGACCCACCAGCTCATTTCCCGCAACAGAACCTATGATGTCATATCAGCCAGTTCTGCGATTGGCAGAGGCCGGCAAAAGCAAACGCAAATTAGGCAGAGCTTATAGTCTTGTCGAACGAGATATTTGCGCTTAAATTTAGGGCGCATTCTTTTTAAAGCAGTAATAATGGTGGGACCGACAGTGGAAGTTACGAAAGCACACGTAAACATAGAAGTACCGATCCGTACTGCTGTTGGTACTGTGTGAACTATGCTTGGTTTAGCTGCACAGGACTGCGGGGCTTTGGGGTGGTAGTAGACGACACTGGCCGATTGGCGCAAGCAACGGTGTCTTACGTGACCATATTTGTCGAGCGAGCACAATGTTTCCCGAAACGATTATTTTCTCCCTGAACAAAAACAAGCCAGGTTCGAATGCGGTCAAAAACAAACCAGAGGCATAAAACGGCGTGGCATGGTATGGTGGCGCTATCTAAGTTCACTAACGATAGACAATGCTTCGGAATCGGCTGCAGAGCGGTCGCTTCCTGTGATGTCATTGCAGACCACAAAAAGACGCTAGTGAGCGGGAAAACCAAAATTTTAACTTTTAACTTTTACTGATCAATTTCTCAGTGAATAAAACATCGTTTGCATACGAACAAAAGCTGGGGTAGTATAAAACACGAAATCTTTCGAACAAAACAAACTTGTATTTTTCTTCATGGCCCCTTTAAGCGAGCGCATGTACAATGTGCGTCCGTTTCGCACAAGTCACTCGTGCACGCGGTCTCCTTCAGCAAAAGCATCCACCACCTGCTCAATCGAGGCGGCCGTGGTCGGCCAGCTTTAGCAAGATTACTTTTCTTGTCGAATTCGTTTGCGTCTTCTCTATAGGTCACCAAAGAGAGAGAACAAAAATTTAATCAAAGGAAACACAGTGAGTTCACGCTACGGAAGTTCTCTGGCCAGCTAATCTGCGTCGGCGAGAGAGGGGAGGCGCTAAAAAATATACGTTCCAGTAGGAAGTTTCCTTAACATCATCACCACGATGGCTCAGGAACTATAGGGGAGCCTGTTTTTTTTTTCTCGGAATCAAAACAAGACGCAAACTGCATTGAAGTGGTGTTCCTTAAGCTTCTTAGTTTTCAATACGCTGCGCTCAATCATTCACATATCAAGGCCCCAAGTGTGTACTTCAAATATATAGACACACTCAAAACAACTCCTTTTGTGTTGCTAGGCTTCCCCTGCTTTCAAGCTTTCATCTCCAGCAAAAGCTCCGAGGCCTACACCCTGAAAACGAAAATCCCCAAAGTCCGCGAGTCTGTGCGAGTATCTCCCTTCGAACTATGTAGTGGATGGGGAGACTGAGTGATTTTTTGATGCATTTTCATACCGCGAGAGCATGGCCATCGGGACTAGTAGTCGCCGCATGTCGCACGCCACGTGCTTGAAGCAAAGGATCCCACGTGGGCTTTGTAAATGCTGACCAGTGTTTGGATGTTTTCGGCGCCAATTGGGCCACTCGCAGGTACGTTAGAGCAACCAGGCTTCTAAACAAACTCTGCGATTCGTTACAGTGTTAAAAAGGTCGTTGACATTTATCAACAGCGACAACTACATGCATGTGGTTTCGAGTTCCTGTTACGACATGCCTGCGTGGGTCATGCGCTGCTCTGAATTTCCTGTATTCGAATCATCTTCCACTATCTTTAACAAATTCCATGGATTTCTGTGTTGCCTCCTCCACTGGGCATCCAGTGTAGATGAATTTAACGTTGACGCCTAGTTTAGGGGGACGTATTCAGAAACAGTTTTTCCTCGTACATAGATTCATAGTGGAGAGCGACTTCCGATCAGTCGATGAACATAGCCTACCTTGCGCTGCCTACGGGCAGACGAGGCCTTTGTGCGCTTCATTGACTTGATACCGCATATACTAAAATTTTGCTTCGCATATCACAAAGCACTAGGACCCTAAATGTCTGATCAGTAAAAGTGCCTTCATTTACTTAAGGAGTGAAGGGACTTTTTTTTTGTTATGAATCGCCCCTCATCGTCTGTGAAGTTGGCCTTCTCTTTAAACGAATAAGTTTGCACTGAAGCACGCTTTACAGAAAGGGTTGGCTGCAGCAGCTGGAGGCGCGAAATCACTGCAGCTTCTCGAACAGCTCCCGTCGCTGTAGTAAATATATAAACACGCATCAGTTCCTCATAATGCATCGTGGTTCAGTTTCCGAAAGATCGGTTATCCTCAACGTTAAACTTTGTTCCAAGAGCAACAAATTCATATAGATTCGCAGCTAGTACGGGTGGCATTGACGAAAAACTTCCTTCTGCGGCATGCTGCAAGTGGAAATAGGCCGATCTTTGCCCACCATTCTGCGGTATTTCCTGCACGAGGAAGCGTTTCGACGAGATTCGCAAGCAACTTGGGTAGATGAAACCGAGAAGAAGTGAAGTAAATAATGCAACAGGAAATAAATTTTTAGTAATTGCTTATGTAGTGCCGATTTCCTTTTTTGGCTATCGTATACTTTCTTTATATACATATAATATTCTCCCGTAAACGGCAATAACTTTTCGGGCTGTTCTATTTTTCGCTGAGTATTTGAAAGTTGAGCGTGCTGGCAACTACTACCCATTTTTCTTGCAGGTCATGTCATAAGCCCGAGAATGCCATAGGAGGACTCGTGCTCTTTAATCACGCAGTACAGCAATTTATACGTTGTGACAGTTTTTAATATCCGTGAGTGCAATCGTTCGTTATATTTATCTACTCCTTCGCATATAAGGCGTTATCGGGGAAGCTCATACGTATAGATATGGTTCTATGTTTTTTTGATGACCGTGAGCAAAAACTCCCGACGCTCCACGTCTCTTTGAAGCACGAGGCGGTCTATAGCGTCAGTCTTTGAAACGCGAATGTCTCGGGCTGTTGGCCATCAGCACGCATACACCATCAAGGTACCACACCGTTCAAAACGTCCCTTAGACCTTAAGTTTAAATGATATCTGTCTTCAATATCTGTCGCTGATATCTATCTCTCCTCAATATGTATTTAGATATCTATCTTGAGTAGATTAGTCAATATTAGGCACCAGCTGTAATCTGCAAGACATGACTTAGACCACAAGCCTATACGTATTATAACATAAATGTACATTTTAAGTAAATTATTTGTTAATAGGCAACTTTTTCAAGATAAGTAGAGTCAAAATAAAACGTGTGGGGGTGCATGTATGTGCCTCTTAAAGGGATGATCACCGTTAACGCTCAAAAGAGATAAATTTTATGATACAATTCACGGAAATTCTGTGCCAGCTCTTAGTCGTGCACTTAAATGCCATGCACCCTCTGTCAAACGACGACTATGGTTGAACGCGGAACTTTCTCGTGACGGATTCTTTATTGGTCGTCTAAGTTTTCCAAAGTGCTTCGACCATATCAAAATTTAGCACTCGGATAGACTACAACTTCATAACGCGAAGAATCCAGGTTCTATTCCCGTTTTCGGAAGAGCTTTTTTCTTTTACTTCGGTGTTTTCGCGTTACAGACGCCATCAGTGAGAACACTAAAACTTCCCTTTAAAAGCTCCTATGGTTATCCGGCTTCACAGATAGGATGGCTCACGATATTTAGCTGTTTTCCCATAATCTTTGTTATTTATTGCCATTTGACATTTTCAGGATAGGTCACATAGTTAGGACATCTTCAAAGTTTTTGACACTTGAAAGTTTCCGTGTGCAGAGGCGGCTTTTCAACCTTCTGAAATTATTTTTAATTTCGTTATATATCCTCACGCCGGCGGCTAGATATCGTCACGCCGGCGGCGAGACGACCAGGAAACAAAGGCTATATTTCGCGATAGCGAGTGCGCCCGATACTGCAGGCTCATGCCAACGAACCCTTCCTACCTTAAACAAAAACTCCCCCTTGGGCCCGGTATTCTTGTCGTGACGGATCGTCAACGAACACCGCCCTTTTCTTGCTGCGAACTCGGGGAGTGAAGCGAGGCCAAACATTAGCGGCGTGTAGGCAGTCGCGTCACGGCCAAGTAAACCTGTACAGCCCGTCATTGTGAAACAGGCGGGTGTGCAGGTGGCGCCACCGCCCACAGGAAAGCAGTCCCATCCCAGGTACAAACAGGCTTTTACGTTTTTTTTTTTGGCAACATAGTTATCTAACGTGGTTCTTGACAATTTAGAAACAAAAAATACGATGTGCATATACCTAGACCACTTCGAAGGACGCAATTGTACTCGCCGTCTAGTTTGAGTTTAAACACGTCC